>NC_091950.1:89277417-89643667 GCF_031021105.1 Erythrolamprus reginae | reverse complement strand
ATAAGCATGCTGGAGCTGACTTAGGACAATGCCTCACATGTCCTCAGATATGACTCCGCGTGCTGCAGTTTTGCCATCAGGGAGCTATATGAACCTGGAAGCTGTTGTGGTTGGCTCTGGCCCGGCTCCTGCCCCAGGGAATGGGGAGGTGGATGCAGGGGAAACTTCAACATGTCACAGGCCTGTGTTATTGCCGACAGAATCAGTTCAGAGTTTAGTTTCCTCGGACGAAGAAGGTGGGAGTGACTCGGCAGAGGAGGGCTTGGCACACAGCCCCGGGCAGTCAATCTCCCTTATCTTCCATTGATTCAGATGATGACATTTTGGACCCACGCAAGTGCAGAATTATGCGTAGAAGAGACCAAGTAAGAACATATTACAGGAGATAAGAGAGGCCACCTGTGTGTGGGGGGGGGGGGGGCTCCAGTAATTAGGGCTGCTGCTATAAATAGCAGCATGTGGGTTTGGCCATTGTGGAAGAGTATCTGTTGCAGTTTCATCAGGAATCTTGTGTGCTGGACTTTGTTGCTTTTTCACGCCTTTGAAACCAAAGCAGAGCAATGTTTGTGTGTGTCTCCCTTCGTTGGAAGAAGAAGGGGTGTGAAGTGTCTCCACAGCTGCTGGCTAAGTACTTAATGACTGCTTAGGGGACATTGTACAGACTACCGGTTGTTTTGGGAAGAGTGCTCTTTGCAATACAAAAAGAGTGCTTAATTTATTTTGACTTGTGATATAGAACATTGTTTTGAATTTTCAAACGTGTGTGTGTCTGAAATTTGTATCCTTGAATTTTTGGGAGGCTCCTATCAGAGAGCCCGGCAGAACAGAAGCAAAGGTGGAAAATGACAGTCTGATCTTCGGATAACCATTTCTTGGCAAGTCTCTCTTTGGATTGGGTCGACCCTGCTGACTGCTACTGCTCTCTCTTTGCAAGGAAGGGGAGACATTCAGAACCCAGCCTTTGTGCTTTTAAGATATATTGTTTTGAATGGAAATGTCAGTCCCCAGATTTTTATTTTTGGGGGATATCATTGGCGAGGCCTCATTAGTCAAGAAGGAGAATTTAATCCTTTACCACTCCGTAGCCGTCCTTATGAAAATTTGCCGCTTTAGGCTGCTGTCCGTGCTGGGAACAAATCCCCATTAGAGCTCTTTGTGATGTGTGACAAATTTCCGTCACATCTGTCAAGTGCCTGTAGAATCAGGCTATGGCTCTTTGTTGTTCAAAACAGAACTCAGGTGACCCCGGGCCAACGATTGAAAAGATTTTGCCGCAGCATTCAGGCACTTTCTTTCTTTTATGTGTCACACCCTTTTCCCAATCCCCCACCCCCATCCGAAATTACCATCTGTAAGCAGCAGCCACTTTCACTTGCTGCCAAACAGCATCAGCCCCTAAAATTATGCCTTTCTTTCATGACAGAGTCAATACTTATTTCCATGAACGCTCACAATAACACACCATCACCACCACCAGCTACGGGATGATATCCAGTGAACGTCCTTTGTATCTGTAACTCATGAAATCAACCAGAACTTGAATTCAGGCTAACTCGTGCAACTGGTTTATTTGTTTGTTGGTTTGTTTGTTTGATAGGCCGCTTTTCTCCTTGTGGGCTTGGGGCAGCTTACAGAATGAATATAATATAACAATAAAAATAGTTAATAAGCAATCAAAAAAAGTTAAAAACAATAAAAATCCTCAATATAAAACAGTCAATCATCTCTCATTCACACTACTGGGTGGAGCGGGAAATATTGCTCAGAGCCCCAGGCCTGCTGGCATAGGTATGTTTTCAACGCCTTTCGAAAGGCAAGGAGAGTGGGGACGGTATGAACTTCCAGGGGGAGTTGGTTCCAAAGGACTGGGGCCACAACAGAGAAGGCCCTTCCCCGTGGACTTGCTAGTTGACATTATTTGGCCGATGGAGAAGGCCAACTCTATGTGACCTAACTAGTCACTGGGATATTTGAGGCAGAAATATATGAGTTTTAATGGGGATATTTATTACCTATAAAGCCCAACATGACTTAGGATCAGATTACTTACTGGACTGTCTTCTGCCTCACCGATTAGATCACACAGAGTCGGCTTTCTCCAGGTCCCGCCAGCCAAGCAATGCCAGCTGGCGGGACCATGGGGAAGAGCCTTCTCTGTTGCGGCCCCAATCCTCAGTAACCAAATCCCCCCGCCTTTCGAAAGGCCTTGAAAACACACTTATGCTGGCAGGCCTGGAGCCATTGAGCGGTAGTTTCCGCTCTGGCTAATAGTATGAATAATGATTGTATGCCTTATATGTATCATCAGTGATGATTGTATGCTGTATATATTGGGTTTTAACTTTTCTACTTGTTCTTATGCTATGTATTGGGTTATTTTAATTTTGTAATCATTTTATTGTTGTAAACTGCCCTGAGTCTGCTAGGAGAAGGGTGGCCTATAAATTTGATAAATAAATAAATGAAGGAAGGATGGATGGATGGACGGACGGACGGATGGACGGATGTATCCCTCAGTGACAAAGGGGCTATGATACCATGCAGCAATGGGTTGCTCCCAGTTCACCCTGTTTCTGAGAACTGGTAGCACCAGCAGCAGGAGGCTCCGCCCACCCACCCGGGATGCTTCGGTGCATGCGCAGAAGTGTTGTGCATGCTCAAAACAGTAGCCACGGGTTTTAGAACCCACTACTGGTCCCATAGTTTTCCCAAATATTTTTTAAATAAGTAAGTCTCAGGCCTTCATTTGTAGTGTAAAAAGGATAAAGAAGATATACGGAACAATCCAAAGCACTATGTAGCTGTTTTATAAATTTTACAGGGAGGTAAAGTTGGGCATACAAATGTTACCTATCGACTTTTCTTTTTCTGTACATATGCATAACTTCTGTATGAACAAGAGTCTTATTCCCATCTTGTGTGGCGAAAGGGAAAGGGAAAGAGATTGTTGCGAATGGCTTTGTGCAAGTGGAAGTGTTGTTGAGTTAAATGTATGCAATTTAAAGATAAAATATTATTTGGTATTATACATGATTTTAGGTTAAGTAGGTTTGCAGGTGAAGTATTCATATTTACATTTTCATATACAGTATTTATGTTTTCATAACATTCTTTTTCTTTAGATTAATATCATTTAAGCTGCTCCAAATAAACCAGCATTGTATGTATATGCTTTGTATATGTGTGTATTGTTTTATCATACAGTTTGAATCCATTTGCCTGTCTGTACAAAGTATTGTTCTTGGTGCATAGGGAATTCCTGGCTCATTTGTAAAACAAACAAACAAGTGGATACCATCCATCCATGCCACCTTTATGTCAATTCCTAATTGCAGTATAGACAATTTCTGCTGAGATTAGAGTGTGGAAAATGGGATCTGATGCTCAGCTAAATGAAATGGATTTTCTAAGTTGTCTCCTTTTTATCCATCTCCACATCCTTTCCTTTGTTGGTCTTGAAAGAATAGTTCTCTAAAATAGACTGACACCATACAGTAGTAGTTGCTGTTCCTTTTTCTCTTGTAGCCTGCCTACTTCAAGCTGAGCTGGTGAATTATGAGCGGGTCAAAGAATATTGCCTGAAAGTACTGAAGAAAGAAGGGGAGAATTTCAAGGCACTCTACCGGTCAGGAGTAGCATTCTATCACCTTGGAGACTACAACAAGGCCCTTTACTACTTGAAAGAAGCAAGGTCTCGACAGCCAACAGGTACTAGCAAGTGATCATCCGCTGTTTCTCTATTCTCATCAGCATTGTTTGCCTCTCCTTTTTAAAAATGTAATTTGCTCAGAACCAATTTCCTTGTTTCACTCTGGTCATCTTTTTCTGCTCCTCTTTTCACACTTGAAATCCATAGAACTATATAAGAAAAGTGTGATTGCTTAGAACTGCAATCCAGCATCATATTTTTGATTGCTGTGAATGCTCACAATAGTAATCATAAATATGATGCAGGGAAATATAGGATTGCAGTACAGAAAAATTAGGGGGAACTATTCCATTGAGCCACAATTCTTGAAGTAATACATGAATCTCAGAAACAAAAACGTGGACTTAAGTATTTGCATTTGGGAGCTGCTCATTTTTTAAAAAAGCAAGACTCATTAGTTTGTGTCCCCTATTCTAATTCCCAAAAAAATTCTGCTAGTTATCAGCTCAGATCTATGCAAAAAGTTATCCTTCTCCTAGCAAAACATTGGGTATTCAGGAAGAGGGAAGGAGAAATAATAGGACTATTAGTAAAAAAAAGAGTATAAAGGCAGGTGGAAAGGGAGAAAGAGAGACAAATTGACCTCAGATGCTGTCAGAGTGTGGTTTCTGACAGAGTATCATTGCGGAATATATACTGCTCAAAATAATAAAGGGAACACTCAAATAACACATCCTAGATCTGAATGAATTCTCATTGAATACTTTGTTCTGTACAAAGTTGAATGTGCACAACAGCATGTAAAATTGATTGTCAATCAGTGTTGCTTCCTAAGTGGACAGTTTGAGTGCACAGAAGTTTGATTTACTTAGAGTCATATTGTGTTGTTTAAGTGTTCCCTTTATTTATTTTTTGAGCAGTGTAGTTCAGAACCAAGAAAATGCCTTCTTTGTCCATTATTTAAAGCACTTTTGGGCTGGTTACTTGAGAACTGAAACACTGAAAATGGTGCAAAGAAATATATGCATGTGCTTATACATGTGTGTGTGTGTACGTTCACATTTTGAAAAATGGCCCAGCCATTAAATTTCCATCAAAGTATTCATTTACTTTCAAAAGAATTAACTTTAGGTAATCCTCTGGGGGGGAAAGGGGATTACTTGGGAAGTGGGTGCCAAGGTTGCTCTCTTGCTTGCCCTTATTATTAATGTGCGAAGGCCCTTCCTTGAAGTCAGTCTGAACTGATCACTTAAATCTTGATGGATTGTTGCGGGTAGATGTTTTTGGCATTCCAAAACAAAACATGTCTTATGTCTGTTTTGAAAGACACGGAGCAGGAGTGATCAAGCAGTCATTCTTTTTCCTATTCCCCTCACTTTGATCAATACACCGTTGTGTCTACTGTGGGGGAGCATTGGAATTCTACTCATTTGTCAAATGGGAGTCAAGGGCACGACACAGAGAAACACAAGAGTCTAGCTCATAAGTTCCAAAACTAGGTGAATATTTATTTATTGATTGATTGATTGATTGATTGATTGATTGGATTTGTATGCCGCCCCTCTCCGCAGACTTGGGGCGGCTAACAACAGTAGCAAAATAGCATATAACAATAATCCAATACTAAAAACAGTTAAAAACCCATTATTATAAAAACCAATCATACATACAGACATACCATGCATAAAGTTGTAAAGGCCTAGGGGGAAAGTGTATCTCAATTCCCCCATGCCTGGCAGCAGAGGTGGGTTTTAAGCAGCTTACGAAAGGCAAGGAGGGTGGGGGCAATTCTAATCTCTGGGGGGAGTTGGTTCCAGAGGGCTGGGGCCACCACAGAGAGGGCTCTTCCCCTGGGCCCCGCCAAGCGACATTGTTTGGTTGACGGGACCTGGAGAAAACCCATGCTGTGGAACCTAACTGGTCGCTGGGATTCGTGCAGCAGAAGGTGGTCCCTGAGGTAATCTGGTCCGGTGCCATAAAGGGCTTTATAGGTCATAACCATACAAATCCAATAAATAAATAAATAACCAACACTTTGAATTGTGACCGGAAACTGATCGGCAACCAATGCAGACTGCGGAGTGTTGGTGTAACATGGGCATATTTGGGAAAGCCCATGATTGCTCTTGCAGCTGCATTCTGCCTGATCTGAAGTTTCCGAACACTTTTCAAAGGTAGCCCCATGTAGAGAGCGTTACAGTAGTCGAGCCTCGAGGTGAATAAAGAGAGATTTGAACAGATTTTTTTTTTAAAAAAAACATTTTACCTCATTCCAGCATCTCGCATTAAAGATTGTGCAGGATTACTTTGCTGCATTATCTAAAAACCTATTAGTAGTGATGTGCATTTGAAGGATGCCAATCATTTATTGGGACGAAGATTTGAATGTCAGATTTCACTCAGATTTCTTCCATATTTTAGCAGATTCTCGCGGCTGTCAAAATGGCATCAACAAAGAGTTAGCTAATGAGCTGGGAACTATTTGCTCAGAAGGCTCCGTGGGCTGGAACTAATATAAAGCTAAGGTCAAGGTCTTCTCTAGCAAAAGATGTGTACAAACAAACCAGTCTCTGTCACTCATAAGGCAAGCTGGACATTTGCTCTGCATTGTCCTCTTCATATCCCACAAGACATTCTCCTTCCATCTGTCATGCTTGGCTTGATGCTGCCTGAAGCGCATTTCGTTCATCTCAGACAGCTGCGTAGCCTGTATTTGCTCTGCCAATATGTTTATGTACCCTTTCAGTCAGCCTGGTTAGATTAGAGGCTGTCATATCTACTCTGCATCTTACTTAACTACAGGAAATATCTGACTACTTCCAAATGAAAATTAATTAGAAGGGAGTATCAAGTTATTTTCATTTGCCGCTGCCCTCCCTTCCCTAGCTCCAAGGAAACTTCAGGAAGCCACTAGTGTTATTTCATATTTGTCCATCGTTTACATTTACACATTTCATGCTTGATTTCATCTGGAGAAAATGTTTCTTAAATGGTAGAGAAGAGGGGGATTTTTCGATCTAAAACTGCTACCCAAGAAGATGGGAGAGGTCATTTTAAGTCTCTTGACCTTTTACTCGCTGTTAGATACATATCAGAAGATTCCATAAGACTCAAGTTTGATGAAAAGCATTTAGTGGATTATGTGGAGGGAGAAGATTAGATCCAAAGGTCCCTAAAGGTGATTAAAGTTTGAGACTACTCAAATACAATTCACCCCAAATCCATTCATTCTCACAGGAGTGCAAAGCGCTCCATTGAATTCAAAGCACAATCTTTGCAAGAGTTTGCTGCACTGTCACTCACTCAGCTATAACTTTTTGGAACTCAATACCTGCTCTAAATATGTGTGTGTGTGTGTGTGTGTGTGTGTGTGTGTGCGTAAGAGAGAGAGAGTCAGCTCTTTAAAGTTGATCAGATCAGGTAATAGGTTCCAAAGATGACTAGCACTATATTTTATTTTAATAGGTTACACTAACAGAATAATGTGGAACAATCTGTTTTCCCTTCCCTCCTTCTTATACCCCAGGGAGTCAGGGAGGCGATTATCTGAGTCTCCTGTTAATGCTTTCTGTTTCCTAGATTCGGTGCATATTTTTCCATATGGGTTTTTTTTTTGTAGTATCTCTAAATAAGTTTTTCCAAGGTTATCTCCAAGGACACTCTACACTAAGACATCTGCCAAACTATATTGATCTTTTCTCTGACTTGAGCTCACCTGGGTGAATTGTTGAAATCCATTTCTGACAAGCTGATCTGTGACCTGTAACCTGCCCATTATTGTAGCTTGTGCTTCCAAAGTGGTATTTATGAGTTTGAGTTTGCTTGCTTTTTAAAATCAATTTCTATGTTTTGAGAACAGAGTGGTACAATCAAATAAAATCATATTGGGAAGCTGATACAAAACGGAACCTCAAAGTATTACATATTTTATGTAATTTATGATACCTACCCTACTTTATCACCACCCTCCTTTGTCTACACCCGTGCTTATGAAATAATGGCATAGGAAGGGGGAGAGACTACATACTTGTGGTAGATAAGAATTTGATGGGTTTAGTAAGAGTACATTAGTACAACCCAGTGGAAGCTCACTTCACTGAGTAAGCAGGAATGCATTTTAGAGATGAATCTTGTGTTCTAAAAGCCTGCTGCTGGTGAAGCATTTTATTTGTTTCTTTGTTTATTTATTTATTTGATTTGATTTGACTTCTATGCTGCCCAATCCCGAAGGACTCAGGGCGGCTCACAACAATATAAAATTACAATAACCTGCTGTTAGATACATATACCTCTTTTATACCTCTTTAATTCTGTGCCAAGAGCTTACAGTACAGAAAACTAACCTGCCTGAACTGCATTCTACCATTGCCCCCTAACCTCAATCAGAAAAAAAGTAGAGAAGAATGTGAGATAATTGAGCCATTCTTTTATTGGAAGAGGAAGTCTGTAGTAGGGCAGGAACCCTTTGAGAAGTGATGGGCCAGACACATGATGTGATTAAGAAAAATGTTGCCTTGAAAATTTTGTGAGGATCCTTCTGTCCAGGCAAGTTCAGCCTTGCTATTATAAAATACCAATCATTCCCCCCCTCAAGCAAAGGAAACAAGAGTTGGCTTGACCCTCATCCTTATGTCTGTTGGGGTGGGTCTTCTTTTTCACGAATGATCGATATGGAACTTTCCAGAGGACAAGCAGACAAATGTCAGTTCTACAGAGCTTAAAATATAATACTTGGAAAAAAGCACAGAAAATGGAATCTATGAAAATATAAATAGGGCACTATCTCATATGGCTTCACCTGTAGACACTGAGGCTTGCTTACATGCAGCTGCATCAAGGCATGAGAAGCAGGTGTGCTGAAAGCTTTAAAAAAAACAAGGCTTGAGGAAAGATTTGAAGGCAGAGGGAAAATGGTATCATGGAATCCTGCAAGGCAATTCAAAGCATGTAGAGGAGGAAGGAGAAAAGATGTAGTGTTATGAAATTTAAGCAATTATACAGTACATTTTGAACTTCACAAATGTTTATTCTTTATTGGCATCCTCTTTTAAGAAAAAATGCAAAAGACTTTCACAAGGCCCTGAAAAATATTTAGGTGAGCTTCCTGATAAGCATAGTCTAATTATAGTGATGATTATAGTGATGATTATACTGGGTTTGCAGTGAAATATAAATAGTGTAGGGCATGATAATTGCACTGGGTTTGCAGTGAAAATATAATTAGAAATAAATAGTCAGAAAGTCAGACAGGAAGTTGGTTGGTGTTTCTAATCTTCATGATGCATGAAATGATTGAAAAAGTCCAATATTTTGTCTGCTCTCCCCAAACCTTTGAGATGCAGTGATTTAGAGAAAGTAGACTGCAATTGCCACTGGAAAAGTTGCTGTTAATTTTGGACTGCTTAACGAATGGAAGCAACATGAAGATTACTGAAAAACATGTCTATCATGTATGTTCTCCCCACAAGAAATTGCTTGTCTTTCATGATTTTCATGATTTTCAATAAGAGTTTTGAAAGGGAAGAGTTCATCTGCATATAAAGCTAATGTCAGCTCTTATCCATGTTAAAATATTGTACCACATCATATGGAGAACATCCTCATTCCTGCCAATTTATGGATCTATAGTTTAAGTGTCCAGAAGCTCCCTAGGCCAGAGTATGGTGCCCATGAACACGCCCATTTGTCTGCCTCACCAGACTTTTTATTTTTTTTAAAAAAAAATTTATTTAAATTCTTTAAAAACATAACAAAAAAATAAACCAACATACATTTACAAAATACAAAAAGAAAACGAAGAAAAAGAGAAAAACATAACAAAACAAAAACAACATCACCATAACAAATACTAAAGATCTTTATTTCCATATACCTATTACATCTATTTCATACCAATATTATTATAACAATTAAAAAAAATAAGCAAATGAATTGTTCTTGTCATAGTTTAATTTAAACTTTCTTTCCTTCTCTTGAACCAATCATAAAAAGAGTTCCAAATTTTATAGTAAACGGAGTCTTCCTTATTATTTAATTTAAGAGTTAATGCGTCTGCTTCTGTGCAATCCATAATTTTTTTACGGATCAGCGAGTCATCTGGCAAGTTAGGTTGCTTCCAGCATTGGGCTATCGCTATTCTAGTAGCCGTCAATATATGTATAATTAAATAATATTTATCTTTATGTGTTTTCTGATCTATAATTCCTAAGAGGAATGCTTCGGGTCTTCTATTTATTTTAATTTTTTAGTATATCCATTATCCATTTTTGTATCTTAATCCAAAATTCCTTTATCTTTGGGCAGGTCCACCAGATATGATAGTAAGTCCCCATGTGTTCCTTGCATCTCCAGTATACATCTGAGCTAATCTCGCCGCGGGGAGGTGCCATCTATAGTACATTTGTATAAGTTTTCTCTGTATGCCGCTGATTTTGTTAGTTTATAATTTTTGGACCAAATTAGGTTGCTTCCAGCATTGGGCTATCGCTATTCTAGTAGCCGTCAATATATGTATATATTCCAACTATGGATATTATGTTTAACTATTAAAATAATAAAAAGAACTTGATAAAATAATTCTGGGACAAAAGGAAAAAATGATCTCCAAAATCTATAAATACTTATCTAAATTTACACTATAACCAAAATTTCTATTCCAACTATGGATATTATTTTTAACTATAAAAATAATAAAAAGAACTTGATAAAATAATTCTGGGACAAAAGGAAAAATGATCTCCAAAATCTATAAATATTTACTGAACTATAAAATGGAGGATTATATACTCACCATATTTTTAATTAAATGTAAACAGGAAGTAGTTTTACAAAGCAAAGTCCAGCTTGGGTTCCAGAAAGGTTTAGGGGGAATGATAGAGAATTGCTTGGATGGCTATTCTATTACGTGGCACTTGTGTGACTGACTAATATGACTATGCCTCCTATAGCAACAATATTATGAACAGGTTGGTTTCCTATGGCAACAATCCTATGATGGCAACCATGACATGTTCTCAAATTGTCCAGGGAGCCTTTGGCACTAACAGATGACCTATCCCTGATCTATGTAATCAGATGTTACAGACAGCAGACAGATGTGATTGTGAAATCAAGAAGAAATAACATCTGGGCAAATATTTGTCCCAGCAACCCCCTACTCAAACATTTGAAAAATAGGGAAGACTTTAGATAGATAAGTTTCACAGCATGTGGTCACAATGAGGACTGTAATAGAGTGATTATAACCCACCTGTCAATAAATAACAGATTTGCAATAAAAAAAGATATGTAATATCTTCCCTCCCTCCCTCTGGAGAGCAGTACAGCTTGAAATTGTGGTGGTTGCTGGCATTAGTTAGATTCACCGTTGCCATGCAACATCTGACATTATATTTTTTTGGCTTCTCAGTGCACATCACTGGATCAGCAAAGTCTCCTGAGCTGTCATACACCCTCAAAGACATTTTTATAGGTTTTTTTAAACAAATGAAAGTATCACACAATATGCTAAAGAATGTGAAAGAAATAAAAGCCACCGTTTGAAATGCTTTGTTTTAATACACCAGATGAATAGATTCACCCATCAAAAATTGAACAGTAGAGCTTAAAGCAATGGCTGAATCCAACCCACTGTCAAAACTCTGATATTCTTAATCATGCTAAGCCACAAACATTTTAACTATAATTGGATGAAATTAATTCCAATGGCTGGCAACATCAAGTTAAGCCAAACTCAAACAATGGATGGCATAACGCATTGACCCGGTGGGTGGGTAGATGCAGAGTTACGTTTCCAGTTGGAGTTTTAAGAAAATCATGTTAATGTGCAAAACGAAATAAAAACAAGAACACTTATGACACATTTGTTAGTGCAATTGTCTAGGGAAAAAAGAGGTAACGCTGGCAAAAATGGTTTCAATGAAGAATACCTTACCTAGGGTATCAATAACCAAAGCCAAGAATCTGCAATAAAAATTGTTTGAGGCTTTTTTTTTTTGCTACAAAATGTTATTTCTTTGATTAAATCTTATTTTATCTCCAGATGTTGAAAAGAATGCATTTGAGAAATTATTCATATGCACAAATGTATCCATAGGTCATTGGGCCCATTCCTTCTGTGCTGACAAAAAAGGACATACTCTCTACTTGGCATTTTATATCCCTTTGTCATATCCCTTCTCCATCATTTTAGAAATTCATCTTCTTGGTTCTGTGATCTTCAGGATGTGTGATTTTTTTTAATCCCTCTTTGTTCACTGGGCATATATTCAAGTTTTCATATCTTGCCAAGGCAAGGGGGAGATTCAAGAATTATACACATTACAAGGTTCCAACATTGTCTTAACAGCAAAGTGCCATAGCTAATGTATATTTTGAAGGTTCTATGACTGGTATGATGCACAATATATAAACTAGCTGCATTTCTGTTTTTCAGCTTCACTTTCTTAAAGCAAGTAGTAAAAGTGTCATGAAGGGAACTGATAAAACAACTTCCTAGCTGCTCTTCAAATTATAAATATTTCATTATTTATTGAATATATCTTTCAATCTTCCTGACCAGTCCAAGGATGAATTATGACATCATGTAAAAAGAGCAGACAATGTAATAGGAAATTGTTTCTACATTTATTTATTTGTTTATTCATTCATTCAATTTTTTATGCCGCCCTTCTCCTTAGGCTCAGGGCGGCTTGCAACATGTTAGCAATAGCACTTTTTAACAGAGCCAGCACATTGCCCCTCAATCCGAAACCTCATTTTACCCACCTTGGAGGGATAGAAGGTTGAGTCAACCTTGAGCTGGTGATGAGATTTGAACTGCTGACCTACAGATCAATACATCAAAAGAGAAACAGGATACCGTATTTTTCAAAGTACAAGATGTACCCTTCCCCCTGCCCCCCGAAAAAAGGGGGTGGAAATGTCAGTGCCAATACAGCCATTTTTGGCCTCCTGAAGCCCCGCCCCTGTATCCATTTTTTCCTTGTTTTTTTTTTAAAATGGAGTGTGTAGAGGGTTTGGAAGGCCTGAAGCGTGCTCCTGAGGCTGGGGGCAGGAAAGAACACTCACGCTTTTGTGAAAAAAACAGGCAAAAACAGGATTGCTTTTTTGCAAAAACAGGCATTTTTGCTTTCCCCCAGCCACCCGGAACTCTATGTAGGCCTCTCAAACCCTCTGCCCATCCCATTATTGCAAAGAATTGTGTGAAAAATGAGTTGTTTTTTGCAAAAACAGGGGCGTTATTGCGTCCCCCCAGCTCCCAGGAGCTCTTTGTAGGCCTCTCAAATCCTCTCCCTACCCTAAACGGGTCTGTTTTTACAAAAAATGGGATGCACATTGGGAGGCCTGTAGAATATTCCTGGGGGCTGGGAGAAGGCAAAATGGCCCCATTTTTTGCACAAGAAAGTTTGGGAGTCTTGCAGAGTTTTTCTGGGGCCGAGGAGGACAAAAACTTTTTTTCTTACTTACCTCTTTGAAATCTTGGTGCATCTTGTACACTGGTGCATCTTATAGTCTGAAAAATATGGTACTTTTAACAAAAAGGGATATTCATAGTTGAATGTATAGACTACGTACCTTTTTTCTCAGGTAAGGAGGGGCAACCTATAGAGCTCATGATTCCACTCAGAGGAAACTTCCACCATTCTTTCTTGCTATCCATGATGAAGACTATTGGGTGTTGCAATTGAAAGAAAATATTTTGAGACTGAGAGTGTCCCTAATTTTCAGTTTTACGTCTTTGATCACGTAGTACTGAACTTTCTAACTGTGAACTGTTTTATGGATGCTCTTTACTTACATACTCTTGAAAACTGAATTAATCTTTGTCTCTCACACTCATTTTTTATTGTGATTTTTTTTCTACGCATTAGCTATTACCTGTAGAGTGTTAGATTTCATTATTTCCAAGACTATGAATTTTCTCATGCCTGAATGCAGTAATCAAGACATTTCTGTATTTTTGCTGTATACATATTCAAGGAGATTGACACTACAATGTTATGGTAGGATTTAAATATCTGCATAATTTTCATATGTACCCTGCCAATGTAGACCAAGGGTAGGTGATATCAGGAATTGGATCATCAACAAAGATCTGGTGCCCCACAACCCAAGAGTCCCATATATAAGACCACACATTTTCCTCTTGCAGAAAAAGTTAGGGGCACCACAGAGGAAATGGGTTGTCACTATTACTCCATTGAAATGTATGTTTTGCAGAGAGAATGTTCTAATATTCATTGTTTCCAAGAGAGAAAGCCTCTGTCTGAAATCCTGGAGAGCCATTCCTAATACAGTGGTATCTCTACTTACAAACTTAATTCATTCCGTGACCATGTTCTTAAGTAGAAAAATTTGTAAGAAGAAGCAATTTTTTCCCATAGGAATCAATGTAAAATCAAATAATGTGTGTGATTGGGGAAACCACAGGAGGGTGGAGGCCCTGTTTCCTCCCAGGAAATTCCTAGAGAGGCCCCACAGAGGCTTCTTCCCAACTTTTCCAGACCTATTTCCTCCCAGGAGATTCCTAGAGAGGCCCCACAGAGGCGTCTTCCCACCTTTTCCGGCCCTATTTCCTCCCAGGAGATTCCTAGAGAGGCCCCATGGAGGCTTCTCCCTGCCTTTTCCGGTTACAGTTTTGGTTCTTGAGAAAAAATCTTGGACACCCGGTTCTTATTTAAAAATATTCGTAAGTAGAGGCATTTGTAGGAGAGGTACCACTGTATAGACAATGTCAGGCTAGCTCTCTATGTTTGAGGAAGCCATGCTCAAGTTCCAACTAGATCAAATAAAGAATCCACCTGGCCTAACATAAGCTCATCAGGTAGTTTCAGGAAGGCAACATTCCAACAGCTAGCTTCTTGTCATCACTAATACCCTCTGACAGAAACCTATATTTTGAGCTGGTCTCCATTGTCCCATTGACATTTAAAGTCACATTATGACCTTTGAAAAATATAAAGTACAGTCATCATGGTTATTTCATACATGTTGCATGTGTAGGCAATACAGGTTGGAGATACATTGTGGAGATGAATAAATGAGGCTATGCTAATTGGAAAACAAGGACACAATACATACCTAACATACTAATGTCATCATATAGTTAGTCTAGTTTGAGCTTAGCATAGTATTTTGACTTAGTATTTGAGGTCTACGGTAGAAAAACGAGCCACATTCTCAAGTTGATGGTTGGATCTATCCTAAAATAGCCTTTCCTTATTTCATTAGCAGTTGACAATATGATCTAGAAATATGGTGGTTGTGGATTTCAAGAAGAAAGTTGTGCTAAGTAGATGTGTTTCAATTATTTTTCCCTGCAGATACCAATGTCGTACGGTACATCCAGTTGACAGAAATGAAGCTTAGCAGATGTTCCCAGAGGGAAAAAGAAACATTGTAAGAAGAAACCCAGTTTTGTGGGCCTGAATGGACACGTCCTCCCCTAAATGATCACCGGGTGAATTGTCCTTCCCATTGGCTTCACATTAGATTGACAAGTTTTCTCTCCTCTCCTGATGTTACTTTTGATCTAAGAAGAGATCCTGGATCTAGCTTTGGCTCTTCGCTGGTTTAGTGATAACATTCTAGTCCTCCTAGCACAATTGCTCTGGGAATTTGGATGAAGAGAGCAATAGAAAAGGATTAACTTTGCCTTGTGCTTATATTCTGCTACTTATGTCACAGCAGCCTTCCAGAGGTCCTCCTTTTCTCTTCAAATACGAAGACAATAGCTAATGAAGAAATATATATATATATAATGAAACTCCCTTGTAGTACATTTTACGTAGTACAGAATGTTCAGCGAAGTTGAGAGTTTGGGCATGGGGTAGTATCTAAATGAGAATGTGAAAAATGCTGTTCTATATGGGGATGAAAACTGGAACAATTACTTAATATCAAATATATGTTGTGAACAGGCAACAACCCCACATATTATTTCCTAGAAGGCATGGCTGGGCTCTAATACATAAAGGGGAAGCATGATTTTCTAATTAGTTTTCAGATTATAGAAATTGAAGCACTGAATTATGGGCTTGCCACCATCTTAATCTACACCTTAAACTTTTCTGTGCCTCAGTTTTTCCATCTGTATAGAGGGAACAAAGATGTCTCCCTACCTCACAGGGGGTGTTGTGAGAATTTGTTAACTAATATTTGTACAGTGCTAAATTATATTACTGGTTCACTGGACTAAGCTTGCAATTCTTATATGTTGTCTTGATACTTTCTTACTTGTTTTTATTCATTGTTTTTAAATCACGGCTGCACAAAGGTCAGGCTATAACCCCACAAATCAAAACAATCATCGCTTTATCAACTACAAGCAAAACAGACAGCAATGTCCAATGCTAGTGGGAATTTTAGGGCATGATTTGTTCAAACGCCAGAAACTCAGTTTTAGCTTCTATGATTTGATTTAATTGGATTTGTATGCCGACCCTCTCCGAGGACTCAGGGCGGCTCACAAAAAAACAAGAAACAACAATAATAATCCAATTAATACATTAAAAAACAATCTTAAAATTCTAATTAAAAAACTATCACTATCATTCATTCAACAGTCAAACTAAAGCATTCATTGGTCAGGAGGGAAGATCCAAGGAACCCCAAGTCTGGCTGCAAAGATGAGTTTTTAAACTCTTTCGGAAGATGAGGAGGGTGGGGGCAGTACGAATCTCCAGGGGGAGCTGATTCCAGAGGGCCGGCCCCCCCCACAGAAAAGGCTCTTCCCCTAGGTCCCGCCAGCCGACATTGTTTGGTCGATGGGACCCTAAGGAGATCAATTCTGTGTGGCAGAAGGCGGTCTCGGAGATTTATTTATTTATTTATTCATTAATTCATTTATTAGATTTGTATGCCGCCCCTCTCTGTAGACTCGGGGTGGCTAACAACAATAATAAGACAATATAAACAAATCTAATATTTAAGTTTAAGTTAAATTAAGAAACCCTAATTTGAGAAACCAATTATACATACAGACATACCAAGCATAAATTTTATAAGCCTAGGGGGAAGGGAATATCTCAATTCTCCCATGCCTGACGACAGAGGTGGGTTTTAAGGAGCTTACGAAAGGCAAGGAGGGTGGGGGCAACTCTGATCTCTGGGGGGAGTTGGTTCCAGAGGATCGGGGCCACCACAGAGAAGGCTCTTCTCCTGGGTCCCACCAGACGGCATTGTTTAGTCGACGGGACCCGGAAAAGGTCAACTCAGTGGGACCTAATTGGTCGCTGGGATTCGTGCGTCAGAATGCGGTCCCGGAGATATTTTGGTCCGAGGCCATGAAGGGCTTTATAGGTCATAACCAACACTTTGAATTGTGACTGGAAACTGATCGGCAATCAATGCAGACTGAGGAGTGTTGGTGTGATATAGGCATAGATGCCTCTTAAATCCAGAATATCTGACTTTACAAATGTGTTACTGAATTACAACAGTGGTAAAATCTGCTTACCTTCCCTACTATTCAAAAGCACACATTTTGCAAATGCCCAGAGGGTTAAAAAGAGGAAAATGGTAATGTCCAGATGTGTGGGCGGAGCCTCACACTGCTGTCACTACCGCTTCTCTAAACTATCGGCGCCCACCACTACCAGTATGCCCAATCCAGGCCAAACTGGTAGCATTTTACCCCTGAATTACAGGTTCTTTTAATCCTGCACAATAAAATTAAGAGAGAGGAGTGCAGTATTATCCCCAGGAAATTATTCTTCAATTGTATTGCAATGGCATGATTTAGATATTCAAATCAAATTAAGAAGTTGTATTATCATTTCAAAGTTTCCCAATGAGTCAATGGCTAAAGACAACTGGAAAAAAATCCAAAATAATTGTCTTTCAATGGTCATAGAAAATTCAAATGTTTCACTTCGTACGTCATGCTTTTCTAATCTCTTCGAGTGACTTCTTTTTGTAAGGCTGATCAGATGCCTCTTATTCCATATTAGTTATGTCAGGCAGGTCTTGATCATCCTCTTGCATTATTATTATTATTTATTATTATTATTATTATTATTATTATTATTATTTATTAGATTTGTATGCCGCCCCTCTCTGAAGACTCGGGGCGGCTCACAACAGTAATCAAAACAATATCATAGTGGAACAAATCTAATATTAAAATACATATAAAACCCTATCATTATTTAAAAAACCAAACAGCACATTCATACCAAACATAAAACAAAGTATAAAAAAGCCTGGGGAAAAGGTGTCTCAACTCCCCCATGCCTGGCGGTATAAGTGAGCCTTGAGTAGTTTACGAAAGACAAGGAGGGTGGGGGCAGTTCTAATCTCCGGGGGGAGTTGGTTCCAGAGGGCCGGGGCCGCCACAGAGAAGGCTCTTCCCCTGGGGCCCGCCAAACGACATTGTTTAGTCGATGGGAGCCGGAGAAGGCCAACTCTGTGGGACCTTATCGGTCGCTGGGATTCGTGCAGTAGCAGGTGGTTCCAGAGGTACTCTGGTCCAATGCCATGTAGGGCTTTAAAGGTCATGACCAACACTTTGAATTGTGACCGGAAACCAATCGGCAGCCAATGAAATTCATTTGAAGTAAGTGAAAGATTTTATCTTTATTAGAATGAAATCCCAAGAATTTATATTAATTTCCAGATTCAATGAGTCATTAAGCACTTGGCTTCATTTTCTTTATGAATTTAAGTGATTTATGGAAAAGCAAATCCGGGGATTATTTTTTTAAAGGAAGTCTTGTCAAACTATGGAAATAGATTATTCTATCTACACATTAAAGAATGTAGGCTTATAACTATTAAATATCTCCTGACCTGGAGGTAACCTGTGATTTTCTCACATATGTTGTATTTCTAATAACATAAACTTGCAATTTTTGTACCTTAAAAAAGCAAACTAAAATATGATACTTTTCAGTGGTTCAGCAAATATTATAAAATATCAATGTTCAAGCAAATTCCTAAACTGAGACTTGAACTTAAGATCCCTTAATCAATGGCTAGCTCCTAAGAATGATGTGACTGGTTCAGGATTAGAAGGCATCAAAATGCAGCAACTGACATGCTAAAATGATCTAGCCAAATTGTAAATACATTATATCACCTAAATCAGAGCCATTAATAGACTTATCTACCCCACCATTGTAACGCTTGCCGCCCCCTCCTCCAAATACAAGGGCCCAGGAAAAGAACTATAGTTTTGAGAATTGCATAGTAAAAATATCCAAAGCTGTTGGGCATCCTCCACTGCCCTGACATTTCAGGCAATGACAATTTAAAATTGTGAGCAAGGCCAAAGACATTTTGAGACAGAAAGACAGAGATGAAATACTGCCATTGCTATGAAATTTTAATCATGCCTAAGCATATATAAAAAGATTTGCTTCTCCTTCTCTAAAGCAACATAGAATTCAGAACTTGATATTATCAAATGGTAAACACACCTGCAAAAAATGCTACGTAACTACCGTACTTTAAAGCTTACCTCCTTTCATCTGCGCAGAAGAATATTCAAGTGAAAAAAGGCTTTTGATTTCAAAAGAACAAAAGAGAAGTGGAGGTGGCTTTGTTGCTTGATACGCAGACAATTACTATGTGAAATGGTGGCGGTTTTTTTCCTATTAATATTTACTGTAGGTGGAAATGCCAGAACACCTGGAGATATAATAATATCACTCACATCAGGTTTGCTATTAGAGACAAATGTATTTCTGTAAGAGATCTCCACTAGATGGAGGTTGCTGCTTAATTGCATACATCACCTTTCCCCCACTATTAAAGTACCCACAAAAGTATTACTTCAGTATTACTTGAGAAATCTGAAATAGTAGTTTGACAAGAAAAGCAGGGAAATATAAGGGTGATTGCATAACGACAAGTTTGGTTCTTAAGCAACTGAACAATCTAGGACAGCGATGGTGAATCTTTTTTCCCTAGGGTGCCGAAAGAGTATGCACACACACTATCGTGCTTACGCGAGTGACCACACTCATAATTCAATGTCTGGGAAAGGTAAAAACAGCTTCCTCTGCTCACTGGAGGTCCACTGGAGGTCCTCTGGAGGCCAGAAATGGCCTGTTTCCCAACTTCTGGTGTGCCCAGTAGACTCACGTTTCGCCCTCCCCAGGCTCAGAAGGCTTCCCCAGAGCTGAAGAAGGGTAAAAACGCCCTCCCCGATCTCTCCAGAGGCTCTCTGGAGGCCAAAAACGCCCTCCCAGAGCCTCTGTACGAGCCAAAAATCAGCTGGCTGCCACACACATGCATGGTGGAGCTGAGCTAGGGCAACAGGACTTGAAACCAAGACTTACAAAGAGAGATTGCGGGAACTGGGCATGGATAGCCTAGAGAAAAGGAGGGCCAGAGGGGACATGATAGCTGTATACAGGTATATGAGGGGTTGCCACAGAGAGGAGGGGGGCACTCTATTCTCCAGAGCACCAGAGGGCCGAACAAGGAACAACGGCTGGAAGCTGACCAAGGAGAGATTCAACCTAGAAGTAAGGAAGAACTTCCTGATGGTCAGAGCGATCAACCAGTGGAACAACCTGCCTGCGGAGGTTGTGAACTCCCCAACTCTGGACACTTTCAAGAGGAGATTGGACTGCCATTTGGCTGGGGTGCTTTAGGATTCCTGCTCAGGCAGGGGGTTGGACTTGATGACCTGCACGGTCCCTTTCAACTCTAACAATCAATCAATCAATCAATCAATCAATCAATCAATAAATAAATAAATAAATAAATAGCTTGTGTGCCAGCAGATATGGCTCCGCGTGCCACCTGTGGCACCCGTGCCATAGGTTTGCCATCCCTTATTTAGTACTAGGGGGGTACTAATACCACTATAAAGCTTTAGTTAGACCACAGCTAGAGTATTGCATTCAGTTTTGATCACCACACTACAGACTATACCATACAAAGAGAGATTGCAGGAACTGGGCGTGGTTAGTCTGGCAAAGAGAAGGAGCAGGGGAGACACAATAGCAGTGTTCCAATACTTGAGCGGCTACCACAGAGAGGAAGGGGTCAGGCTGTTTTCCAAAGCACCAGACAGCCAGACAAGGAATAACGGATGGAAGCTGACCAAGGAGAGATTCAACCTGGAAATAAGGAGGAACTTTCTGACAGTGAGAGTGATCAACCAGTGGAACAGTTTACCTTTGAAAGTTGTGAGAGCTCCAACACTTGAGACTTTCAAAGAGAGATTGGACTGCCATTTGTCTGAAATGGTGTAGGCACTCCTGCTTGAGTGTGGGGGTTGCACTAGATGACCTACAAGGTCCCTTCCAATTTAATCTAATCTAATCCGAACAACACGCCCTAAACAATAATGAGTACTGTCCATCATAAGTACTGTATATCATACATATCCACGACTCAATGTAGTCTTAAGGTAAGTCAGTCAAAATCACCTGCAATATAGATAGTCCTCAACTTATGACCACAATTTGGACCAAGGTCAAGGAAGCATTCTTCAAACAAAAACTTCAGCAGGAGATAATGGAAAACAAGTCAATCCAGCATTGGAGTTATCACAAGTAAAGCAAAAGATGATCATATGACCCTGGGACACTGCAAATGTCATAGATATGAACCAGTTGACAAGCAACCAATTCCAAAAGTAAATTATGTGACCAGTCTTTGAAGGGTGATTCCATGCTGGAGAATATATTCTTTCTCCACTAAATGAAATTTCTCTACAATTCCTCTAGGTTTCATCATCAGCTTGGTAGTAAACAAATTGGAATAAAGATAGGAAACGGATGCAATCATATCTCTGTTAAATTATAAGGCAGAATAAGGGAGACAACAGACATTCAGATTAAAGTCTACCAGATGTTGGTACTGTATTTTAAAAACTTTCTAAACACTGCAAATTCTGAAAACCTGAAAAGCCTGCATTACTTGGTGACAATTTGTTGACTATAGGAATGTGGTCCTAAAACAGATTTTTGGCATAATTTATTCATCTAATTTTCACTTTTTCAAGGTCTTTCTTTTTCTGCTAAAGCTACCAATAAAGAGACAAGTAAGTCATTACATATTTTGAGTTTCCATGATTCAATCTAGTTTTGTTTTGTGCAATGAATCCATACACCTTCTGTTATTGCTGACATTAAGTATGCCACTTATATGCATTGATGATGCATTACAATTTCTATTTAATTTTTAATGTTTTACTTTTATTTTAACTAATCCATATGGACACAAGGCCAAATATTCTGAATTTTGTTTGGCAGAGGCACCTACAGGTCTGAAGCCGGTTTAGGTAGTATTCCCTGTTTCCCCTTAATCAAAAATGATAAGTGATTTGTCAGCCATTCTTTCTCCTCTTCTGTTTCCATCCAACTTCTACATTTTTACAACCTGAGACAATCTGAAATAAGCTGAAGAGAGTCAGATTACCAGGCAAATTGCATCAGTCAGCTTCTTCGGAGAATACTGCAGAAACAATACACAACTGTATTCCTGATTTTTGCAGTACAGCTTGCCAAGCAATCTTATAAAAATAAGATTCTCTGCTATCACACAGAACCCAGGGACAGTTCTGATGAGAGATGATTTGTAAATAGATTTAGATTCATCAGCAAGAACCTTTAATGATGTTTTGCAAAGTAACACCTGTTAGAGGGGGGGGGTATACTCATCCTATTAAACATTATTTTGAGATTTTTTTAAAAAAAAAAGTTTGTCATTTAAGGAGATTCATCTGTTCCAGAAGGAATGAACAAATATGGACCTCACCTGCATCAATCCATCAGAAAAATGGGAGTAGGAAGGGGCCTTGGAGGCTTTCTAGTCCAACCCCTTGCTCAAGCAGAAACTATATGAAAGAGTAGTAGATCCTTGGAACAAACTTCCAGCAGACGTGGTTGGTAAATCCACAGTAACTGAATTTAAACATGCCTGGGATAAACATATATCCATTGTAAGATAAAATACAGGAAATAGTATAAGGGCAGACTAGATGGACCATGAAGTCTTTTTCTGCCATCAGTCTTCTATGTTTCTATGTTTCTATATAACAGTGATGGCGAACCTATGGCACGGGTGCAAGAGGTGGCACGCAGAGCCATATCTGCTGGCACGCAAGCCATTGCCCTAGCTTAGCTCCAATGTGCATGTGTGTGTTGGCCAGCTGGTTTTTGGCTTGCACAGAGGCTCTGGGAGGTCATTTTTGGCTTCCAGAGATCCGGGGGGGGGGAGGGTGTGTTTACCCTTCCCCAGCTCCAGATAAGTCTTTGGTGCCTGGGGAAGGCAAAATACGATCCTACTGGGCCTACCAGAATGTTGTGGTTAGCTCTGGCCCAGCTCCTGCCCCAATGAATGTGCAGGTGGATGTGGGGGAAACATCCACATGCTGCAGGCCTGTTTTGCTCCTGATGGAATCTGCCGACGAAGCCTCCTCTGACCAAGGAAGCGTGAGTGACAGGGAAGAGGGGAGTTTGGCAGACAGCCCAGGAGTAGATCAGTCATCTGTATCATCCCTGGATTCTGAACAAGAATTAATGACACATCCACGCATGTGTAGAGTGATGCATAGGAGACAACAACTGAAGGATTATTACAAGAGAAAATGAGGCCACCTGTGGTTGGGTGGGGCTGCTATAATTAGTGCTACAGATAAAAGTGCAATCTGGTGTTTTAGCCTCATGGCAGTTTATCTGATTCATTGTTTCATCAAGATCGTGGTATTTGTGCTGTTCAAGATTGTGTGTGGACTCTCTGGACTTTAGAATTGGACTCAATTTCCCAGTTATTGGGTGAGCAATTGGATTGCATTTAACCTGTGCCTTGTGTGTACCAGAAAATCCTTTTGACATTTAAAAAGGGAGCTGTTTCTGTTTTTCTGTTTATAAAAACTTTTGGGTTTTCCTTTTATCGTGTTGTATGTGTCTTCCTGAACTAATTACCATGTAATTACGGGCGGTTGAAACACGCCAGCAGAACACCAGAAGTTGGGAAATGTGCCATTTCCAGCCTTCAGAGGGCCTCTGGGGGATGGGGGGAGCCTTTTTCGCCCCTCCCCAGGCATTGAATTATGGGTGTGGGCACTTGTGCATGTGCGATAGCGCGCACGCTCTCCCTTTCGGCACCCAAGGAGAAAAAAGGTAACCATCACTGATCTAGTTTTGGGGGGGGTTGGGGGGGACGGCTTTAAAGACAGAATGGCAACTAGGCAATTTGTTTTATTCATTCTGTTTAATTGCACTGATTTCTCTTTCTATTGTAAGCTACTCCAGGTGCTCTGCTGCATTCCCCAATTTCTTGGCAACTCAGCTCTGGAGCTCTTACAGCTTCTGCTTGGAAAATAACCAGGCTGCTGCTCCCTCCCTTCTGCACAAGCACTTAGCTACCTCTCCTGAAGGGATGGTGGCTTAGCAGAGCAATATATTTGTGCAAAATAGCCTGACCTCCACAATAGAAACTCAGAGCATATGTGTGCCAGCATGGTTTCTCTCTCACAGACAGCGGAGCCTTGCCGGCTTACAGTTCCAAGGGTTCAGCAACTTATAAGCACATGCCAGGCGGAGAGGAGAGGGATGGGGAATGAAGAGGGGCAATGGCAACTCTCCTTCCTACCTATATTGTCTTGCAGTTCTTTGAGCCTTCAATCCTTCAAACCTGATCCTATGTAGCTTCTGCTCCGGCAATCTCACACTACTCACAAGAGCCTACAAAACTTTTGCCAGACCCATCCTAGAATACAGCTCATCTGTCTGGAACCCATACCACATCTCGGACATCAACACCCTTGAAAACGTCCAAAGATATTTCACCAGAAGAGCTCTTCACTCCTCCACTAGAAACAGAATACCCTACGAAAATAGACTAACAATCCTGGGTCTAGAAAGCTTAGACCTACGACGCCTAAAACACGATTTAAGTATTGCCCACAAGATCATATGCTGCAATGTCCTACCTTCAGCTTCAACCGCAACAACACAAGAGCATGCAACAGATTCAAACTTAATATTAGCCGCTCCAAACTTGACTGTAAAAATTATGACTTCAGTAACCATGTTGTCGAAGCGTGGAACTCATTACCGGACTCCATAGTGTCATCCCCAAACCCCCAACACTTTACTCTTAGATTATCCATGGTTGACTTATCCAGATTCCTAAGAGGTCAGTAAGGGGCGAGTACAAGTGCACTAGAGTGCCTTCCGTCCCCTGTCCTATTACTCTCCTATATCTCCTATACCAGTGGTTCTCAACCTTTCTAATACAAACTTGACTGTAAAAAATATGACTTCAGCAACCGAGTTGTCAAAGCATGGAACTCATTACCAGACTCAATAGTGTCAACCCCTAACCCCCAACATTTCTCCCTTAGACTATCCACAATTGACCTCTCCAGGTTCCTAAGAGGTCAGTAAGGGGCCTACATGTGCACCAGTGTGCCTTTTGTCCCTTGTCCAATTGTCTTTCCTTTATCTCATATATCATATATATTTTCTTCCTTTCATTTATCTTCTCCTCTATTTCATATTTTTCTTTATATATATTACTTCATGTCTATTCTCTTCTATGTATTGTGTACTGGACAAAATAAATAAAAATAAATTAAAAAATTTAGAGCTATGCATAACTCAGGTGCCCTGCCAAATTATTTGATCTTGCATTTTATCAAGTAATGAAATAAGGCTGGTTCATTCTAGCCATATCCTTAGTGAGCAAATGACAGTCAGCCCCATACGCATGCACTAAGCATAAGGGGCGTGCATAAGCGCACTATTGTGCCTACCGTCCCTGTCCTTCTATTATCCCTTTTATCACCTCTTTATACTTTGTTATGTTAAATACAAACTATAATTCTATACTTGTATGACAAATATATAAACAAACAAACAAACAAACAAACAAACAAACAAACAGAGTCTCATCATTAGCTGTCCACCATTTAATCAAAGTTCTCAGTCTATCTATGAAGTTAGTACAATGGCATAGGTTGCAGAACATTCTGTTGCAGAAGAGAGGGTCATCCACTTTACAACTGATCTGGAGAGGGAGAGGGAGTAGGAGAGGGGGAGAGAGACAGAGAAAATTCATAAATGCTACATGGTTTCAATCATACTTGTCAGGCAAGGAGCCAAGTACAGTACTAACTATTCAAGAAAGGTAGTTGACTCTATTGTCATTGCCACTAGCAGAGCTGCAGCAGCAACCAATAAAGACTTCTGATTTACTGCCGTACTATAGAATAGAATAGAGTAGAGTAGAGTAGAATAGAATAGAATAGAATAGAATAGAATAGAACAGAACAGAATTCTTTATTGGACACACAAGGATTTTGTCTTTGGTGCATATGCTCTCAGTGTACATAAAAAATACTGGTTGGTTTTGGTTTCGTCCAGAAGCAAGGCACTGGTCTAGAGTTGAAGAGAGTCATAATATTATTTATTTTATTTTTTTTAATTTATTATATATTTGTCAAACAAGTATAGAATCAGAGTTTGTATTAACATAACAGAGTATAAGAAGTGATAAAAAGGATAATAGCACAGAAGGACAAAGACGGTAGGCACAATAATGCGCTTATGTATGGCCCTTACAGACCTCTTAGAAAAGGAGAGAGGTCTATTGTAGATAATATAATTATCTATAATTAGTAGATAATATAATAATTATATAATGGCAGATAATCATTCCCCCCCCATAAAAACAGCAAGAAAAATGGATACTATCAGATTTTATCCAATCCATTACAGTACTCTAACCTGAAGGGTGACACTCAAGCACACAGCTGTTTGATAAGGTGGTTTATTACAGAGAGTAGAAAATTTTTAATTAGAACAGACAACCAGCAACTGCCAACTTTAAACCTCAAAATCCATAGCAATCCATGTCCCCAGGTTCAATTCTTCTCTCTTGTTCGGGACCATGTACCCCCAGGAGACTGAATATTGTTGGATTCTCAATAGGGACAGCATTATTATGGTAATGGATGCAGCTGGTCTCAGGCTCTTTGAATCTGACCTTGAAACTTCTAGCCCACACAATAGCTATTTCTAAGTCTGGGCTCTGTGGAAATTGCAGAACTTGCAGCAGAGTAAAAACCTAAAAGAAAACTTGTAGGAAGCAACTAGAAAGACTGGTGGTTGGTTTTATTTGCAATGTTAAAAATTAGAGTAAAGTTAAAGGACTTCCTAGAGGTTTCAAAAATCATGTTTCCTGGAAATGTCTGTGTAAGAAAATCCCATTTGACTTTCAGAGAGAACCAGTGGTGGGCTATGAGCCGGAATGCTAAATTGTGCTCGCTGGCGCCGCTCCTAAGTTTTTGCGGGGTCAGCGCGATTTTGCTGCTACACCTGTGGAGGCAGCAAAATCATGCACGGAACTGCAGGTGCGCCCGTGTTTGGCATGTGCAGAAGCAAAGAAACCTCCCTGAAACATGGGCGCACCTGTGTTTCTGATCTTGATTTTTTAATTTATTTTTATCCACACTGTGGCAAAACATTCGTATAACACAAACAACCCCCAAAGCTGGGAGTGATTCCTAAGTTAAGACACATGATGGGAAATCTAGAAATGACTGTATTGGATATTACATTAAGCACTCTCCTTGCAATCACTTCCTGCTGGTGGTTTTTTTCTTTGGGAACTCCAATCTATGTAGCCTGATGACCAGCTCCTGGTTTGAGATGGTGGTGGACAGATAAAAGTAATGCGTCTGATGAATGCATTGTTCATAGAGAACTTTCATAGAAAAGGTTAGGTCAAAATTTAGAGCCAGCGTGGCGCAGCAGGTACAGTGCTGTACTGCAGGCCATTGAAGCTGACTGTAGATCTGTAGATCAGTGGTTCAAATCTCATCACCGGCTCAACATTGACTCAGCCTTCCATCCTTCCGAGGTGGGTAAAATGAGGACCTGGATTGTGGGGGCAATAGCCAGGCTCTGTTAAAAAGTGCTACTGCTAACATGTTGTAAGCCACCCTGAGTCCAAGGAGAAGGGCGGCATAAAAATTGAAAGAAAGAAAGAAAGAAAGAAAGAAAGAAAGAAAGAAAGAAAGAAAGAAAGAAAGAAAGATGTTGTGGTTAGCTCTGGCCCAGCTTCTGCCCCACAGAATGTGCAGGTGGATGTGGGGGAGACATCCACATGCCGCAGGCCTGTTTTGCTCCCGATGGAATCTGCCGATGAAGCTTCCTCTGACCAAGGAAGCATGAGTGACAGGGAAGAGGGGAGTTTGGCAGACAGCTCAGGAGGAGATCAATCATCTGTATCATCCTTGGATCCTGAACAAGAATTAATGACACATCCACGCATGCGTAGAGTGATGCATAGGAGACAACAACTGAGGGATTATTACAAGAGAAAATGAGGCCCCCTGTGGTTGGGTGGGGCTCCAGTAATTAGGGCTGCTGCTATAAATAGCACCATTGTGAAAGTGTATCTGATCGCAGTTCTTTAGGAATCGTGTGTTGTTGTTTTCTGGACTTTGTTGATTTTTCACACCTTTGAAACCAAAGCAGAGCAACGTGTGTGTGTGTGTTGTTGGAAGAAGAAGGGGTGTGAAGTTTCTTCACAGCTGCTAACTAAGTACTTAATGACTGCTTAAGGGAAATTGTACAGACTACCCGGTTGTTTTGGGACGAGTGCTCTTTGCAATACAAAAAGAGTGCTTAGTTTATTTTGAATTTTGTGATAAAGAACATTGTTTTGAATTTTCACACGTGTGTGTGTCTGCAATTTGTACCCTTGAATTTTCGGGAGGCTCCTAGAAAGAAAGAAAGAAAGAAAGAAAGAAAGAAAGAAAGAAAGAAAGAAAGAAAGAAAGAAAGAAAGAAAGAAAACAAACAAACAAACAAACAAATGCTTTGACTTTCTCCTATTATGAATTATCTTCGTCCCTGTACTGATATCTTCGTTACCTGTATTTTCTTTTGTATAGAATACACCTTGTATAATTTGGTACTCATGAACTTTTTCCTTCATTGGGGAAAAGGGACTCTCCTACTCTTTACCACATTTCCTGAGGCATGCCAGCTATGTGTGTTGGGAGGAGAGCCTACACTGTGTAGGCTGGAGCGGCAATCTGCTCTGTGCTTTGCTTTGCTGAGATAATTGGTTAATTGGGAAGGGCAGAAACTGCTATAGAAAAACATTGACAATATCCCTTTTCTCTGAAGTCAAGGTTAAAAAAAGAAAAATGTCATTCCTTCCATTTCAAAAGCTGGTGTTTTTGAATATATACCTGATGAATTGCAATTTGAAATGATTAAACTTCAGAAGGGTATGATCTCACTCCAAATCATTTTATGCTTCAGGAGGGAAGTGCTTTTAATAGGTAAGTGAACACAAGCGCAAGGGGGCACAATCTGAGGTTAGTTGGAGGAAAGATCAGACGCAACGTGAGAAAATATTATTTTACTGAAAGAGTAGTAGATGCTTGGAAAAAACTTCCAGCAGACCTGGTTGGTAAATCCACAGTAACTGAATTTAAACATGCCTGGGATAAAGATATATCCATCCTAAGATAAAATACAGGAAATAGTATAAGGGAAGACTAGATGGACCATGAGGTCTTTTTCTGCCGTCAGTCTTCAATGTTTCCATGTTTCTATGCTCCCTCACTGTGGTAGAGAGGTTTCTAGGAGGAAAGAGCAAAGAAAGCTGGGATCCTATACCAACAGTATATACTTACAGGAAATTCATCCAAGATGTAAAGGTCTTTCTGGTTAGAGCACACAAGTTATAGGGAACATATATTGGTGTTCTGTCGGGCTCTCTGGTAGAATCCTCCCAAAAATTCACAGGTACAAATTTCAGACACACACACGTTTGAAAATTCAAAACAATGTTCTTTATAATGAAAATTCACTTAACCTAAGTCCTCTTTTGGTATAGCAAAGAGCACTCATCTCCAAACAAACTGGTAATTTGCACAAGTCCCTTATCAGTTCTGTGATACTTAGCTTGCAGCTGTGAGGCAATTCACAATCCTTCTTCTTTCACAAAGTGAAACACACTTTGCTCTGGTTTAGTTTCAAAGCGGGGAAAAATCAGCACACAAAAGGTCAAAGTCAGTAAAGCAGTCACAAAACACAAGGATCAGATAATCCTCCACAATGGCCAAACCCACAGGCTGCTGTTTATAGCAGCCTCACTAATTACCACAGCCCCACCCAACCACAGGTGGCCTCATTTTCTTTGATAATAATCTCTCAGTTGTTGCTGCCTATGCATCGCTCTCCACATGCGTGGCTGTATCATTAACTCTTGTTCTGAATCCAAGGAGGAGCTAGATAATTGATCTCCTTCTGAGCTGTCTGCCACACTCTCCTCCTTCCTGTCACTCATGTCTTCTTGGTCAGAGGAGCCTTATCAGCAGATTCCACCGGGGGCAAAACAGGCCTGCAGCATGTGGATGTCTCCTCCACATCCCCAGTCCTTGGGGCAGGAGCTGGGCCAGAGCTAACCACAACATATTGGGTAGCAGGCATCATTTTATATTGGGCAGGAGAAGGGAATGTTAAATCTATACTGTATTTGACCATAACAACCACACAGATAGGCAATATAAAAGGACCGACATAGAGTACAATATGATGAGCCCCTCAGTTTGAATGACATCAACTTGTTATTAAAGAAAACCCAAGGAACTTTACCATTGGTGTGCATTAAAAAAGCTAAAATAAAATCTTCTAGATATCTAGTTGCTGATGTTGTCATATTTTTGTGAGGCAAAAATATACAAACAAGCTGCCAAAATGATTCATTATAACTTCTGTAATATTATGCCGATGAGGAAACATTGGTAGGAGTATATTTCACAAGGTTTTAAAAACTTATCTCTGCTGGCTGGTTTGGGGCTGTTGAGCAGTGGTAGCCTGCTCTGGCCACGTATACCCTACATGGCATTGGACCAGATTACTTACGGGACCACCTTCTGCTGCATGAATCCCAGCATCCGGTTAGATCCCACAGAGTTGGCCTTCTCCAGGTCACATCAACTAGACAATGTTACTTGGCAGGGCCTGGGGAAGAGCCTTCTCTGTGGGGGCCCCGGCCCTCTGGAATCAGCTCTCCCCAGAGATTCGTACTGCCCCCACCCTCCTTGACTTCCACAAGATTCTGAAAATCTATTTATACCGCAGGCTTGGGGTGACTAGACCCTAGCCTCTGGCCAATGAGTATGTGATATTTTGTAGTTTGAATCTGTATGATTTTTTAAAAGCTTTAGCCTTTTTAGAATGGTTTTAGATTAGTTATTTATATTAGTTGGATTTCAGATGTCTTATTGTATATTGTTTTTTTTTAATATGTTGTGAGCCGCCCTGTGTCCACGGAGAGGGGCAGCATACAAGTCCAATGAATGAATGAATGAATGAATGAATGAATGAATGAAAGAAAGAATGAATGAATAAACAAACAAACAAACAAACAAATAAATAAATAAATAAATGAGTGTAATGGAGTGAATGTGAATGACTGTTTTTAATAATTGGGGTTTTAGATTAATTTTAAATTAGTTTTAACCTTGGGTTTCTCACATGCCCTTTTTTGTATTATTCTGGTTTTGTAAGCCGTCCTGAGTCTACGGGAGAAGGGTGGCATAGAAATCCAAATTATAAATAAATACATAAACATATAGCTGAAAAAGAAGTTGAAAATGAGCAGGTTAAAATATTGTGGGATTTCTGAATATAAACTAATGAAGTCTCTGTTCATAACACACCAGATTAAACTATTGCTGGAAAGAAAAAAGCGTAGAAAGATTGATGTGGTAATAATAGGAGATAATACAATAGAAGTCCAAAAATTGGAGAAGATCACAAGCTATCAAGACCCGAACATTTAAACTGAAACACTATTGGCATAAACTGGCAGTAGTGGTTCCAGTTATTATTGGCACACTAGGTGCCATACTTAAAAATCTTGGACAGCACTTAGAAAATCTGTGCACTGAGAAAATTTCCATCTGTCAATGTCAAAAGGCCACGTTGCTTGGATCCGCACATAAATTATGCCAATACATTACAACATGCTAGTGGTCTTGAGAAGAACTTGATGCAAATGAAGGCTAACACACACTGAAGAATTGAGAGCTGTGATTTCACATTTTGGGGGCATATGATAACACCATTTAATTAGCAGCTGTGCAGAATTGGTTGTAAGATAGGTACTGTAGCTAAACCGTATGTTTTAAATAAATAAATTCATCAATAAATAAATAAATATACATACCCCTCTATGAGGTGCAACCTTTACACAACCTCTGTTGGTAATGGGACATGCTTCCTGAACAACTTGGAACCTGAACCTGAAGAAATATGAGCCTCATAATGTATGATCATTGCTGCCAAAGGGTTTTGGTGAGAGAATGGATTCAAGTGAAATTAATACTTCCAGAATTCTACAAGTGATGAGCTCTATTTTGTGAACAGGAAATCATTGCAGTAAGTTAAGTAAATCTGTCATTGTCATTGGCTGAAAAACTTGCTGGCCTGTAATTTGTAGCCCAAGCCCATATAAAAGCAAATATCAATTCTATTATGATTCATAACACAGAGGCAAATCTTTCTATATCACATTGTAAGAGAGGAGAAATGGTTAGCCGCCCCGAGTCTACGGAGAGGGGCAGCATACAAATCCAATAAATAAATAAATTTCTATTCCAGGAATCCAAGCTTAGCATTCTTCCCTTTTATTTTTCTTCTTCTATTTTTATTACATGATGAAAAACCAACACCACCAATGAAGAAGAAACACATCAATAGTTAAATATACAGTAAAACAGCCAAATGCACTATAGAGATTTAAATAACTAAATAGGAGAAAATAATAATACTGTACAAGAAAGATCCATATTACAAGCATTTGTGTCAAATTAGAATTCAATTCTTAAAACGACAATGAAATCTATATCATATGGAACTGTCCTATTTCATCTTCTCATTTTTAAAAGACAAAGATTTTATTAAAGGAACAGAACCTTATTTTGAATCAATTCTTTGATATCAGGAAGGTAGGTTTCTTCACATTTTCGAAAGATTATTCATTTTTCTGAAACCCAGGCTCAGTTGTGGCAAAGAACTTCATAAAGTGACCAGTAATCAAATTAAGAATATATTCTAACACCTCATTTACATCTTAAAACCTTAAATTTCTTTCCAAAATCATATGTGATTTGAAACTGAAAGAGAGCTATGATTGGACAAGATGAAATTGTGTAAGTGAAAAAACCCCCTCAAATCTACAATACCACCAGCAACCAACCACCCACCCACCCACACCCACCCACACCCACCCACACCCATCCACAAACACACACAAATCTAAAATCCAGACTTAAAAAAAAAGGGATCCACTGGATCCAAGATACTTTATCATGAATTAATGTCACTCACAAATAATACTACTGGTAGATGAATTTTACACTTTAAAAAATCTTGACCTATGAGATTTTCCAAATATAGATTTTAAAATAAAGGCTGAACTGTAAAAATGAAAATCTGGTAGGCTAAAGCCAGCATCACAAGGCAGTTATGTTCAATTTGGCAAACAAATATATTTGAAGGATTTTATCCTTCAACCATAAACTGGTTCTCATTAGTCAATCTGTATAAAGTATCTACTAGGAATTAGCACTGGAATTTCTTCTAAAATATACATTACACATAATGCGATATCCATTTTAATTACATTATCTTACTCCAGATACTCAATGGAAGTTTTAACAATTGGATTATATCTAACTGAAATGTACCATATCCAATCTAAACATTTAGATATACAGTATTAAATTTATATTGTCCTCATACCCCTACCGGGATATTATTATTATTATTATTATTATTATTATTATTATTATTATTATTATTATTATTATTTAGATTTGTATGCCGCCCATCTCCGAAGACTCGGGGTGGCTGAGGGTTCAAAACCTGGTAAGGGTATGGCTAGTTGAAGAGAGCAAAAGACCTTGAAATAGATCTATGCTAGTTTCCCTTCCTTTTCATTATTAGCAAAAATATGTTATATGCACATACACACATAATCATATTGCAGTAGAATTTCAATAAGCATAGATAATTGTCCAAAACAGCCATAATATCGTGATCATATGAAAATAATTTTTCTACATTGCCTTTATCATTGTATGTGGCATATATATTGATGGAGTGCAACTGAGTAATGGTCTGAGACTAAGGGGCTTAGAAGCAGTGCCTTTGTCATGGTCAGACCATTTTCTACTATGGCTTGACTTCCTGGCTCCAATCCTTCCCCGCAGGGAGGCGGAACCAATTAAGATGTTCCGCCCCAGACGCCTGATGGACCCAGAGGGCTTTCAGACGGCGCTTGGGGTTATACCAGAGGCACTTGTCCACAGTTCGGCAGAGTCTCTTGCGAAAGCCTGGAACGAGGCTGCAGCAGAGGCCCTTGACCGGATTGCGCCTTTGCGACCTCTCCGTGGCGCTAGACCCCGTAGAGCTCCATGGTTCAACGAGGAGCTCCGGGAGTTGAAACGCCAGAAGAGACATCTAGAGAAGCGATGGAGGAAGAGTAGGTCTGAATCTGATCGAACACTTGTAAGAGCTTTTATTAAGACTTACAAAGTGGCGCTCAAGGCGGCAAGATGCGCGTACCATGCCGCCTTGATTGCATCAGCGGAATCCCGCCCGGCCGCTCTGTTTAGGGTGACCCGCTCCCTTCTTAATCAGGGGGGAGTTGGGGAGCCCTTGCAGAGTAGTGCCGAGGACTTTAACTCATTTTTCGCTGATAAAGTCGCTCGGATTCGGGCCGACCTCGACTCCAATTGTATAGCAGAGTCGACTGACAACGAGTCAGTCGAGGTGACTGGGGCACGTACTTGTCCACCTGTCTGGGAAGAGTTTGATCTGGTGACACCTGATGAAGTGGACAAGGCCATTGGAGCTGTGAGTTCCGCCACCTGTTTACTGGATCCATGTCCCTCCTGGTTGGTCTCGGCCAGCAGGGAGGTGACACGGAGCTGGGCCCAGGAGATTACCAATGCTTCCTTGGGGAGGGGAGTTTTTCCATCACTCTATAAAGAAGCGCTTGTGCGCCCCCTCCTCAAGAAGCCCTCCCTGGACCAAGCTGTGCTTAATAACTACCGTCCAGTCTCCAACCTTCCCTTTATGGGGAAGGTTGTTGAGAAGGTGGTGGCACTCCAGCTCCAGCGGTCCTTGGAAGAAGCCGATTATCTAGGTCCCCAGCAGTCGGGTTTCAGGCCCGGTTACAGCACGGAAACCGCTTTGGTCGCGTTGATGGATGATCTCTGGCGGGCCCCGGACAGGGGTTTATCCTCTGTCCTGGTGCTCCTTGACCTCTCAGCGGCTTTCGATACCATCGACCATGGTATCCTTCTGCGCCGGCTGGAGGGGTTGGGAGTGGGAGGCACTGTTCTTCAGTGGTTCTCCTCCTACCTCTCTGGCCGGTTGCAGTCGGTGTTAGTGGGGGGACAGAGGTCGACTCCTAGGTCTCTCCCTTGTGGGGTGCCTCAGGGGTCGGTCCTCTCCCCCCTGCTATTTAACATCTACATGAAACCGCTGGGTGAGATCATCCAAGGACATGGGGTGAGGTATCATCAATATGCCTATGATACCCAGCTTTACATCTCCACCCCATGCCCAGTCAACGAAGCGGTGGAAGTGATGTGCCGGTGCCTGGAGGCTGTTGGGGCCTGGATGGGTGTCAACAGACTCAAACTCAACCCGGATAAGACGGAGTGGCTGTGGGTTTTGCCTCCCAAGGACAACTCCATCTGTCCGTCCATTACCCTGGGGGGGGAATTATTGACCCCCTCAGAGAGGGTCCGCAACTTGGGCGTCCTCCTCGATCCACAGCTCACATTAGAACAACATCTCGCAGCTGTGGTGAGGGGGACGTTTGCCCAGGTTCGCCTGGTGCACCAGTTGCGGCCCTATCTGGACCGGGACTCACTGCTCACAGTCACTCATGCCCTCATCACCTCGAGGTTCGACTACTGTAATGCTCTCTACATGGGGCTACCTTTGAAAAGTGTTCGGAAACTCCAGATCGTGCAGAATGCAGCTGCGAGAGCAGTCATGGGTTTACCCAGGTATGCCCATGTTTCACCATCACTCCGCAGTCTGCACTGGCTGCCGATCAGTTTCCGGTCACAATTCAAAGTGTTGGTTATGACCTTTAAAGCCCTTCATGGCACTGGACCAGAATATCTCCGAGACCGCCTCCTGCCGCACGAATCCCAGCGACCAATTAGGTCCCACAGAGTGGGCCTTCTCCGGGTCCCGTCAACTAAGCAATGTCGGTTGGCGGGCCCCAGGGGAAGAGCCTTCTCTGTGGCGGCACCGGCCCTCTGGAACCAACTCCCCCCGGAGATTAGAACTGCCCCTACTCTTCCTGCCTTCCGTAAACTTCTTAAAACCCACCTTTGCCGTCAGGCATGGGGGAATTGAAACATCCCCCCCCCTGGGCACGTTGAATTTATATATGGTATGCTTGTGTGTGAGTCTGTTAGTTTGTGGGGTTTTTTAAATCTTTAAAATTTTAAATTGTTGATTACTTATGATTTGTCTTTTTACATGTTGTGAGCCGCCCCGAGTCTTCGGAGAGGGGCGGCATACAAATCCAAGTAATAAATAATAAATAAATAAATAAATAAATCAAGCTGTTTTCGACTTCCATTAACCACAGAGATTTTTTTCCATAATGAATGAATTATAGTAATATGAAATCATGAGAAATACACTAATAGATGTAAGAGTTATAGGTGAATATCCTTGTCTAACCCAGATGCTAAAATAATTAATTACAGCGTTAGCCAGGTGTTTATACAGTGTGATGTTATATATTAGTTCACTTTTTTCAGCCTGAATTTTAAGAAAAGCAAACAAGCATCTGATAACATTCAGATGTGTTCAGTTCTGGAGATCTCACCTACAAAAAGATATTGACAAAATTGAACGGGTCCAAAGACGGGCTACAAGAATGGTGGAAGGTCTTAAGCATAAAACGTATCAGGAAACATAGAAACATAGAAACATAGAAGTCTGACGGCAGAAAAAGACCTCATGGTCCATCTAGTCTGCCCTTATACTATTTTCTGTATTTTATCTTAGGATGGATATATGTTTATCCCAGGCATGTTTAAATTCAGTTACTGTGGATTTATCTACCACATCTGCTGGAAGTTTATTCCAAGGATCTACTACTCTTTCAGTAAAATAATATTTTCTCATGTTGCTTTTGATCTTTCCCCCAACTAACGAAAGACTTAATGAATTCAATCTGTATAGTCTGGAAACAGAAGGAAAAGGGGGGACATGATCAAAACATTTAAATATGTTAAAGGGTTAAATAAGGTTCAGGAGGGAAGTGTATTTAATAGGAAAGTGAACACAAGAACAAGTGGACACAATCTGAAGTTTGTTGGGGGAAAGATCAAAAGCAACGTGAGAAAATATTATTTCACTGAAAGAGTAGTAGATCCTTGGAACAAACTTCCAGCAGACGTGGTTGGTAAATCCACAGTAACTGAATTTAAACATGCCTGGGATAAACATATATCCATTGTAAGATAAAATACCGGAAATAGTATAAGGGCAGACTAGATGGACCATGAGGTCTTTTTCTGCCATCAGTCTTCTATGTTTCTATGTTTCTATTCATCGTACCATTTATATTTTGGACACAGCAGGAGATAAATGATTATTGGTTATTCTAATCTTTTTAAAGACTGAAAAGTTCTTTGATATAGTGATTGAGTGAATGAAGTGCACTTCATGTTAGAAGTGGAGTCATAGAGGAGTAGAAGCCTTGTTGTAAATATAATTATAGTTCCAACAAGGCTTCCTACGCCTCTATTTTTTAAACTGATTCTTGATTCATTAGTTTCTCTCATTAAACAGTCTCAAGATATTAAGTGTGATAGCATTTGAAACTGAACATATATTGTTCACTATAAACCTTTAATAATATACAGTAGGTATCTGTGAATCTATAAAGGTTCTGTTGCATTCAACTGGGAAACTATTAAGGAAGGCTTGTAGATTGAATTATCATTAGCTATCATGTAACATTCCATATTTTTCGGAGTATAAGATGCACCTTTTCCCTCCCTAAAAGAGGTTGAAAATTTGGATGGGTCTTTTACTCCAAATGTAGCTTTTACTAAACTTTGTTTTAGCCATAATGAGGTGCTAATGCAACCTTCTGTGCTTTGCTAGTGAAGCGATCTTCCCTTTGCCTGCTTCTTTCATTCCTGCTCTCTCCGAAAGTCAGCTGAGCCTTTTTTCAGCCCTATCAAGGTGCTAACAGTGAAGCAATCTTCTGTGCTTTGCTAGTGAAGCGATCTTCCCTTTGGCCTGATTTTCTTGTTTCTCTCTGAAGAGATAGAAAAGTGAAGTGTTTTAGAAACAGTTATTATCCCCAATCAGGGGATAAAAAGCAAGCACGTGGGCTCAAAACCAGCAAACTAATGTGCTGCAACTGACCAGCCTAAAGAGTAGCAAGATGAATACCTGGTAAGTAGATTATTTTTTCCCTATTTTCCTCCCCCAAAACTAAGGTGCATCTCGTACTCCCCAAAATACGGCAATACAATGGCACCTCTATCTAAGAATGCCTCTACTTTAAGAACTTTTCAAGATTTTTTTGCCTCTTCTTAAGAACCATTTCTACTTAAGAACCTGAGCCCGGAAAAAATTTCTCAGGAAATTTGAGAGCGGCACAAAGACATGACCAGTTTCCTGCCATTCCAGCTGGGTTTCTCTCTCTGGCGCAGTGTACGTGCTTTTTTTTTAAGCCTTAAAGTTTTGATTCCCCTCACCTCACCTTCTTCCTTCGGCAGCAACTCTCCTCCTCGTCTTCTTCCTCCTCCTCTTTCCACCCAAATTCCGAACTTTTATTTCTTTCCTAATGGGTTTGCACACATTATTTGCTTTTACATTGATTCCTATGGGAAAAATTGCTTCTACTTACAAACTTTTCTACTTAAGAACCTGGTCACAGAACGAATTAAGTTCTTAAGTAGAGGCACCACTGTATTTGTGCCTTTAAAAAAATAGTTCAGATTAAGTGATTGCTGCTCTTGAAAGAGTACTCAATTTATTCTGAATATTGTACCTCTAATTTAAATATAGCTGTTCAAATTGCATTTTGCTCTTAATCTGTAACCATCCAGTATCTCAAATTTAAAATCAATGGGCAATAAAAAGACTCCATTAATACATTTTTCCATAAATATTAACAAAGGCATCTGCTGCTATAAACCTAAGGTACACTCATTAAGCCATATCTATGAATTGCCTATGATCTCTGAATACAATTTATAGTTTGCATTCAATCTGTCATGAGACTGTTCCTTTACTTCTAAAGACTTCATTCCGGCTTCATGAGAAATAATAATTCTTTTCACTACTTCCAAATCTTTGTTAAATGTTAATAGGTTTGGCTTCCAGAATCCTCAGTTTCCCCAAGGACCTCAGATTTGCCAGTTTCTAGACATTGATCAAAGTTTCTCCATTTATTCAGAGCTAATTATTTATTCTTGTCAAGATAGAGATGCATCTGGGCTTAATACTGCTCTTTCTACTCTATCATTTCCTCTCAATGGAATATATAATACGAAGGAATCTATCACACATACTATTTCCTTATTTTAGAGGTATGATTAAATAGTTGTATCTAAGTAGTTGAACCAAAATGTGGAGTTTGATGTATATTATTCACCATTCAACAATCTATAATCAGCAATTTCATCCATTAGGTCAACATGTGGCAAAGGAAAACAAATAACTACCGATAATAATATCCTGTCTTATATTTTTTTTAAACCTTGAAATAAGCACTTGGCCTTATCACCATGCACTCAAAAGCCTGATTGGGCTTATTTGGGGGTTGGACTAGATGACATGCAAGGTCCCTTCTAACTCTAATAATAAATAAAAATAAATAAATAAATTATTATCAGGGGAAGTCTTATTTTGGGGAAAACAAGGCAGGCAGCCATCGAAAGTAGAGTTCACTGAGAAATGATCCTTTCTCTGCTAAAAGTTGTATCTAAAAAAATTGTGGTTCTAATTCTTGCGTGTACATTTTAATAATGTGCCATTTCGGTTAAGGTCACATGTTATGCTGGCTGTCACTTTATTATTATTATTATTATTATTATTATTATTATTATTATTATTATTATTTATTGAATTTATATGCCGCCCATCTCCGAAAACTCGGGGCGGCTAACAACAGTCATAAACAATATACAGTAAAAATCCAATACTAAAAACTAACTTAAAACCCCCTAATGTATAAAACCAACATACGTACAACATACCATACATACAGTTGTATCAGCCTAGGGGGAGAAGTCTTAATTCCCCCATGCCTGGCGGCAGAGGTGGGTTTTGAGTAGCTTACGAAAGGCAAGGAGGGTAGGGGCAATTCTAATCTCTGGGGGGAGTTGGTTCCAGAGGGCCGGGGCCGCCACAGAGAAGGCTCTTCTCCTGGGTCCCGCCAAGTGGCATTGTTTCGTTGACGGGACCCGGAGAAGACCCACTCTGTGGGACCTAACTGGCCGCTGGGATTCGTGCGGCAGAAGGCGGTTCCTGAGATAATCTGGTCCGGTGCCATGAAGGGCTTTATAGGTCATAACCAACACTTTGAATTGTGACCGGAAACTGATCGGCAACCAATGCAGACTGCGGAGTGTTGGTGTAACATGGGCATATCTGGGAAAGCCCATGATTGCTCTCGCAGCTGCATTCTGCACGATCTGAAGTTTCCGAACACTTTTCAAAGGTAGCCCCATGTAGAGAGCGTTACAGTAGTCGAGCCTCGAGGTGATGAGGGCATGAGTGACTGTGAGCAGTGACTCCCGGTCCAAATAGGGTCGCAACTGATGCACCAGGCGAACCTGGGCAAACGCCCCCCTCGCCACAGCTGAAAGATGTTTCTCTAATGTGAGCTGTGGATCGAGGAGGACGCCCAAGTTGCGAACCCTCTCTGAGGGGGTCAATGTTTCTCCCCCCAGGGTGATGGATGGACAGATGGAATTGTCCTTGGGAAGCAAACTCCCCTAGTGTGTTTTATTGTTACCATAACTGTGTGTTTGTTTGTCTGTCTGTCTGACTGACTTGAGTCAGTGTTGAATCCTAGTGAATGCCTGGACTAGTTCCTACAATTCTCTTGACAAGATTTTCAGAAATGGCTTTCCACTGTCTCTTTCCTAAGGCTAAGAGACAATGACAGGTTGGAGGTCACCGACATGGCTTTGTGCCTAAAATAGCACTAGAAGTCATGGTTTCTCAAACAGAATAGAATAGAATACTTCACCAGAAGAGCCCTTCACTCCTCCACTCGAAATAGAATACCCTATGAGACTAGACTTTCAAGCCTGGGCCTAGAAAGCTTAGAACTAAGACGCCTTAAACAAGATCTAAGTATTGCCCACAAGATCATATGCTGCAACGTCCTGCCTGTCGATGACTACTTCAGTTTCAATCACAACAGCACAAGAGCACACAACAGATTTAAACTTAATATTAAGTGCTCCAAACGTGACTGTAAAAAATATGACTTCAGTAACCGAGTTGTCGAAGCGTGGAAGTCATTACTGGACTCCATAGTGTCATCCCCAAACCCCCAACACTTTACCCTTAGATTATCCACGGTTGACCTATCCAGATTCCTAAGAGGTCAGTAAGGGGCGATTACAAGTGCACTAGAGTGCCTTCCATCTCCTGTCCTATTGCTCTCCTATATCTCCTATACCTTTCTTTTATTCCTATATCTCTTCTTCTATTCTTTCATTGATACGTTTTATTACTATATCTTCTTTTCTATTCTTTCTTAGATATATTTTACTATGAGTATCTCCTCTATAACCTTAATCATGTATTTTACTATGTGTGTATATATATATATACCCACTAAAACCCTCATTGTGTATTGGACAAAATAAATAAATATATAAAAGAAATAAATAAAAGAATAAAATTCTTTATTAGCCAAATGTGATTGGACACACAAGGAATGTCTTTGGTGCACATGCTCTCAGTATACATAAAAAGACAAGATGCATCTGAAGTTAGTTCGGGGAAAGATTAAAAGCAACGTGAGAAAATATTATTTTACTGAAAGAGTAGTAGATCCTTGGAACAAACTTCCAGCAGACATGGTTGGTAAATCCACAGTAACTGGATTTAAACATGCCTGGGATAAACATATATCCATTGTAAGATAAAATACAGGAAACAGTATAAGGGCAGACTAGATGGACCATGAGGTCTTTTTCTGCCGTCAGTCTTCTAATGTTTCTATGCTTCTACATTTATCAAGAATCATAAGTTACAACACTTAATGATAGTCATAGGGTACAAATCAGCAATCAAATCATACTGGGAATCATAATCATGTTCAAATATTTTCCCCTTGTGGTTGGTGAACAAGGCCTTGACTGCTGTTTCCACATTCATCTCTTTTTCCTTCCCCAGTCCTAGCCAGTCTAAATCACTGTAATTTTGAGAACTTGGGGAAATCTTCAAATTATCAGCTATTTAAGATGGCAAAAGCAAGGTAGAGTCAGCCACTATAATCTTTCCTCCTGTCTGTAAAATACACCAAAGAGAAAAACATTGATTTGTTCAAGATTACAGTCAGTGGCAAAATTACCACCTTAGGGGACAGAAGCAATTTTTCTGATGTGATGAGAAAGATACATCCTAAGAAGAGCTTTATACCTTTTAGATGGTTTTGGTATTAATCAATTTTATTGATTTTCATTTATTTTTAGATATTGTAAGCTTTGGAGAGCCTTTTGGAGTGTGGCAGTATATAAGAATAGTCAATATATCAATCAGTTCTTGGAAGCCAAAGCAGGAGAGAATAATATGGTGTTACATTGAAATCTACTACATATATGTATATTGTGTTCAGATTAATTTTGCATAGTTTGTGATACATGTTTTAGGATACAAGCATCCTAAAACATTCAACATAGTGCTGTATCAGTCAGGATATATTATTACTTATCTTCCTACCACTAACAGCCTATAAGCTACAAGGAAATACTCATACAGAGGTACCTTTACCTACGAATGCCTATACTTATGAACTTTTCTAGATACGAACCGAGTGATTAAGATTTTTTTGCCTTTTCTCATGAACCATTTTCCACTTACGAACCCCCCTCCCCCAGGAATCTCCTGGGTGGAAATAGGGCTGGAAAAGATGGGGAGAAGCCTCTGTGGGGCCTCTCTAGGAATCTCCTGGGAGGAAACAGGGCCTCCACCCTCCCTGTGGTTTCCCCAATCGCACGCATTATTTGCTTTTACATTGATTCCTATGGGGAAAAAATTGCTTCTTCTTACGAAGTTTTCTACTTAAGAACCCGGTCACGGAACAAATTAAGTTATTAAGTAGATGTACCACTGTATTTATGTCTGAGATACTGAACCCTGGCTGATGACAATAGGGACAGCAAGGGACAGCGACAATACAACCACAATGACACTCTCTTAAGTGTCTCCTAAAAATCCTTCTCCAAAATGCTACCATTTTGTCAACAGGCTGCCAGGCCCTATTAACAATACAACCACCATGGTTTTACCATGGTTTTATGGTTTCTTAAAAGGCATTGAAATGTTTCACTGGTGGGACTGCTTTCCATCACGTTTGGAAAACACATAGGAAGGATTCAAGATTGCTGCTAATGGTAAGAATAGCCTCTTCAGTTGAATAATTCATGGGAAGTAAGGAAACGCCAGCCAGTTGAAGAACAAAAGCAGCACACAATGCAACATAATGATGAAGTGGCAGCAACACAGATGGAGCTTTCAGATGCACTGATTATGGTGACATCATACACCAGCCATAATGGAAGATGAATACACACATACAAACGTCCATTTTCATTTATAATAACACTGCTTCGTTCTTCAGATGAAATCTTAAATTCATTTGCAACCCTTAATTACACTCACGGTGAAATAGCCAACCCACACCTGATTTTAAAACATAATTTTAAAAGTTCTCACCAGATTTAGAAGTCTCTCCTTGATATTCTCTTCTGCAACTAGCTATAATTGGCACACCAACCACATTGGCGCAAGAACGTAAATGCCTAAGTGTCAAATAATGGCCCCTTGGTGGTGAAGTGATCGCTAACCTATTTTGCCAAAATAACCATGCGCTTATAATAACCTTGTTCTCCTTTCTAGGCAAATGAGGAGGAATACAGCTCATCTGTTTGGAACCCATATCATATCTCAGACATTAACACGCTTGAAAATGTCCAAAGATACTTCACCAGAAGAGCCCTTCACTCCTCCACTCGAAACAGAATACCCTACGAGATTAGACTTTCAATCCTGGGCCTAGAAAGCTTAGAACTAAGACGCCTTAAACAAGATCTAAGTATTGCCCACAAGATCATATGCTGCAACGTCCTGCCTGTCGGCAACTACTTCAGCTTCAACCACAACAACACAAGAGCACAAAACAGATTTAAACTTAATATTAACCGCTCCAAACTTGACTGTAAAAAATATGACTTCAGTAACCGAGTTGTCGAAGCGTGGAACTCATTACCGGACTCCATAGTGTCATCCCCAAACCCCCAAGACTTTACCCTTAGATCAGTGTTTTTCAACCAGTGTGCCGCGGCACACTAGTGTGCCGTGAGACATGGTCAGGTGTGCCGCAAAGCTCAGAGAGAGGAAAAAACAAGAGAGAGAGAAAGAGAGAGAGAAAGAAAGCAAGAGAGAGAGAGAGAAAAAGCAAGAGAGAAAGAAAGAGCAAGAGAGAGAGAAAGCAAGCAAGCAAGAGAGATAGAAAAAACAAGAGAGAGAGAAAGAAAGCAAAAGAGGGAGAGAAAGAAAGCAAGAGAGAGAGAGAGAGAGAAAGAAAGAAAGGGAGAGAAAAAGAAAGAACGAGAGAAAGAGAGGGAGGGAAGGTGGGAGAGAGAAAGACAGAGGGAGGTAGGGAGGGAGAGAGAAAGAGAGCAAAAAAGAGGAAGGAAGAAAGAGAGAAAGAGGGATGGAGAGAGAAAAAAGAGGAAGGGAGAGAAAGAGGGAGGGAGAGAGAAATAGAGCGAAAGGGAGGAAAAGAGAGAAATTTTTTTGTCCAAACTTTTTTTAGCCGCCCCCCCTCTCTACTCAATGTGCCCCATGGTTTTGTAAATGTAAAAAATGTGCCGCGGCTCAAAAAAGGTTGAAAATCAATGCCTTAGATCAGAGGTCCCCAACCGCCAGTCCGCGGACCAGGACTGGGCCATTGGGGTTTTTCAGCCGGTCCGCGGCGCCGCTGACAGCTAGCTTTGGCTGCCAGGGGGGCGGGGAGGATTAAATCCTCCCCCCCTCCAGGAGCAGCAAAAGCCTAAGCGGCGGGGTGCGCCCTTTGCATTTCGGCAATGCTTTCCCTACGCGGTGGGGGGTGCAGGGCAGGCGCAGGCAGCCCCAGGAGACGCCGCCGCTATTCGAGCCTCTCGTGGGGGTTGGTCAGCCGTCTCTGCCGTCGCACCCGGCCGGCCCCGGGTTAAATACCGCTCCCTCCCGGCTCCTTCCCCGACGGGGCGGGGCGCTCGGCCACCACTGACGCCGCGGCTCTGCTCGGCCTGCCCCGCGCTTCGCCAGCCGCCTTCTTCGAGCATGGCTGGACGGGAGGTGCGGGGCCTGCGCGAGTGGCCCCTCGGAAGAAGGCGCTCCCTCCGGCCCACGCGCCTTTTGCCCCATAGCGGCCGCTTCCCGGGCGCGGCGAAAGCGAGTCGGTCGAAAGGCTGCCCGGGTCGCGCCTGCGGTCGTCCTCGCGCTCCCATCGCGCAACAAGTGCGGGCTTGTTGTGGCTGCCGCGCGCCGCTTTGCCTCCCTCTGCTGCGAGCCTTCGGGGCTCCGGGGCGGCGCGGCTGGCGGGAGGGCAGCTTCCAGCGGGACGTTGATGGGTCTTGGAAAGCTTTCTCGTGGCGGTGGCTCTGGCGCGGCTGCAGGGCGTTGGTGGGAGCGGGAACTCCGTCGGATCGCCCGAACTCCAAAGCCTCAGCAAGGTTTGGCTGCCGGGGGGGCGGGGAGGATTAAATCCTCCCCCCCTCCAGGAGCAGCAAAAGCCTAAGCGGCGGGGTGCGCCCTTTGCATTTCGGCATTGGCGCTCTCCCCTCCAGGAGCAGCAAAAGCCTCAGCGACTGATCGCGTCGTTTGCCTTTCGGCTCCATCGCTGAGGCTTTTGCTGCTCGTGGAGGGGAGAGCGCCAATGCCGAAATGCAAAGGGCGCACCCCGCCGCTTAGGCTTTTGCTGCTCCTGGAGGGGGGGTTGGCGGTGCCGATACCAAATGCTTTCCCTCCGCGGTGGGGGGTGCAGGGCAGGCGCAGGCAGCCCCAGGAGACAAAGAGTGAATGAGAGAAAGGAAAGAGAGAGAAAGGGAGGGAGAGAAAGGAGTGAGAGATAGAAAGGATAGAGAGTAAGAGGGAATGAGAGAAAGGAAAGAGAGAGAAAGGGAGAGAGAGAAGGAAAGAGTGAGAGATAGAAAGGATAGAAAGAGGGAATGAGAGAAAGGAAAGAGAGAGAAAGGGAGGGAGAGAAGGAAAGAGTGAGAGATAGAAAGGATAGAAAGAGGGAATGAGAGAAAGGAAAGAGAGAGAAAGGGAGGGAGAGAAGGAAAGAGTGAGAGATAGAAAGGATAGAAAGAGGGAATGAGAGAAAGAGGAAATGAAGGAAATGAACCCCACCCCAATATGACCAAAGCGCCCCCCCCCCACCGGGCCATGGAAAACTGGTCTAGCTTAATGCCGGTCCCTGGTGCAAAAAAGGTTGGGGACCTCTGCCTTAGATTATCTACGGTTGACCTATCCAGATTCCTAAGAGGTCAGTAAGGGGCGAGTACAAGTGCACTAGAGTGCCTTCCGTCCTCTGTCCTATTGCTCTCCTATATCTCCTATACCTTTCTTCTACTCCTACATCTCTTCTTCTATTCTTTCATTGATATGTTCTATTCCTATATCTTATTTTCTATTCTTTCTTAGATATATTTTACTATGAGTATCTCCTCTATAACCTTCATTATGTATTTTACTATGTGTATACCCACTAAAACCCTCATTGCGTATTGGACAAAATCAATCAATCAATAAATAAAAATTTGGTTTAGCATCCATTGTTACAAACAGAAAATAATAGGAGTCCTATGTATTATGACTATGCTGAATTGATTTGGGTCAAAGTAGAAAATGAAAGAAGACTTTGAATGCAGCTTCAGAAAGCATCAGACAAGAAAAAGAATTAACAAAAAGCAATAGTGCCTGCTTCTAAAAGGTAAAACATTGCCTCCGTTAGTAAAACCTCTTTTAAATTATTTCTTTTCCTTTAGAAGTCATCCCTTCAAACAAACTAACACACCGAAGTGGTTTTCAAGTGCAATTACACAGCTGGAAACAGAAGCAGAATGTAAAATATTCTGGGGAGAAATGGAGGTAGATTAACATCTGCCAATATATTATTGTAGGCAAAAGCAGCATTCTTCTTTTGAGGGCAATCTAAGAAAGAATGGGATTCTGTTGTACTTTAAAAGCTTACTTCTTTCAACAAACACCTCCGATTTGTTTGCATTATAAAGGGAGGAAAATAGATTTTGAAAATAATTTGCTGCCATTTTCTCTTAAAAACTGCCAAGATGATCAAGAATTATATGCAAAATTCAATCACTTCTGCTACTAAATTACTATCTCTGCACTAAAACCAGGGTGGAATAAGGGCAAAAGAATATGCATTAAGGATTAGAAGATCATGCTTAGGAACACTAGATGGGCAGCCTCTTTGCTGGGAAATCATATTAAAAGAGAAAGGAAGGAAAGAAAGCAGAATTGCTCCAGTTAATTAAGAAAACAGCAGATCTTAATAACTTTAGTTTTAATCTAAATCCAATCAGTTGGATACATTGGCAAATCTGACTGGTGATCATCATTAAGCAGCTATGCTTGCAAAGAAAAGGGATGGAAAATTTTACTTCTTTGCAGCGTTTATCATATATTTCCATTTTTGTGTCCACTTGTATTCCTCCATCTCTTCTACATCAGGACTGTCAAATTCCCGGCCTGAAGGGCAATTGCCCATGTCCATGCCCGGTTTAACGAGGGGGGGGGAGTCCCAATACATAACACGATGCCACTGTGATGATGTGAGTTTGACAACCATGTTCTATGTAATCTACTGTAATGGGCAATGCTGCCTACAATAAATGTTAGCTAACTAAATCCTTCTCCTCCAAATTTACAATATTGCCCTTCCTTCTTTGTTGCCCAAATAAAACACAAGTAAGCAACTTAAATGCACATCATGATAAAATGAACAATGGTTAATTTGTAAAAAAAAAGAAAGAAAAGTAATGAAACCTCAGGTAGGGCACATAAAAGCACAGCTAAAATGCTAAAATGCTTGTGTTAATGGATTTGATAATGACATTGATTGCCTCTCATTTAAAAGGAAATTGCATTCTTAATGAGTCCTGCAAAAACCTCTTATTTATTCTGCAATCTGGAGATTAGTTGCTATGGGTATTTATGTAAAAGCAGTGAAGAACTGCTGCACATCAATGTTTAGTCTCTTAAATTTGTTTGAAACAGACGAAATCTTTAACATAGAAACATAGAAGACTGACGGCAGAAAAAGACCTCATGGTCCATCTAGTCTGCCCTTATACTATTTTCTGTATTTTATCTTAGGATGGATATATGTTTATCCCAGGCATGTTTAAATTCAGTTACTGTGGATTTACCAACCACGTCTGTTGGAAGTTTGTTCCAAGGATCTACTAATCTTTCAGTAAAATAATATCCTTATTATTAATCATTATTAATAATATCCTTAAACATTCCTAATTCAATTTTTTTATGATTTAAGTGTGCCAAATTAAGTCTACTCTAATACATGAGAAATAAAAAATACGTATGCCATCTCTGCTAACTCCATCAACTTTGGCAGCCATTCATCCATTGTGGGAATCAAAGTGTTCTTCCATTTTTGTGCATAAAGTTTTCTTGGTCTCTGGTCAATTTATGAAAAATCAGAATTCCATTTTTTAACAAGTTCTTTATCCATTAATCAATCTGCAAATTTATAAATTACATTATATATTTGTAACCTTTAAACTAATAGTGTGTGGCCTTTCTTTATAGTAACCTCTTACCTTCCTTGAAAAATTATAGAATATCTACTGGCCATTCAAATACTACAACTAATTGTCCCTCATCACCTCGAGGCTTGACTATTGTAATGCTGTCTACATGGGGCTACCTTTGAAAAGTGTTCGGAAACTTAAGGTCGTGCAGAATGCAGCTGCGAGAGCAATCATGGGCTTTCCCAAATATGCCCATCTTACACCAACACTCCGCAGTCTGCACTGGTTGCCGATCAGTTTCTGGTCACAATTCAAAGTGTTGGTTATGACCTATAAAGTCCTTTATGGCACCGGACCAGATTATCTCAGGGACCGCCTTCTGCCGCACAAATCCCAGCGACCGGTTAGGTCCCACAGAGTGGGTCTTCTCCGGGTCCCATCAACTAAACAATGTCACTTGGTGGGACCCAGGGGAAGAGCCTTCTCTGTGCCGGCCCCGACCCTCTGGAACCAACTCCCCCCAGAGATTAGAATTGCCCCCACCCTCCTTGCCTTTCATAAGCTTCTTAAAACCCACCTCTGCCGCCAGGCATGGGGGAACTGAGATACTCTTTCCCCCTAGGCCATTACAATTTTATCCATGGTATGTCTGTATGTATGTTTGGTTTTATAATAAGGGTTTTTAACTGTTTTAAAATTGGATTGTTTATATGCTGTTTTTATTACTGTTGTTAGCCGCCCCGAGTCTACAGAGAGGGCTGGCATACAAATCCAATAAATAAAACAAAAATAAATAAAATAAATAAATAATTGTACTATGCTTAAGTTGAAGGGCACGTGCATTAGGTACAGGTAAAAAAAAGACAATTAGAACAGGGGTCTTCAACCTTGACAACATTAATGACTTATGGACTTCAACTCCCAGAATCCCTCAGCCAGCACAGCTGGTTGAGGAATCATGGGAGTTGAAGTCCATAAGTCATTAATGTCGTCAAGGTTGAAGACCCCTGAATTAGAATATAGTCCTGGCCTGGGCCCATATCAAATATATATCTATATAAATGCCAATCTGGTAATACATTTTCTAAATTGGAAAAAAATTGTGCAATTTTATATAGGCAAATATTTCCCATCTGCGTGCTTTCAGAAGCATTTGCTGCCCATACGTGACAACAATAGATTTAGCTCAAGACTGAAAGGGGGGGGGGGGTTCTTGGTGCTCTCTCAGCTTGGTTGTTTTCTTGCAGATGTTTCATTATCCAAACTAGGCAACATCATCAGTGGTACTATTACATCCAAGCTCAAAGAGCACCAAGGACCCCATATTTCAACCCTGAGCTACAAATATTCTCCTTTATTGGAAGCTTATACAGATGTGTCTACTGTCCAGGTTGGGATGAAGAATAAAAGAAAGCAGTACTCAGTTTGCAGGTAAGAGTGGCAAGAGGAGAAGAAAATTCAGATTAAATTCTGAATCTTTGAAAATACTGAGGTTTCCCATTGCTATTGCAACTGATAGCTAAGGAAAGAGAAACATGTGCTTTCTCCTGACATCAACTTGCCCTCTACCTTAAGAAGAGAATTTTTTACTTGTGAAAAGGAAAATGCTTAGTGATTTGGAATGTTTCTAATGGGGTCCAATCAGAGAACTATGCTGAATTGGCCATGAATGTCCTATAGCAGGAGCATCAAATTCAAACCCCATGGGATGGATTTGGCCCATGGGACCATCCTTGAAACAGCAAGGGCAGTGCCTCTGCCAACGTAAACAGTGCTTGGAAGGGCTTTTCACTGGCTGCAAGAGGCTGTCACAGTGCTTGGAAGGGCTTTTCACTGGCTGCAAGAGGCTGTCACAGCTGAAAATGGAGGCGGGGGGCTGCGTGGACCCCCTAGTTCAGTTTTCACTGGCAGAGTGCTACCAAAACAAATACAGTGGTACCTCTACCTAAGAACGCCTCTACTTATTGTTGTACATACTCCTGGTCAGTTGGACGATGAAGAAGAAATTGGGGACTCTGATACAGGTAGTGTTTATGAATTAGTGGGGGGCCCAGGGTAACAGGTAGTAGAACAGGTGGGAAGCCAGCCACAGGATGGGGCTATGAGTTCAGGATCTAGCGATGAAGAATCAGATACTCGCTGGGTAAACCCTAAATTCAGAAGGGCCCAAAAACGTAGAGAACAAGTGTCTGGAAGAAGATATTAAGGGGAGGAATGGGTTAAATACTGTAGTGATGTATTTGGCACATAGGGGGTCAGTGGGGGAGAATGGTGGAGTTTCAATGTTGCCAAAGAGAAATATGGAGGTTTTCCGTGCCGCTCCTAAGTAAGCAAAAGTATTCTGTGTTGATTAACAGCCAGTTCTGCTGTTTTAGAAATCAAGCTGTTAGGAAATAAATCTTGTTAAGTGGAGAAGGAGAAGGAATGTGAGAAATGCAATTAAGGAAGATAACGGGCCAAGAGATAGGTGCCTCGGCAACGGGGAAACCCCATCTTCGGCTCCTCGCTGCTGCCGCGCTGCGGAGCAGATCAGCTGTTGGGCGGCCGAAGGAACCTTCCCTGGGTCTTCCCCGCCGCCCACACGCAAACTCCACCATCTGCGCATGTGCGGCCATGGAAAAAGGGGCGCGCATGCGCAGATGGTGTTTTTACTTCCGCACCACTACATCCCGAAAAATCGATTATCGCGAGGGGTCTTGGAACGGAACCCTCGCGATAATCGGGGGATCACTGTATTTGATTTTACATTGATTCCTATGGGAAAAATTGCTTCTTCTCACAAACATTTCTACTTAAGAACCTGGTCACAGAACAAATGAAGTTCATAAGTAGAGGTACCACTGTACTAGCATAAGTAGATCCACACCAGCCCCGTCTGAGCCACCATAGGTGCCCCCAACCCAAGTGATATTAAGCTGGCCACACCCACGATAGCCCACCCACATTCACCCAACTCCCAGAGGTCAAACACAATCCTGATGTGGCCCTCAATGAAATCAAGTTTGTCCCCTCTGTCCTATAGTATTATGGGGCAAGAACAGAAACCAAGCATTTTCAGCAGCTTTGACAAAATGTTCACTTTTTAAAAGTTCATGCTAAAGGCAGCAGGATAATAAATAATTTGGTTCATATGATATTATCACAGCTTTAAATATTAGGCTATTACAACATATTTCTCTGTAGCCTATTTGTACGCTCCTAAAAAGAGGAATGTTTGGAAAACGCAGCCAAGGACCCCTGGCATGCTAAAGTTACTTGAACTATAGATCTGTCTAGGTTGTGAATCAATAGTGGCAGGCTAATTGTTTTTCCAAGCATATTACTGGATCAAGAGATAACTCCCAGATGTTTGCTCTTAGAAAGGATCATTCAATAGCATGGGAGGAAAGTATCAACGGTCCTAATGCTGAAGCAAATATAGGATCGGCTGGTTATATGTCCAGATCATTCAATAAATGGTTGATAATTGACAGGATGTGCATGCTTTACTTACTTGGCTGCATTTGGCTCATAATGGAATTGCAGGCTTCAGTGTTACACTAGATCTTTTAGCTGAGCAATACAAAATGCAAATCTTTTCTATCCGAAACATTTAATAAACTCCCTTGGTGTCACTTCTATTAGCATATTAGTGTCAACCTCTACCTTTTCAGCTGATGGTAATGGGCAGCAGAGAAAGAGCCCCCCCCCCCATCTTTGTTCCCATCCATGGTAAAACTGCATGAAGAGGCTTTTTATTTTTGGATTACATAGAAATTACCCTGGATGATTTTTTTTATAACCGGGATTCAAAATATGCTGAGCTACACTAGTTGGAATCCAATTCTTGCAGATATTGTGGCTTTGAAGACATAGAAAATAAAATGAGATGTTTGTTTGTTTGTTTATTTGTTTGTTTATTTGTTTATTTATTGATTTATTGATTTATTGATTTATTGATTTATTGATTTATTGATTGATTGGATTTGTATGCCGCCCCTCTCCGCAGACTCGGGGCGGCTAACAACAATGGTAAAAGACAATATGTAACAATCCAATTTAATAAAACAACTAAAAACCTTAATTATAAAAAACCAAATATACACACAAACATACCATGCATAACTTGTAATGGCCATGGGGAAGAAATATCTTAACTTCCCCATGCCTGGTAACAAAGGTGGGTCTTGAGTAGTTTGCGAAAGACAAGGAGGGTGGGGGCCGTTCTAATCTCTGGGGGGAGTTGATTCCAGAGGGCCGGGGCTGCCACAGAGAAGGCTCTTTCCCTGGGCCTAGATAGAGTTAAGAGGGTTTTTTTTTGCCAGCAATTAAGCCAATTAAGGGACTCTAGGGCTCTCCAGATGATTGATTGACTGTCTGCTGTCTACTTACCTGATTGATTGCCTGCTGTCGACTTATCTATCCAATACTCTGAATCAGAGATGGGTTCCTCCCAGTTTGGATCGGTTTGCCCGAACTGGTAGCAACCTGCTGGTGATGTCATGATGACATCACAAAACCAGTTTGGTCAGTGCCAGTCTCTGGATGTTGCCATCTTTTTAAAAAAAAAATGGGAATTTTTTTTTAAATTTTTTTTTAAATTCAAGGTTTCTTTTGTTTTGGGCATGCACAGAAGCTACGTTTCTGGCATTGTGCACCCATCGCCATCTTGTTTTGGGGTTTTAAATTTTTTTTAAAAAAAATTGGCACTGTGCATGCATGACGCATGGCCACGCGGCACAGGAGGAAGCGAACCGGCAGTGAAGTATGATAGACCCCAGCCCTGCTCTGGATGACACCCCAAAAAAGCAGATAAATTGAGCAGAAAATCTCGCATGACAAGAGAAAACACACATCGCTGTCATAACAAACAATATAAAACATCACATGGGCACATTTTTCACATTTCTTTTTTCCATATTGTGATGCACAGAAGAGATTTTTCTGTTCTTCAGCTGGAAATAATTGAAACAATTGCAAAGGGGCTCTGAAGACAGATTATTTATTCATCTAAGCACTTGGGGATTGATGGGAAACTTTATATTACGGCATAGGAATATTTTTGTACATTATGTTGTTAACCTCTAATTGAACAAATGATACTGGTCCCATTGTCTGTTTGTGAATAGAGAGAAGAAGAGACAGAATGAAGAGGATTTTCTAAAACTAAGTGTCAGTAATTTACAAATGGTGAATTTATTCCTGGATATTATTCCAAAGGTTACACTAGTCCCCAATACAATTGGATTACCGTAATTCTTGAGTTCATTCATTTCCTTTTCTACCCCTGCTTTAAAAATCAGTAAACTCTGTAATTAAATTTCCTAATGATAATTTCTAATTGTATCAATCTTTGAGCATCTATTTAAGTATGATTGCCTCTTCTGTTTCCTACACCAAAAGGAATGTATTAGCATCTTAATGATTGCTCCTGATTTACCTGTCTTCCAGATCCTCAGGGAATGATCTCCAGGATGAAAAAACCCTGCGTGGGTTCTATTTTCACTTTTCTAGGTTTCAATGGATCAAACCACTAGTGTTATAGAACCAGCTTAATTTATGGCTCAAACATGTGATCTCAATGTTAAACGTAGTATGCCACCTATATGGGTAAAAAAAAAACCTTCCAAAGATAAAATCATAATTAGCCCAGGGGTGGAGTAAACCAGTCTTATCTGAAAGATACCTCCTATTAATTGTATATCAAATTTTTTGTAGGATTTTGCTTATAATTTATTGACTAAACCTTTTGTTTAACACCCTACCCCTGCAGTTGCAAATGATGGCATCTTCCTCAAAGAAGCATATTCTCTACTCTCATAATTAAGAAAATTCCCATAAAATGGCACATAAATTTTGCACGTACTGGGTACACAATGCTAACATTCAGTAGTATGTGATTGCTGCTATTTTTTTAATGAAGATTGCATTGCCCACAAGCTTTATTTGTTCACCTTCTCAACAGGCATTGTTAGAGAAAAACCAAACAAAACACAGTTTTACTAGGTTGAATGAAGAGTTTTGCAAATCAGGCAGTGGCTTGAAAATAGCGGGCACTTTTTCTCTTCTTTCAATATAATTCAATTTGTCACTATTTTACATGCCATTAAGGGAACCAATATTCTTACTAGTATAAACTACCAGATGAAAAAAATGTAGGGTACATTTCTTTCTTAATCTGATTATAAACAAATTCTTTACAAGCTTCTGTTTTTCAAAGAAGAAGCTATTTGCTCATTGAACTGGACTTAAATCAGGGAATTAAATGGCTTTCGTATTCTTATGAGCACCCTCTGGTGGTGGTTGTTAATTGATTAGACAGATTCAAAAGGATACCTCCGCTTCTACAATTTGATTCGGTGTTGCCTGAAAAAGCATGATCAATATAAAGAGATGGACCAAACTCGAGGAGAGGAGGACTACAAATGTCTCCGTCATATTACCTATTTCCCTGAAAATAAGACCCAACAGGAAAATAAGCCGTAGCATGATTTTTCAGCATGCTCCTAATATAAGCCCTACCCAAAAATAAGCCCCAGTTAAGATCGTAGGCCAGGTGGTTACATTTAGTACCGTATTTCCCTGAAAATAAGACTTAACCAGAAAACAAGCCCTAATGCACCTTTTGGAGCAAAAAATAATAATATAAGATCCGGTCTCATTTGGGTGGAAACATGGGTATTTGAAGAGCAATGTTTGCACACGTTTGTGAAAACTAGCATATTCTCCTGTATGTAAGCTGTTTAAAGTAGCTAAAAGCACTGCCATGCAAGGAAAGTGGTAACAAAAAGCACACATTAAACACATGGAAGGATGGCAGTGGAAGTAGAAGCCAGTACAAATCAGACGTATCCAGTGATTCTGTCTGGAAGTCGAAATGGGAGTGTAATGGTATGTGGGAATGGCCTTGGGAGAAAGGGCAAAGAGACACAGCCAAGAATGGTCAGATAAAAGGGAGCTGAGCACCTAGCAAGAATGTGGGTGGGCAAGAGGCTCAAAAGAGACCCTCCCTAGTTTCCTGAGCTGTAAACTTTGGAGGAGAGATGTACTTTCAGACTTGCAAAATTATGTTAATACAACATTACAATAAATTTAGATTTAATTGGATTTGTATGCCACCCCTCTCCGAGGACTCGGGACGGCTCACAGCTTGTACAGAAAAACAACAAACAATAATAAGAATCCAATTAATACATTAAAAAAACAATCTTAAAATTCTAATTTAAAAAACTATCAATATCATTCATTAAACTAAAGCATTCATTGGTCAGGGGGGAAGATCTAAGGAACCCCACAAGAGTTTTTAAACTCTTTCAGAAGACAAGGAGGGTGGGGGCAGGACGAATCTCCGGGGGGAGCTGATTCAGAGGGCCGGGCCCCCCACAGAGAAGGCTCTTCCCCTAGGTCCCATCAGCCAATATTGTTTGGTCGACAGAACCCTAAGGAGACCAACTCTGTGGGACCTCTTTCTCATAGAGTAGAAAGAGATCATTTGGTGGTTGTCTCCTGTCTCGTTTACTTCATAAGGCTGATACCAATTTTGCATGTTTCGTATTCTCTTTCAGTGAGAGGAATTTTAGGAATGCTTCCGATCCTCATGGGATTACGCTATCCACTGAACATTTAGCAGCAAAGTTATTGCAACACCAGCAGCAGGTAGACATAAAGCTTGCAGAACGCCATGATGAATTCAGTTGGGGCAGAATTTGCTTTAACTTGCAGTAGTAGCTCAACCACCTGCAAGTTCAGCTGCCTTTTATCTGACTCTATTTTCTTTTCATCTACTGTATTTTCACTCGGAATCCCTACATGCCCGGAAGACCAAATAGAAATATGGTAACTTTTAAGATGTTCAATCGCAATGCCAGTCACATAGTTGTACAGTCATGGGTACTGATTATGCTGTGAGGATACCAAGGCCTGTTTCTTAATTCCCTACTTGATTAAGAACTAGACAGTAGTGATTTATTTTACATGCAGCTATTTCAGTTCAACTTGGCTGATTCCATTTCCTTGAATGTGACAAAATTGTGTTTTATTTTGTAAAATCTAACATGACTTGGTTGTCTCAATGATGTAGTTAAAATCCTATGATTTTTTTTAAAGAAAAGATATTTGAAATGCAATCTGTTTAATTACCTTGTTGTTTTGTTCTATTACCTTGTTGTATTGTTTCTTCATTGCTTATTTGACCCCTATGACAATCATTACGTGTTGTACCACATGATTCTTGACAAATGTATCTTTTTCTTTTATGTACGTTGAGAGCATATGCACCAAGACAAATTCCTTGTGTGTCCAATCACACTTGGCCAATAAAATTCTATTCTATTCTGTTCTACCTGGTAGATGTCTGATTAGTGACCATTATAAACCAGGAATTGGTGGAAGCCAGGATTGGTGGCCAGTGCTGGTAGGAGTTGAATAAAAACAGGAGTTAAAGTTTGGCAGGCCAGATTTCTGTATTGTTGTGGTTAGCTCTGGCCCAGCTCCTGCCCCAAGGACTGTGGATGTGGGGGAAACATGCACATGCTGCAGGCCTGTTTTGGCCCCAGTGGAATTTGCTGATGAAGGCTCCTCTGACCAAGAAGACATGAGTGACAGGGAGGAGGAGAGTGTGGCAGACAGCTCAGAAGGAGATCAATTATCTAGTGCCTCCTTCAATTCAGAACAAGAGTTAATGATACAGCCACGCATGCAGAGAGCGATGCATAGGCAACAACAACTGAGAGATTATTATCAAAGAAAATGAGGCCACCTGTGGTTGGGTGGGGCTGTGGTAATTAGTGAGGCTGCTATAAAGAGCAGCCTGTGGGTTTGGCCATTGTGGAGGATTATCTGATCGTTGTGTTTCGTGCCTGCTTTGCTGACTTTGACCTTTTGTGTGCTGATTTTCCCCCGCTTTGAAACTAAACCAGAGCAAAGTGTGTTTCACTTTGTGAAAGAAGAAGGACTGTGAATTGCCTCACAGCTGCAAGCTAAGTATCACAGACTTGTACAAATTACCAGTTTGTTTGAAGATGAGTGCTCTTTGCTCTATAAAAAGAGGGCTTAGTTTAAGTGAATTTTCATTATAAAGAACGTTGGTTTGAATTTTCAAACGTGTGTGTGTCTGAAATTTGTACCTGTGAATTTTTGGGAGGAGTCTACCAGAGAGCCCGACAGAACATGTATGAGACAGAGCTTGGTGTATTGCAGAAAAATTGTTTAAAGTGAACTGTTTCTAAGTAGGAAGGGGTTATTTTGCTGTGTCAGAATGGCTTTCTCAGCAGCAAGTTTGCCATTTGCAAGATTAAATGAGACAAACTATCATTCATGGAGCATAAAAATGCAAAGTTTGTTGATTAGAGAAGGACTTTGGGATGTGATAGTTTTTCCGCCTGATGAAGACGATGAAGAAAAGCAGAAACTAGTTCAAAGATCAAAAGCAACCATAGTGTACATAAGAGGTAAATATATTTTTGCAAGAAGCCCTGCTGCTGTGTTTCATTGAAGACTTCGGCTTCATATCTACTGGTCTGTGGTTGGCTGGGTTTGGTAAGCTTCCGAAAGTGCAGCTCTGACAGAAATTACCTATACAGTGATACCTCATCTTAAAAATGCCTCGTCATACAAACTTTTTGAGATACAAACCCGGGGTTTAAGATTTTTTTGCCTCTTCTTACAAACTATTTTCACCTTACAAACCCACCGCTGCCGCTGGGATGCCCCGCCTAAGGACTTCCATTGCCAGCGAAGCACCCTTTTTGGCGCTGCTGGGGTTCCCCTGAGGCTCCCCTCCATGGGAAATGCCACCTCTGGACTTCCGTGTTTTTGTGATGCTGCAGGGGAATCCCAGCAGTGCAAAAACGGGTGCTTCACTGGCAATGGAAGTCCAGAGATGGGGTTTCCCAGTGAGGGGAGCCTCAGGGGAATCCCAGCATCACAAAAACACAGGGGTCTGGAGATGGGGTTTCAAGGACTTCAGTGTTTTTGCAATGCTGCTATTTCAATGATGCTCCCTTCGCTGGGAAACCCCACCTCCGGACTTCCGTTACCAGCGAAGTGCTCATTTTTGCAATGCTGGGATTCCCCTGCTGGAATTCCCCTGCAGCATCGCAAAAACACAGAAGTCCGGAGGTGGGGTTTCCTATAGAGGGGAACCTCAGGGGAATCCCAGCAGCGCAAAAACAGGCGCTTCGGCTGGCAAAAGGGGTGAATTTTGGACTTGCACGCATTAATCGCTTTTTCATTGATTCCTATGGGAAACATTGTTTCGTCTTACGCACATTTCACCTTAAGAACCTCGTCCCAGAACCAATTAAGTTTGTAAGACAAGGTATCACTGTATTGACAGAAGTCGGAATGATATAATCTTTATCTTGTCCAAATCTTTCCGAACAGATTTAGGTTTGTATTTTGTAGTATTTTGGACAAAAACATTTTTCAATGTTTCTAAAGAACACTCTGCGAAGAAATGAAGATATCATAGTGCAATTCATGTTTAACAATTTTATTCAAGTAAGTGTGCTCTAATGTTGAGACAAGGCCTAGAATAGCATTACACTGTAATACAATGTTAATCTTAGCCGTTGAACCAAGCCTGCTTGGCATCCTTGGTTTACCTTTCCTCCCCAATACATTCAGGGGGAAAAAGAGAAAAGGAAATCAGCTTATTCAATTTACATTTTGTTCGCTGGCATAAAATAAACTAAAACACAATAAAGATATATTACATAATACATTGACAAAACCAAAAAATACAATAAATTACATTAAATGTAGCCTGTCGATGTAATCCACAAGAGTAAAAACAAACCAGTCACTGCTGTCAATATTTTTAAACTCCAAAGGCGACAGGCTGTAACACTTTTTAAAAAATAAAATTACTCTCCCACCCTTTTCCTAACTTGCTGCGGAGTTCAAGCAAAAAAGGCAAACTTCCACATCACTTTAACCACTATCACAAAATGAAGGACACGTAGTGTTTAGCATACAAAAATTTGTAACAATGAACTGGGGACAAAAAACATACATTCCTTGTACTACAGTCTTTATAGCAAGATTTTAACAAACATATTGGGAACAGGAACCCCAATGGATTTTATCATGCCAGACTGAATGAGAAGAAACCAAGGATCCAACTTCCTCTATACGTTGCCACGCAAAACACTTGTCATGTGTGCCTAAACTAACACCAACCTAAAATGGCCGCATTCCAAACCAGGGCATGCAAGACCACAGGAGATAGCCTGTGAAATACGTCACGCATATACAATTATTCCACGTGAGCAGTCTTTCCAAAAGACCAAACCACACCCAATCAAGAGAGAGAGAGAAAAAAGATCCAGAGATGGCTGATTATGATTAGAGCAGGTAGATTTTGACCCGACTACACTTCTAAATTTCAGCAGATATAGATTGAAGAGAGTCGATTTGACAAGCAACCTCGTACCCCCGACACACACATTACATATAATTAGAGGTGGCAAGATATAAAAGAAGAAACAAACCACTTACCTGTAATATTCTTGAAGCTGTCAAATGCACAATCGATATCTAGTCTGCAATTGTGCACAACAATCTTTAAATCTTTGCCTATCAAACTTGTGCATGTGTGGGTGTGTGCGTGTGGGTGATGGCGGCAGTGATAAACAATCATATATCCATTAAAGACATTTAACCTTAGATCTGGAGAGCAATCCAACATTTAAATAATACTGTAGTGCTACTTACATTACAGTGTGCTAAATCTCTGCTATTTTATAAGGTAATAAGATGACCACGCTCTATACTCACAGAAAAGAAATAGTTTTCTCATAGGAATGGAATAATATGAATGATTCATGTGGAAAAAATGGATAGCCTATGCGCCCAGTCATGATACAGAATACCAGCTTTAGCACAATTGTGACAAGCCACAATTTAGTTAGCTTATGATGCCACAAATTCCAGTTTGTTTGTTTGTTTTTGAAAAGAAGGAAGTAAATATGAAAAGTTCTCTCTAGCCAACATACAGCATTTTCCTCAGATGGACAGCTTGATAACGTCCATTTTTCCTGTCATGAAAAAATAGGCATTAATAATTTGCATATTCATAAACAGAAGCTGTTCAAATAATTTTGGAATTTTCCCCTAGCAATGTGCAATATGTGGTGGAGTTGGATATATGTTTGTGTGTGAGAAAGATAGAGTGGTGGGTTCTAAGTTAGATTGTTGCCGGTTTGCGCTTACGTACCCACTCAATGCTTTTGCGCACGCACAGAAAGGTCCCAGGTGGGTGGAGCCTCCTGCTGCCACCACTACCGGTTCTGAACCAGAAGCAACTCAATACTGGTGTGTGTACATGTACATGTATGTCTATGTTTGTGTGTGTTAACACTGTGTTGAACTGCTGAAAAGCTAATGGTACAGAACTTCCTATGTGATATTGGTTGGAAGTAGATATGGGAATAAAGTTTTAAAAAGTACAGTGTTCCCTCGATTTTCGGGGGTTTGAACTTCGCGAATAGCCTATGCCATGGTTTTTCAAAAACTATAAATTAAAAAATACTTCAAGGTTTTTTTTTCTATACCACGGTTTTTCCCGCCCGATGACATCATACGTCATCACCAAACTAATAATTTTTGCAAATAAATAACAAAAAAAAATAATTATTGTTAATAAATAATTATGTTTATAAACATCAGGATCACTAAGTGTCTTATTCAATGGTGAGTACCAGTAATAATGGTGAGTAAATGGTTGTTAAGGGAATGGGAAATGGTAATTTAGGGGTTTAAAGTATTAAGGGATGGCTTGTGATACTGTCCATAGCCCAAAATGGTGTATTTACTTCCGCATCTCTACTTCGCGGAAAATCGACTTTCGCCGGCGGTCTCGGAACACATCCCCCACGAAAATCAAGGGAACACTGTACTTCACTTTTAAAAATGCAATCTTCTTATAGAATAGCTACCTGTCAAGTTACATTGAAATCCACTGGTTTTATATTTACTATAGGTAAGAACAAAGCAGTGATGGGCTACCAAAATTTTTACGACCACACTGTGGGCGTGGCTTATGCATTTTGTTTCAACATCTTTCAATGTAAATTGGGTGCTCTGGGTTGGAGCTCCAAATTTTGCTACCAGAACTGCGTTCTTGACCATTCCCATAGGGTCCCATCACTGGAACAAAGCATACGAGCCACTATGACAATCTGACTTTTTTTCTTATAATCTTTCTCTGCTCATTAACATTTCATGGCATGGTGCTTGAAAGATGAAGGTGAGCTGGGGATACTGAACTCTAAATCTAATTTAGATATATTAATCTCACTAAGAGATCTTTAATAAGATCTCACATTATCCATTATTGCCAAGATATGGTGGACGGAATGGAAGAGGACAATGTACATGAGATTCTTGCAAAAAAAAAAGTCTAATTCAAATAAATCAATACATGAAATAATATACATGACATTTGGAAATAACTGCCTTTTGATAATTTTGATATTCTTAGTCAGTTTTTGCAATGTGCACTGTAATATTAATTATGCAATTAGAGTTTGGAGATTCTAAGAGTGTATTAATCATTCAGTTTGCTTTAGCAACAGGCCCACATGCATGTTCAGGTAATTTAGGGAGTTTCTCAAAATGGCTGCCCTGAAACTTCAACAGGATGCAACACCTAGACATTTTGAATAGTGAATCTGGAGGGTACTTCATTCACTCATGAGAAGCCCCACAAAATGTTTTTTCATAGCCCTGATTACCTGAGTTCTCCCCAAAGTTCCAGTTGTTCTATTGCACCGTCTTCATTAAAGCCATACCAAATAACGTTCATTTGTTTTTTTAAAAAATGAAACTGAGACGACCAAACATGATTATAATGAGAGCAAAGTTCAAACCACCATTAGCAGCTTAGGAATTGTCTAGCCTAGGTTGGCCAATACTTATAACTGGGACAATATGGAGATGAAATGTTAAGCATACAAAACAGCAGTAATTGACTCTAGAAAGATACAAGCCATTGCACCAGACTACAAGTGTTTTTCCATGCTGATTGTTAAGTTTGTATTCTCTAGGCCCAGCTAGATGAATAAACTGATATGGAACTAGTTTAAGATTTACCTAGCTTATACTTTATACCAAAGAGAATTTTTTTTTATCATATGTAACTTTTCTTAACGTAAATTATCTACTATCGAGGGCATAAGTTCCCACTTGCACAGTAAGTCTACACTTCTGTTGTATGAGGTAGCTATTAATACAGATGGAGAAACTGAGGCACATATGGCAAACTGATTTGCCTAATGTCATACAAGAAGCTGGTGGCACAAGCAAAGTTAAGCCTGAATTGTCAAAATTCATGTTAGTTTTTAGGCAACAATGGTGCCAAAATGTGTATAACATTCTTTACAAGTGGCCAGCTTATGGTTCAAAGTAAGGAACTGTAGCCATTCATTGTCAAAAACAAGCAAGCAAATTTTTTTTAACATAGTTACAACAGGGAGAAAACATCCCACAATCTGAAGTTAAATATACAGCCTAGGAACATAGGACGAGTTCATTTTTTAAATTCTTTTTAAAAGCCAAATATAAGCAGCTGGAATAAAAAATAAGAAATAGACCCAATCATATAACATGGGAATAAGAGATCAATGCATGTTGCTTACCTTACATGGCTAGTCAATCTGTATCAAAACTTTAGACTCCTAGTCAGAAGATTACGTGAAAAAAAGGCAAGTGTAGTTAACTTTTTCATGAAAAATATTGCCAAAATCTGTGCAAGGAATGCAGAACTCTATACCGTATTTTTCAGAGTATAAGACGCACCTTCTTCCCCCCCCCCCACCCAAAAGAGGGTGAAAACTTGGGTGTGTCATATACCCCAAATGTAGGCCCACCTAGGAGCCCCTAGCCTTTTTGGCTTCTGCCTCCCAGCAATTTGCCACGTTGTAGCAAACAGCGCACAGCCTGAATGGCACAAGCAACTGATTATCAGCCTCCTGACTATCAGTTGTTTCAGGCTGCAGGCAGGCCACAATAGGCTATGGCAATCCCTGCAGCCTGAAACTATTAGCTGCTTGTGCTAAAAGTGAAACTTAAACTGCAAGGAGGAAAATTGCTGGGAGGTAGAGGCAGATTTTTATTTTCTTCTGCTAATCAGGCTGTGCTGAAACTGACTGACTGTTGTTTGCTGCAAGGAGATAACTCAATGCCTATAGAATGTTCAAATTATTAGACATATTTTTATAAAGACTGCTTTATTATTGTTCTAGGCAACTTAACAAAATGAAGAAGCTTTTTAAAATAAATGCTTGATCTGAAGATACCCAGTGCTTTTGTATCTTCTTTTAAATAGCAGAAAATAACTATATTTCCAGAAAGCCACATCAATTTTAATAGCATCTGTACAACTGAAATGTAACAGTGTCCTGTTGATAGGTAGCTGAGTCAGACATTGACTTTGCCATGTTTGGAGTAGATCTATTTAAATAATTGGGAGGAGTTAGTGTGACTACATTTAAGAATACTCTCTGGCATTAATATACTGCTTTAATGTACATTTCTCCAATTCTTTGCTATTTCTGTGGATTAGGTACAGAAATATACAGCTAACGATGTAAATCATCTGTACTGTTTGCTGTTTGCTGTGAAGAAAATTGCTGGGAGGCAGAGGCAGATTCCCCCCATTGTTTTATTCTCCCAAAACTAAGGTGTGTCTTATACTCAGAAAAATACAGTATCTGTTTTTTTCTCCCCCATTGAATTATACCACTTTCTAATTGCAACCCAAATGAAGATTTAAAATTGTTTTTACATGATTGGACTAGATCAAAGTATCAGTGTCCCAATTCTTCCACTATCAGAGCCTTCCCACTACATACATCCCACTGGTGATTCTGCCCTGATGTAACCCTGCATTCATTTACCATCCAAAAATAGCTGACTTTAGGAGCTTGAAAAAAAGGCAACTTTGAAACTCAAGGCTCCCTACTTCTCAACAGAAATCATTAAATATAGTTGAATACATGCTTTATATGATGTTGGCAAGTTCATTATTTATAAGGAATCAACCCCCCCCCCTCGAATGACAAATGACAAAAGGTGTAGTACAGACTTTGTCCCTTTTATATATGAGCTGTACTTCAACAAATATATAAGGAGCAGAGTTTGCATTATGATATCAAAACCCACAATGTTGTCAACTGCAAAAAAAATGAAGGCTTCCTGCAGATAGCCTAAAATCCCCCATCTCTAAAATATTCAGACTCAAAACACGTTTCATATGCATACAGAAAAGTAGAAGGGAAGAAGAAGAAGAAATTAGCAGAGGAATGTCCCAAGCTTGGCAACATTTAAGACTTGTGAGCTTCAACTGCCAGAATTCAAATTGGGGAATTCTGAGTGTTAGAAATCCACAAGTCTCAAAGTTGCCGAGATTTGATACAACCCTGGTTTAGAGCATTGAGAGAGGAAAAACAACATGACAAGAGTGCTGGTGCAGGAACATTTTTTACACAATTTCCTGCTCTCTAACAGTGCATTAAACACTGGTGTCTACTTTTGCAAATTATCATAGCATTCTTGAAAATCAAGAACAGAGGCTTAGATGTCTCACATTGCTTGTTGCAGTTTCACAAGCACTACAAAAAAAACCCCAAAAAGAGTCAGCAACTCTGTGTAGCTCAGCCACGTGCAGCTATAATAATAAAAAAAAATGGGGTTCCCCAATACCAGTTCTCTAGTGGACCAAGAAATGTGATATGGTCTCAGCACCAACTTCCTACTTTACCTGGCTTGAAAGTGCATTCTTAGTGCAAGAAGTAGAACTGAAGCAAAAAAAGGAGCTTACCAGCCCCTTGTGGATTTCATGCTAGGACCAAAATTCTTGCTTGAGTTCATAAGTTGCAGACTGATGCGTTCTGAGTTTTGTTCTGCATAGTGGGACTGTGCTGTCCTGATTCTGACCTTCAACATCCATGTCCAGCAGTGTCCGTTCCTCTTCGGGCAGCCTGGCACGAAAAGAAAGCAGCGCGGACTGCTCTTCAATTGTGCTGCTACTGCTGGCAAAGCAGGAATCCAGGTTACTGGGAGTTTCAGTACTGGAGCTATTAGCAGACGATTCACCCCTAGCCTTACTTGGGGATACAAACCACAAGGGATCAACTCGCTGCCTGTTAGCGGAAGGGCGTGGCCTAGGTAGGAATTCCAAGGTCTTGGGTCTCTCCAACATGGGATCCTGTTGAGCGCTATAACGCCTGGGGGTTGGAGGGAAGATGAGGTTGGGGTCTGGCAGACGAGGGACTTCATTTGGACCCTGACTTGGACTGGGAGTTTTTATTATACCTATTCTCTCACCAGGAAAATAAAATCACAAACAGAAGAAAGGAAGGGGAGAGAGAGAGAGAAAGAGAAGAAAGAGAAACCAACCAGTTAGACAGCACTGATGAAATGAGGCATTGGGATCATTTAGTATATAAAGGGTGTGTTAGACAGAGGGAGGATTCAGTTCACATAAGAGCTACGGGGACTGTTATGCCATTCTGTATGGCAAAAGCCAGTATAAGAATAGAGTGCCCAGATACAAGATTGTCATATACCCAGAGGTGGGCTGCCAAGGTGGAACGGTGATGTGTGCTTGCCCCCATGGCTCTGAGTGTTAGCAGAGTCCAGCGCAATTCTGCTACTGCAGCTGTGCAGGTAGCAGAATCGTGCGTGGAGACACGGGTACGCCCAGGTTTCGGCGCACACGCGGAAGACAAAAAACTGTGCCGAAACACAGATGCACCTGCATTTCCACCTGTGATTCTGCATACCTGCACAGCTGCAGTAGCAGAATTGCTCTGGACTCCGCTAGCACTCAGAGCCACGGGGGCGAGCACACGTCACTGTTCCACCTTAGTAGCCCACCTCTGCATATACCCAACATGCAGTTTATGTCTCTTTCGCTGGAATTGTTTCTCCAATATGGACCACTTAGCTCTAAACTCTAATAAAAACAATTTTATAGGTGGTAAAAATCAGAAAACAGAGCACACCTATATTGAAAAGGAAAGGTTTCAATTACTGTTTTAGATAGAATGGAAGACTGCTTTTAGGCCTCACTGCTTTAGAACTGCTTGGAACAAATTTTATTTATGAAGATACAAAGCATTTATTTGGCTACAGCTTTGCCAAGATTAGCCACTGCTTTTTTTTAAAAAAGTAAACAAAAACAATAAATAGCAACATTTTTCTCATGTCTAGAACCTGCATCTAGATTTCAGGGTAACACACAGGTGTGCCATGATTAGAAGGTAGAACTTTAATTCAAAAGCTCATTTTAACAGTAATTTCATAATTCAAATGCGGCTTCCTCCAAACAAAGTTACAATTAGCTTGTGTATTTTTTGAAGTTTAAATTGTTCTTTAACTATACAGTATTTGGAAACCGACACGGCTTCTTAAGTGTAGGCATTAATTATCCTTGTTATTAGTATTTATTTGCATATTATCTGCATCAGCAGGATACAAGTTATGGCAGTGATTCTATCATGCATTGTTTAGAATCCAACCTGACCAAGGGCGTGACAGGATTGTGAAAATTCAAAAAGGAAAAATATGGAAAGGCTCTTCCAATTGTACTAAGTGGCAACGCCTTAAGTCAAGTACAGTGGTACCTCTACTTAAGAATGCCTCTACTTAAGAACTTTCCTAGATAAGAACCGAGTGTTTAAGATTTTTTTCTACTTAAGAACCCGAGCCCGGAAAAATTTCCCAGGAAATTTGAGAATGGCCCGAAGGCCCGACCAGTTTCCTGCCATTCCTCCTTTAATCCCAGCCATCGCGGGCTTTTCTGGGCTGCCAGAGGAGCCTTTCAGTGGTGCTTAAGGAGGCTTTGGCAGTCCAGAGCAAACAAAGCATTTTCCTTTCTCTGGGTGCTTGGAGAGGGAATAAACTTCTGCCAGCGTCCATAGAAAAGAAACGCTCCCTTCGCTCTGGGCAGCGACTGTCCTCCTTGATTCATTAGCTTCTCTCATTAAACAGTCTCAAGATATCAAGGGTGATAGCATTTGAAACTGAACATATATTGTTCACTATAAACCTTTGATAATATACAGTAGGTATCTGTGAATCTATAAAGGTTCTGTTGTATTCAACTGAGAAACTATTAGGGAAGGCTTGTAGATAGAATTATCATTAGCTATCATGTAACATTCCATATTTTTCAGAGTATAAGATGCACCTTTTCCCTCCCTAAAAGTGGTTGAAAATTTGGATGTGTCTTTTACTCCAAATGTAGCTTTTACTGAACTTTGTTCTAGCCATAATGAGGTGCTAATGCAACCTTCTGTGCTTTGCTAACGAAGAGATCTTCCCTTTGCCTGCTTCTTTCATTGCTGCTCTCTACGACAGTTAGCTGAGCCTTTTTCAGCCCTATCAAGGTGCTAACAGTGAAGCAATCTTCTATGCTTTGCTAGTGAACCGATCTTCCCTTTGCCTGATTTTCTTGTTGTTTCTCTCTGAAGAAAAGTGAAGTGTTTTAGAAACAGTTATTATCCCCAACCAAGGGATAAAAAGCAAGCACGTGGGCTCAAAATCAGCACACTAATGTGCTGCAGCTGATCAGACTAAAGACTAGCGAGATGAATACCTGGTAGGCAGATTATTTTTTCCCTATTTTCCTCCTCCAAAACTAAGGTGCGTATTATACTCCAAAAAATATGGCAATACAGTGGTACCTCTACCTAAGAACGCCTCTACTTTAAGAACTTTTCTAGATAAGAACCGGGTATTCAAGATTTTTTTGCCTCTTCTTAAGAACCTGCGTCCAGAAAAATTTCTCAGGAAATTTGAGAATGGCACAAAGGCCTGGCCAGTTTCCTGCCATTCCCCCTAGGGTTCTCTCTCTGGCGCAGTGTACGTGCTTTTTTTTAAGCCTTAAAGTTTTGGATTTTTTGATTCCCTTCACCTCACCTTCTTCCTTCGGCAGCAACTCTCCTCCTCCTCTTCTTCCTCCTCCTCTTCTTCCTCCTCCTCCTCCCACCCAAATTCTGAGCTTTTATTTCTTTACTAATGGGTTTGCACACATTATTTGCTTTTACATTGATTCCTAGGGGGAAAATTGCTTCTACTTACAAACTTTTCTACTTAAGAATCTGGTCACGGAACGAATTAAGTTCTTAAGTAGAGGTACCACTGTATGTCTTTTTCCAGGACTGCTTTGCAGTTGCAGAGAACAGGTGCTGGAAAATGGTATTATTAGTTTTAGACACAGTCAACAGGCGCTACCTAGTGCCTCCATCTTTGCTGGAACACCTTCTTCTCTTGGAAATTAAAGCGTTACACAGCATATTGTATGTTTGTAGTATATAATATATTGATGTAGTTTTGAACTGGGTTGAATCACTTAGAAAAGACAAAATGGAAGAGTTTTAATTTTGGGTCTCTTTCAGTTATAGGTAAAAGATTTTTTTAATATATCCAGATTATGTTATATAATCATATATTATATTATAAATTGATTATATCCAGACCATTTGTTTAAAAGGTTTAGGAACTCTTTAAAGAAATGTATTTGTTTTCAACTGCAATTGTAATTAATTTAAATATATATTTAAAATTTTAATTAAATTAAAATTATATATTTAAAATATTATTAACAGTGAAGCATGCTTATTTTTCCTTTAAAGGCAGGAATTATAGAACTTTCTCCCCACCTTACTAATATACCCCAAATAACTTCAGAATAAACAAGTTATGATATCAATTTTATGCAATGAAATGACAAACTGATAGCTATAGATTTCAAGTGGAAAAAATAGTATTTTGTGAGAAAATGAAGTTTTTATTTTATTATCACCCTTATGCTTTATTATAATATGCATTTTAATATACAGTAATACCCCGGTTATTGCGTCCCCGACCATTGCGAACAGGGTAATTTGCGATTTTTCAACCCGGAAGTCAAAACACCATCTGCGCATGTGTGCCCTTTTTTTCTATGGGCACGCATGCGTAGATGGCACCCGGCAGATCAGCTGCTGGGCGGCTTCCCTGGGTCTTCCCCCTCTTGCTGGCGGGAGGGCGAGCAGCGGGCATCAGCAAGGAGTTTCCCCACCGCCCACGCAAACTCCTCGCTGCCGCCCGCCCTTCGCCCGCCCACGCCGTTCATTCTCGCCGCTTTCGAGCTGAGTCCTGAAGCGAATTCGCTCCGGGACTCAGCTCGAAAGCGGCGACAGCCAGCGCGGAGAAGCCGTTCGCTGGCGCTGGCTGTCGGCGCTTTTGAGCTGAGTCCCGGAGCGAAGTCGCTCCGGGACTCAGCTCGAAAGCGGCGACAGCCAGCGCGGCGCAGCTGTTTTAAAATGTCGCCGCCGGCATGGGGGGCTTGCCAGCACCCCCGGACCCCCAACCCGGGTTTGGGGGGCTGCTAGGAAGCCCCCCATGCCGGCGGCGACATTTTAAAATAGCCGCGCCGCCCCCAATCTTCGGCTCCTCGCTAGCGCTGCGGGAGTAAAAACACCATCTGCACATGCGCAGATGGTGTTTTTACTTCCGCAGCGCTACTTCGCGAAAACCCGCTCGTTGCGGGGGGTCCTGGAACGGAACCCTCGCAACGAGCGGGGGATCACTGTATATCTTAAGAAAATGGACAAAATTAGGGTATCACAGTATTATTTGTAGGGGAATGGCTAGAAAGCTTCTAACTATCTAAGCATCTATATTTGTAGCCTTAAAAATTGTAAATTAAAATAATGTCATGTTCAGTGCTGCCACAAAATTATTTTTTATTATTAGGTGGAGCGCACAGTTAGCCAGATGTTTAGACTGGATTTTTTATCCACCTATCAAGTTATTTCCAAAACTTGAGTAAGTTATTTTTAGATGTCGTTAAAAGGTAATTGTAGTAGGGTGTAAACTGTTCCAAATAAAACTTTTTTTTTTAACCGACTCATGCAATTTTGCCAATATAATTGGCATTCAATTATATTGGCTCCGGATACTTTGGGATTGTACCTAAGGCACCTGTTACTTGTGGTAATAATACGGTATACTAGTTTCAGTACATCTTTTTCACTGTGCTTCAGATATCCTTCCAATGCCTTTTTCCCTTCTTCAGTTGTCTGATATATTTGTAAGAGTCCATGCCCACCTATTTCCCTTGTAAATAACAGTCTGTCATCATTGCTGTATGAATAAAGGACATGATTCATTGTCCTTATTTATCTGATCCTCCTGCCCAGGGTTGTATTTCTAATGACTGGAATTTCCCAGATGTTGACTTGAAGGATATCCATGTATTTGTAGTGATTATCTTCATCCAATTGCTTGAAATTATTTCCATAAAGCATCTTGATTCCTTCAGTTTTCACTATCTTTAACCTGTTGATGGTAAGGTCATGGCAATATCTTGGATATAGTTATTGACAGTGTTTAGCAGCAATTCTACTTCAGATTGTGTTTTTCCATATACTGTAGCTTCAAATTGTCCACGTAGAGGAGGTGGGATAACTCCGCAGTCTGCATTGGTTTCCCATCAATTTCCGGTCACAATTCAAAGTGTTGGTCATCACCTATAAAGCCCTTCATGCCACCAGACCAGGGTATCTACAAAACTGCCTTCTGCCGCATGAATCCCAGCGACCGGGTAGGTCCCACAGAGTGGGCATTCTCCGGGTCCCGTCAACAAAACAATGTCGATTGGCGGGCCCCAAGGGAAGAGCCTTCTCTGTGGCGGCCCCGGCCCTCTGGAACCAACTCTCCCCGGAGATTAGAATTGCCCCCACCCTCCTCGCCTTTCGTAAGCTCCTTAAAACCCACCTCTGCCGTCAGGCATGGGGGAACTGAGATATTCTTTCCCCCTAGGCCTTTACAATTTATGCATGGTATGTTTGTTTGTATGTATGTTTGGTTTTACAAATAAGGGTTGTTTAATTGTTTCAGTATTGGATTTACATGCTGTTTTGTACTACTGTTGTTAGCCGCCCCGAGTCTACGGAGAGAGGGGCAGCATACAAATCCAATAAATAATAATAATAATAACTTGGCAGATGTTTTTGATGTCTGATAACCATGGGATAACTTCTTCAGTATTAATGACAGAAGAACCAATGAAATATCAAACAGTGGTAGTGATAGCGATCTTGAAAGATTTCTCTGTTGATATTTACCTTTCCCATTCTATCGTTAAAGTGGTTAAAGTGAGTTCCTGTCTTTTGAAATCTCCCCAGTCACATGACTACATAGCAAGCCCACCCACATGACCTCACCAAGCCACGCCCACCAAGCCACGCCCATCAAGCTATCCCCACCAAAATACACTCACAGAACCGGCAGGGGGGGAAATAGATTTCACCACTGGTTGGCAGGTAGCTAATTGGCCACAGTAGTGCTGCCCTTTTACTGAATCGTTCATTGTCAGATAAGCTTCGCTGGATTTGAACTAATCATTAATTTCACCTCTTTGCAGTAGGTTATTAAACTGTTTGGCAATGTGTGGGTGCAAACTGGTCAGCTGTTTCAACCAAAAACCATGCACTTCTTCTTCACCCAGTGCTGACCAACTCTTGAATTTCCTTTCCTTTTTCTCTATAATTTTTGCTATTCTTACAAGTTCTTTCATTTCAGCTTCTTTTTTTCCCCTTTCACATTCTTTAGCCAAGCTGCATTCTTATTATTATTTTTTTAGGTTGTCCCATAGCTGCACTCCGAACTGCAATATTTCTTTATCATCAGGTGTTGACTGATTCATTGCAGTCTCTCCATGGATGAACTGGTAGAAACATTTATGATCTGACTACAATGTGCAATTTGTTTGTTTACATTCCACCTTTATCCATTTTATAAATAACTCTAGGCAGCAAATGTGAACCTCGTATCTGCTGATCTTCTTGACTCCGGGTATTATTTGCTACTTTATTATTTCCAGTGGTTTCTTGAATTTCCTTATTTCTAGATGATGCTTCTTGATCAAGTATTATTTGGCTTTCTTATTCTTCAGCATCCTTTCTTTCACCTGTTCTAGCTTGCTTGCATCTGATCTAAGCACCCTGACCTTACTTTCCAACCTGATCTTCCATTTTACTGGGTTTCAGCAAGTTTTTTTCTCGTCACATTCAAGTTATTTTGCATGTAAGTTATTCAGTTAAAACTGCAGCTGTGTTTTATATCAGTCGGTTTGTCTCTTGCAGTGAACGGGTGCTTATATTTAATATATAGTACAGTGGTACCTTATCTTACGAACGCCTCTTCTAACGAACTTTTCAAGATACGAACCCGGTGTTTAAGATTTTTTTGCCTCTTCTTCCGAACTATTTTCACCTTACGATCCCAAGCAGCTGCTGCTGGGATGAAGGGGTTTCTTTTGCCCCCCCTTTTTTGAAGAAAGAAAAGGGAGGGGCTGCTTGGAGGAGTAAAGATTTTGCATGCTTGCAAAGGCACTGAAACGGTGTCTTTTTAAGAAAGAAAAGGGAGGGGCAGCTTGGAGCAGTAAAGATTTTGCATGCTTGCAAAGGCACTGAAACGGTGTCTTTTTAAGAAAGAAAAGGGAGGGGCAGCTTGGAGGAGTAAAGACTTTGCATGCTTGCAAAGGCACTGAAACGGTGTCTTTTTAAGAAAGAAAAAGGGAGGGGCAGCTTGGAGGAGTAAAGATTTTGCATGCTTGCAAAGGCACTGAAACGGTGTCTTTTTAAGAAAGAAAAGGGAGGGGTAGCTTGGAGGAGTAAAGATTTTGCATGCTTGCAAAGGCACTGAAACGGTGTCTTTTTAAGAAAGAAAAGGGAGGGGCAGCTTGGAGGAGTAAAGATTTTGCATGCTTGCAAAGGCACTGAAACGGTGTCTTTTTAAGAAAGAAAAGGGAGGGGTAGCTTGGAGGAGTAAAGATTTTGCATGCTTGCAAAGGCACTGAAACGGTGTCTTTTTAAGAAAGAAAAGGGAGGGGCAGCTTGGAGGAGTAAAGATTTTGCATGCTTGCAAAGGCACTGAAACTGTGTCTTTTGAAGAAAGAAAAGGGAGGGGCGCCCCCCTTGCCTTTCTTCCTTCCCACTCACCCTTTAGCCTAGCCTTGCTTCTTCCACCCGCCCCCTTTAGCTGCTCCTCCCTGCCCTCTGTTCACCTCCCTTCTAAAGTTTGGGATTTTCCTGAAAGATTTGCATGCATTATTTGCTTTTACATTGATTCCTATGGGAAACATTGTTTCATCTTACGAACTTTTCACCTTACGAACCTCCTCCTGGAACCAATTAAGTTCGTATGATGAGGTACAACTGTATTGCAATTTTTTAATACTGGCAGTAGCTGCTTCTTGGAACAAGATTCAAAGCAGGCAACATATGTTACTTCTGGGCTGCCCAATAACTCAGTTATTCCTTATTTCAGGTACTCTTATTTTATTTTTAGTTATATGGTGTTGTTGTTGTTGTTTTGTTGTTGTTGTTATTATTATTATTGTTGTTGTTATTATTATTATTATTAATAATAATAATATATGAAGACAACAGATCTTTGCTAAATTCATCAGCCAAAACATATCCCAAGAAATCAAACAGTTTTGGGATGTTAAACAACGTAGTTGTATCAAAGAATGAAATAGCTTCCTTGAGATTTAACAAAATTGTAGGTGTCCACAGGAAGTCTAGTATTTGTCATTTGCTTTTAAGATAATATATTGTAATAATTAAGAAGCAGGAAACATATTTCTGCCACAATAAAATATATGCACATTCATTCATCTGAGTAATTTTTAGTGTCACTCGTTAGTCATATTAGTTCAGTTTGGTTAATTTTCTCTTTTGGCAGGACATAGATAAAGAAACAATCTTGAATAAAAGAAAACACTAGGAACACTAAAGTAGAGATGAAAATGATAAAATAGTGATTGTGGGGTTTCCTTTCAAAGCACAGAAAAATGTGCGCAAGAAGTAAAATCATGCTAAAAGGAAGCAAAATACAGTGGAACCCCGACATAAGAGCTGCTCTACTTAAGAGCAACTCGAGATAAGAGCTGGGAGGGGAGAGATATTTTTGTTCTACTTACAAGCCCAAATTCGAGATACAAGCGCCAAGGAGCTGTCTCCTCAAGCCAAACGCTAACTTCCGCGTTCGGCTTCAGGAGACAGCTGCGAAGCGGCGCGCGTGTTTTAAAAGGTTGCAGCCGGCCTGGGGGGCTCGGGGGGGTGCTTGCAGCTTTCTTTCTTGCTCTTTTTCTTTCTCTCTTTTACCTTGCCTTCCTCTATTTCTTCTTTTCTTTCTCCTTCCCACCTTCTTCCCTCCCTCCCTCCCTTCACTCATTCCTCTCTTACTCTCCCCTTTCATAAGTTTCCTTGCTTCCTTCCTCTGTTCCTGTCCCTTCCCCCTTTCTTTCTTTCTTTCTTTCTTTCTTTCTTTCTTTCTTTCTTTCTTTCTTTCTTTCTTTCTTTCTTTCTTTCTTGCTCTTTTTCTTTCTCTCTTTTACCTTCCCTTCCTCTATTTCTTCTTTTCTTTCTCCTTCCCACCTTCTTCCCTCCCTCCCTCCCTTCACTCATTCCTCTCTTACTCTCCCCTTTCATAAGTTTCCTTGCTTCCTTCCTCTGTTCCTGTCCCTTCCCTCTTTCCTTCCTTCCTTCCCACCCTCCGTCCATTCATTCACCCATTCCTCTCTTGATCGCTTAAAGCCGGTCCCTGGTGCAAAAAGGGTTGGGGACCTCTGTCCTACAGGATTGGGTGGCAGAGAAGTTGAACATATGTAAATTTAAAAGTTTAAGAAAGTTTACAAGTTAAGTGAAAGAAACTTCATTATTCATTTATATGTACATGTACATTTCTTCATTAAAAACATGTCTTTCTGCATAATTTAGACTAACTTTGTGAGTTTTTTGAGGGCTGGAACCAATTAAAATTATTTACATTAATTCCTATGGGGAAAAGTCGTTCGAGATAAGAGCTGCTCGACTTAAGAGCCCAGGTCCGGAACGAATTAAACTCGTATCTCGAGGTACCACTGTAGGAAGGGAAGTTAGAACCAGAAGCTACAAGAAAAAGATTAACCTCCAGTTTGAGGAAAGATGACAAGAAATTGGATAAAGGTTTTCTTCTTTCCTTCAGCATCTCTACCAACTCTGTACAAAATAGCTTACTTTTGTTCTTCTATCTTACTTCAAAATCAACTATTGCAGAAATGCAGTGGCAAGGACATTTATGCTCGCACTTTGTATACAATATAAAAAAACAAAGGAAAACCTACCTGTTCCCAACACTCCTGGTGGACAATTACTGGAAGAATCTGCATTAGGAACAAGATCAGCCAGTTTTATGGCACCATCCGAGGGAGTGCGCCTATGCTTCTGTTGACGAGTTTCAGAAGAAAGAGTCACATGTGTAGGCGTCAAAGACTGGTTGGGATTCCGTTTGAATCTCTCAACTCGGATGTTAACTAGTGGGTGATTAACTACTGGCAAGGGAGCCTTCACTGTCACAGGACTAACAGGCATCTCGTATACCACAATTTCATCACTGTCTGAATGAAGCAAAGAACGGGTGGAGTTACATTCAGAAATTGAAGACAAAGAGAGCAGAGTCAGAGAACTGGAGGGTTCACCTAACAAGAAGGTGGGCTCTTCTTTCTTGAAGATCTTCCTTGAAGGTGGGCTGGTACTCCTCCGAGATAGACCAGCCCGTTGGAAGATATTTTCCCGTTTCTTTTTCTCTTCCTTGGACATATCCTGATCTTCCTGGGTTAGCAGCTGGCACTTGCCAGCCTCCAAAAGATCAAAACCGAGGCCAGCAGCAGCCAATACAGCCCCACAGCCTAGAAAGGCCAATTGACATTGTTTATACTGGGAGCCCCCACGTTTGAGGCTGTTGGTGGGAGTGAGCTGAGGAGTGCTTGTGCAAGAGTTCACTGGAGTAGCCTCTTCGTTTGGATCGTTCGAGGGGGTATCCCAGTCATCATTCTTCTGAAACGGGATGCAGAGGTATGATTGGTTAAGTCCAGCGGATTCCTGCATCTTGCTCTCTATATCATTCAAAGAGTCATTGTCTTCGTTGTCTGAAATACAGATACACAGGCAGATACATATAAATATTTTTAATATTCATATAATAAATACGTATTGGTTAACTTTGCATGTGTGTGCATCCTGAAACATGGTAAAACAATAGAAATCTGAATTTCAATTTTAATAAGAGTACAAAATATTGGAATATTGTTCATTCCAGGAAGCCCTTCAAAAGGCTACTTTTGAATTAATAAATCCTCTTCCTCTATCTTATGCAACTACAGTGATCCCTCGATTATCGCGAGGGTTCCGTTCCAAGATCCCTCGCGATAATCGATTTTTCGCGATGTAGGGTTGCGGAAGTAAAAACACCATCTGCGCATGCGCGCCCTTTTTTTCATGGCCACGCATGCACAGATGGTGGAGTTTGCGTGGGCGGCGGGGAAGACCCAGGGAAGGTTCCTTCGGCCGCCCAGCAGCTGATCTGCTCGGCAGCGCAGCAGCAGCGAGCAGACGAAGATCGGGGTTTCCCCTTTGCGTGGGCGGCGGGGAAACCCCGATTCGGCTCCTCGCTGCTGATGTGCTGCCGAGCAGATCAGCTGCTGGGCGGCCGCAGCAGCAGTGAGCAGACGAAGATCGGGGTTTCCCCGCCGCCCACGCAAAGGGGAAACCCCGATTCGGCTCCTCGCTGCTGCCGCGCTGCCGAGCAGATCAGCTGCTGGGCGGCCGAAGGAACCTTCCCTGGGTCTCCCTCGCTGATGCCCCCGCTCGCCCGCCCGCCCGCCCGCCCGCCCGCCAGCAAGAGGGGGAAAGATAGAGAAAGAGAGAGAAGGAAAGAAAGAGATGAGAGAGGGAGGAAGAGAGTGTGAGAGAGGAAGAAGCAAGAGAGAGAAAGAGAGAGAGAAAGAAAGATGAGAAAGGAAGGAAGAGAGTGACATCATCAGGTGGGAAAAATCGCGATATAGCGTTTCGCGAAGAACGAGATCGCGAAAATCGAGGGATCACTGTACACTGATTCAGGTATCAGTTCTAAGAAAGCTGTATTTTGCAGGCAATTATCTAGGATATAGGGGATATTCAATTGTTATAGATAAAGCTGAATTTCCTGCAATGAATCAAAACTATAATATGTTGTACTAATTGATCCAAGTTTGTTGAGAGGGGCCTACAAACACACATAACCTGGTGTTTCTACTACATTTCCTGGAAAGAAACAAATATGAATGATATATTGGTTAATTCAAGATTTTATTCATTCATTCATTCATTCACTCATTCATTCGATTTTTATGCCACCCTTCTCTTTAGACTCAGGGCGGCTTACAACATGTTAGCAATAGCACTTTTTAACAGAGCCAGCATATTGCCCCCACAATCCGAGTCCTGATTTAAAATTATATCTATAAATTGTCCCTAAAATATAGCCTCTAAACTGAAAAGGGAACTAACCTCTGAAATAACATACTATTAAAAAGCTTCATTTGCTATTAGTTTAATTTCTGTGCACAATTAAGAGCCTCGGTGGTGCAGTGGTTAAAGTGCAGTACTGCAAGCTACTTCTGCTGATCACCAGCTGCCAGCAGTTTGGCAGATCGAATCTCAGTAGGCTCAAGGTTGACTCAGCCTTCCATCCTTCCAAGATCGGTAAAATGAGAATTTTAGATTGTTGGGGGCAATATGCTTACTCTCTGTAAACCACTTAGAGAGGGCTGTAAAGCACTATGAAGTGGTATATAAGTCTAAACACTATTGCTATTTTCTTAAAAGTCAATAGGATGTTTTGGATCATTTGTTCTATATTAAGAACTTTGATCAATCCTCGCCCCCAAGGACCCCAAAATTCTAAAAGTGTGACAGTTCTGGAGGGAATGAAGAAGCTAAATATGTCCCAACATGGCCATTGAGATAAATGGAGGCTTTTAAAAAAATCGTGAGAGATATTTGAAAGGCTTTTATTTCTTTATCACAAACGGTGAAATAAAACAACATGCGATTCATTTAATACATTTAATTTAACATGTACTTTACCCATCTCTCTTAGGCTTGCAAACCCAGGAAAAGGGATTATTGTTCGCTGGAATTTTCCAAGGTTTGGAGCACTAGATGACCACTGTCTAGCGCCATCTGCCAAGGACTTTAGGCTAAAATGTAGAGAAGAAAAACTAAATAAATACAGGAGCTTGCTTGGTTCCTATTGTCTATTTTGACACTCTATAGATTAAACTTTAAAATTACTTGACACTCTAAAGATTATACATTAAAAATGATATTCACTTCACTTACTTATATATACATATGAGATGTTCCTTAGCATTGTGATTATGATTAACACAATTCAACAATACAATAAACTAAAACACAGTATAGTACCGTGATGGTAAATCTATGGCACACATGCAAGAAATGGCACACAGAGCCGTTGTCCCTTGCTCTTCCAGGTTCCAGTGCACCAGCCAGCTGATTTACATGCGCACCAGTGTTCCAGAAACCAAAATAACAGCCCTCCATTGTGCATGTGTGCTCCAGGAAAATTTTCTTCCTGTATTGGTTTGCTCAGGGGTAGGCAAAGTTGGATCTTTTATGGCATGTGGACTTCAACTCCCAGAATTCCAGAGTTAGCACGATTGGCTCAGGAATCATGGGAGTTGAAGTCCACAAGTCATAGAAGAGCCAACTTTGCCTATCCCTGGGCTAAGCTAGTCTTTTTTTCTGGTGCAAGTGCGAAGACCAGCAACCCGTGCCAAAAGATGCGGAGATGGGATCCCAGCAGTCGCTTCCTAAAGAAGCAGAGCAAGGTAAGCTGGGCTTCCCTCCCTCCCTACCCACACAGGCTGCTTGCATGGCCCCAGACGTCCAAAGCTTTGGTGGACGTGCAGCCCATGAGAGTAGGTTTGTGGTGGTGGTGAGCTACCTGTGCAGATGACTCAATGGCCTGGGCTCCTCCCCACTGGGAGTTGCCATTCCCCAGCCACCGGCAGACCTCTCTGCCCCCCTCCACCTCAGCAACAGCAGAAGCTCCAAATGCATGGCTTTGCCTGGGATCCTCACTGCTGGGATCCACTGTTCCCCAGCCACCAGCAGAGATCTCTGCCCCCCTCCACCTCAGCAACAGCAGAAGCTCCAAATGCATGGCCTTGCCTGGGATCCTCACTGCTGGGATCCACTGTTCCCCAGCCACCGGCAGACCTCTCTGCCCCCCTCCACCTCAGCAACAGCAGAAGCTCCAAATGCATGGCTTTGCCTGGGATCCTCACTGCTGGGATCCACTGTTCCCCAGCCACCAGCAGAGATCTCTGCCCCCCTCCACCTCAGCAACAGCAGAAGCTCCAAATGCATGGCCTTGCCTGGGATCCTCACTGCTGGGATCCACTGTTCCCCAGCCACCAGCAGAGATCTCTGTCCCCCCCAGCTCATCAACCACAGAAGCTTTAAACATGTGGCCTTGCCTGGGATCCTCACTGCTGGGATCCACTGTTCCCCAGCCACCAGCAGAGATCTCTGCCCCCCTCCACCTCAGCAACAGCAGAAGCTCCAAATGCATGGCCTTGCCTGGGATCCTCACTGCTGGGATCCACTGTTCCTTAGCTGCCAGCAGAGATCTGTGTCCACCCCCAGCTCAGCAACCACAGAAGCTTTGAACATGTGGCCTTGCCTGGGATCCTCACTGCTGGGATCCACTGTTCCCTAGCTGCCAGCAGAGATCTCTGTCCCCCCCACCACCTCGGCAGCCGCCATCCAGGCAACTGTGGCTCCCAACGGAGAGGATCCCAGGCAAGGTTGCACATTTGGAGCTTCTCCAGATATCGCATGGCACTGCCAAGGTAGAGAGGACAGAGAGAGCTGATGCCAGTTGGGCAATGGTGGTTCCCAATGGGGGGGATCCTAGGAATGGCTGTGCGTTTGGAGCTTCTCTGGCTGCCCAGGTAGAGAGGGCAGAGAGTACTGCCGCCAGCTGGGAAATGATGGATCCCAGCAGGGAGGATCCCAGACGAGGCTGCGCATTTGAAGCTTCTCTGCGAGTGTCATGTGCACATGCACAAATGGGGGCGCACATTGCATTATGGGTGCCGGCACACATGAGTACAAGAGCGCTCTTGCACTTGGACATTTGGCATGCAATGACAAAAAGGTTCACCATCAATATAATTAATTTCTTAATTGTTGTGGTTAGCTCTGGCCCAGCTCCTGCCCCAAGGACTGTGGATGTGGGGGAGACATCCACATGCCGCAGGCCTGTTTTGCTCCTGGTGGAATCTGCTGATGAAGGCTCCTCTGACCAAGAAGACAGGAGTGACAGGGAGGAGGAGAGTGTGGCAGACAGCTCAGAAGGAGATCAATTATCTATCTCCTCCTTGGATTCAGAACAAGAGTTAATGATACAGCCACGCATGTGGAGAGCGATGCATAAGCAACAACAACTGAGAGATTATTATCAAAGAAAATGAGGCCACCTGTGGTTGGGTGGGGCTGTGGTAATTAGTGAGGCTGCTATAAATAGCAGCCTGTGGGTTTGACCATTGTGGAGGATTATCTGATCCTTGTGTTTCGTGTCTGCCTTCCTGACTTTGACCTTTTCCCCCCGCTTTGAAACTAAACCAGAGCAAAGTGTGTTTCACTTTGTGAAAGAAGAAGGACTGTGAATTGCCTCACAGCTGCAAGCTAAGTATCTCAGAAGTGATAAGGGACTTGTACAAATTACCAGTTTGTTTGGAGACGAGTGCTCTTTGCTATACAAAAAGAGGGCTTAGTTTATTTGAATTTTCAGTATAAAGAACATTGTTTTGAATTTTCAAACGTGTGTGTGTGTCTGAAATTTGTATCTGTGAATTTTCGGGAGGATTCTACCAGCGAGCTCGACAGAACATTAATAAAATCCAATTTATTTTTTTATTTCAGTCAACCAGTGTAGATTATGATGATGATACTGGTATCAGTTACTCAAGATTTTGGAATGCCTAAATAAATTAAAAAGTCTACCTGAGACAAAAAAAGAATGTCTAACAGTATTTGAGAAACACTGCTATATACATGTAACCATCCAGATATACATTGACAACTCGTGACATGGGAGCAGATGTGTTTCTTACCCATCCTCACTTGATGTCAGTTCCTTGCTGCAAAGGGTTCCTGGCCCCCATGTCCGGCCCTTTTTTTTCTGGCCTCTTTTTTCCTCTTCTCCTTCCTCATCTTTCTGGAACACAGAGCTTCGTCCCCACGTTTTGCTGCTTTCACCAGGGGTTACTGAAGATGAGAGGCAAGATTGGAGAAAGGAAAAAAGTAAGCATGATTCAACAAATGTTGTAGGAAGCGACATTTTATACTTTATAAACTAGAAACTAGACTTATTTTTCAAAAAATTTACAAACCACAATGTTAATTGTTCATAGACATTCTCACTCAGCTTAGCCAGGGAAAAGACTTTCTATAGGGAAATAAAGCCATTTGTCATCTCTCTCTCTCTTTTATTTCTCTTTTTATAAGATGTATATTGAAGGAGAGAGCATTTGTTAGGGAAATAAAGATAAATAAATAAAATAATAGAGCCGGGGTGGCGCAGCAGGTAGAGTGCTGTACTGCAGGCCACCGAAGCTGACTGTGGATCTGTAGGTCAGCGGTTCAAATCTCACCACCGGCTCAAGGTTGACTCAGCCTTCCATCCTTCCAAGGTAGGTAAAATGAGGAGCCGGATTGTGGGGGCAATATGCTGGCTCTGTTTTTAAAAAGTGCTATTGCTAACCTGTTGTAAGCCGCCCTGAGTCCAAGGAGAAGGGCGGCATAAAAATCGAATAAATAAATAAATAAATCAAATAAAAAAATAAAACTCGGTCTCAAATAATACAATTAAATAGCAAAAGATCGCTGCAAGAAGTTGTGAGGGGAAAAACAACCCTGATAGAGCAGTGATAGTGAACCTATGGTATGAGTGCCGGAAGTGGCACACAAAGCCATCTTTCTGGGCACGCCACCCATCGCCCGTTGCTCTTCCGGGTTCCAGCATGCACATGTGCGCTGGCTAGCTAGTCTTCGCATATACATGCACGCCAGAAATTGGAAGACCAGGTGACTGGAGTACATGCACATGCCAGAAACCGGAAGCTCCGCATGTGCGCCAGGGAGCTGCTCTTCCGGTTTCCTGTGTTCCCCTGCCTGTCTGCTCCCATTCTGGCACTCGGTGCCGAAAAGGTTCGACAACACTATGATAGAGCAGTGTTTCCCAACCTTGGCAACTTGAAGATATTTGGACTTCAACTCCCAGAATTCCCCAGCCAGCAAATGCTGGCTGGGGAATTCTGGGAGTTGAAGTCCAAATATCTTCAAGTTGCCAAGGTTGGGAAACACTGTGATAGAGGATAACTATCCAAACATACTTATCATGCTCTGCAAATTGAATAGGGGTGAAGTTTCACATTTATTGAATATAGAATGTATGGAATAGAATATAGAATATAGAATTCTTTATTGGCCAAGTGTGAAGTGGAATTTTCTACTATTGAAAGTGTTGGTCTTCTCTCTTTATAAGAAAAATGCTGCAAACAAGGCCAATTACAGCCCAGGATGGTAAATATACTTTATTTCTTCAAGAAAATTGTAACATGATCTCTATACTTGTTTAAAGGTCAGACTACTTTATATACAACTGTTCCAGCCTTTTTAAAAAAGAAAAGGCTAAATAAGACATCTCCTTCAGCTGTGAAAGATTGTACCAGGCTTGTGATAATTAGTTAGAAACTGATATACTGGGATGGGGAAAACATTTTTTAAAAAATAAAATAAAAGCAGAACACATTTTGTTCCATCCACACAAGAGAAGTTATGAAAATCATAGGTCAATGTTGTACCACATAGTGGCAGACAGAATAAGAAACACTGACTGCATGTTAATTAAGATGTAAGTCTTAAAGGTATGTTCTTCATGGGTTTGAGAAAAAGATAGCTTTCTAATTCTGATGGAATATGCAGTCTAATTGCAGAATTAGTATTGTTCCTAGAAGTCAGGAAGCTGGTATTTAACCTCTTTGATAGACTAATTGTGGCTGTTCTTATATAGGTATAAATTAGTATCAGGGATTTTCACCCTGGCAAACTTGTACTGTACTTCATTATTGCAATGTCAGAGTGCTGCAAATATTAACAATTTATTATTTTTAATTCCCAGTGACTTTTGGTGGTCTTTTTGATGTGAAAATAAAAGCCAGTGCAAAATGCAGTAGAAAAATTACTGTGTACAGTACTGTGTTTAGCCCTTGCCAAATCATACTGCTGTTAAACATCTACAGACCCTACACCAGCTCTACATCTTATAGATATTGTGCCCTGCAAGTGACAGCTATGCATAACTATTTAAATCCATAATGTTAAGGATAAAATGGAAGCAAGCAATCAGTTGTTAAAAACAAATTATAATGAGACACAATGGGGGCACCAAGATTAGCTATAAACAAAACTCCCCAATATAGAAAGCAACACAATGTCTTTATTTAAAACAGAAATTTACAGTTTCATATTGGCACTGGACATTTTTTATAAATTGCAACTAAAATTTCTTACACTGAATGGCCCTGAGTCTAGGAATAATAGTAGGGCTGGCAGGAGGACTAGCACAGTTGTTGATCAAATTTTTTCTTTTATCCATGGTTGGAGATGCTTGCACGGTGAATTTGTGCTGAAAATCTGTTATGGAAGGAAATGTAAAGAAGGAATTATTAAAATGATGTATTAAAATTCATCTCATGCTATAGCTTTAATAAGCTAATTCAAAAGAGAGGAAGGAGAGGCATTGCTTTGATGGAAAAATGCTGCTAAGTTTGCAAAGTTCTGTATCACAAATACTTATTGACGATGTTCAAAATTAAAGATTTTCTTCCAGCAACATTAAGCACTATTTTAAAAATGCTTCCATTGAACTTGGACCAAACCAGAGATAGTCTACTTTAATTTTGGCTAAGATCTGAAGTTAAATTAAAGAAACAGTTCTTTTCTGTGTCTCACTTGTTAACATTACAAAGTCATAAAAATCAATGACATATTTAATTTTTTACAGAATTGATTTATTTTGGAGTAAACCTTTGGAAGTGAAGGTCAGCTAATAGGAACTTTTCAATACTGTTTTTTTTTAAAAAAAAAAAACTACATTCCATAACATTTTTGGTTGATTATTTGGAGACTCAGTTAAGGATCAAAGCAATTCAAATTTCAGGCCGATATTGAGTTTGTATAAATTTGGAAATAATTATGTATTTTTCCCTAAAAGAGGCTGATCATTAGGGTGCATCTTATACTCTGAATATAGCTTTTTTTTCTTTCCTGCAGCCCTAACTAGCTGCTAACGATGTTCCCAGGTCTTACCTTGCAGGCTCTTTCATTGCTACTCTCTGCAAATAATGTTTTCCAAGTCCTAAATCTTTGCAGGGTTTTTTCCATTGCTCTACTTGCTCCAAATGTTTCTTTCCAGGTGCTAATGATGTTCCCAGCTCTTACTGGCTTGCAAGCTCTTTCATTGTTACTCTCTCCAAATAACGTTTTTTATAGCCCTAACCAGAAGATAAAATAATGTGCTGGCTAAGGGCGCTAGCCAGATGAACACCTGGTAAGCAGATTCTTTTCCCCATTTTTCTCCCCCAAAACTAAGTGCGTCTTATACTCCAAAAATACAGTATATTTCAATTTTACTTATTGCCTGCTGATCAAGATCTATCCCTTAATCAGAAACCTGACAAATTACAGGAGATCTTTTTACAATCGGATTTTTATTTAAAAAAATAATATCAGAGTTTGGTAGCACTTACATAGGGTTGACCAAGATGTTTTAACGTTTGTCACATTGATACTATTGTCAAAAAACCCCACCCCAATTTGTCTAGGCCTGTAAAGTTACCAGAAACCTAGCTTGAATTAAAGAATGTTTGAATTATAATCAGATACTATAATTATTCACACATCACATATTTCCATGAATAAATCTGGAAAGTGATGTGTTTAGCTCTGGCCAGCTCCTGCCCCAAGGAATGTGCAGGTGGATGTGGGGGAAACATCCACATGCCGCAGGCCTGTTTTGCTCCCGATGGAATCTGCCGACGAAGCCACCTCTGACCAAGGAAGCGTGAGTGACAGGGAAGAGGGGAGTTTGGCAGACAGCCCAGGAGGAGATCAATCATCTGTATCATCCCTGGATTCTGAACAAGAATTAATGACACATCCACGCATGCCTAGAGTGATGCATAGGAGACAACAACTGAAGGATTATTACAAGAGAAAATGAGGCCACCTATGGTTGGGTGGGGATGCTGTAATTAGTGCTACAGATAAAAGTGCAGCCTGGTGTTTTAGCCTGATGGCAGGTTATCTGATTCATTGTTTCATCAAGATCATGGTTTTTGTGCTGTTCAAGATTGTGTGTGGACTCTCTGCACTTTAGAATTGGACTCAATTTCCCAGTTATTGGGTGAGCAATTGGATTGCATTTAACCTGTGCCTTGTGTACCAGAAAATCCCTTTGACATTTAAAAAGGGAGCTGTTTCTGTTTTTCTGTTTATAAAAACTTTTGGGTTTTCCTTTTATCGTGTGGTGTGTGTCTTCCTGGACTAATTATCCTGTAATTATGGGCGGTTGAAACACGCCGGCAGAACAGAAAGGAAGCAATAGATACTTTACTTTGTTTTGCTAAACGCACCAGAGGGAAGACTGATGTGATTGCCATCTTTCAACTTGAGCCGATTTTTCCTGAATTTGCCCATGCGTTTTCTTACACGGGGCTTTTCCTGGCACAGTTGGTGGATGATGATATTGAGTTCTCTTTCCAAAATATCAATTTCACGTTCGGCCAACTCCTGTTCGCGTTGCCGTAGTAGTTCTTCATGGTTCTTCTGTTGAACTGCTGCTTGTTTTAACTCTTCTTCCCACGTCCGCAACTCCTACAAAAACAAGTCCCAAATCAAACTAAAAATTGGGGTAGCAAAGTTCTTGGAGAGGGGTGGCATACAAATCCAATAAATAAACAAACAAATAAAATTATGCCTGCTATAAACTGAAAGGCTCAGAAAACATAACACAGTTGATATTTTGAATATTTTGAATATGCACATGGTAGATAACAGTTCTTCAATACATATAATTTGAATAATTAAAGTTTAGTGATATGAACGAATCACTTAATTTTTAAAAATCAGAATGCAGTAGTGTTAGCTTTTTTTCTAAAATCAGGCAGTAATCACAATTCAAAGCAACTACAGGTAATCTGGAATTTTGGTCATAACTTATTGCAATTGTTATGCATGTTCACCCATGATCTGACTTGATTTTTCAAATATTATGGGGATGGTTGTAAAGTAAGTCACCAGACCAGAGTCATTAAGTAAATCACATGGCTGTTAAACAAGTGAAACAAGTTAAGTGAATCCTACATATCCAATGGGTGGGGGGTTTTGTGCATTTTGTGCAATGGCAAAAAAATATTGCAAATTTTTGTCACATGACTATGGGGTATTGCAATAGCTTATTAATGCAAGTCAGTTGCCAAGCACTCAAAATGTGATGACATGACACTTTTGTGTGTGTGTTTGCATGCATGGGTGCCTGTGCATGTGCAGCAAACTTGAGAATGAGTTGTAATATTTTTTAGTCTGTTGTAACTTGGAACAGTCATTAAGTGAGGACTACCTAAATGGTGAGAAATTTAAAAACTGAAATAAATGTTTAAAATTGAGTGGAAATCAGATTATCTAGATAATTATAAAATAAGTAGACAAATAACAAGCAGTAGAGCTATATAATAAAATAAAGTAAAGCTATATAATAAGGGTTTTAAAATTGGGGGGGGTTTAATATTGGATTTGCACTTTGTGTTGCTTGTTGTGAGCCGCTCTGAGTCCTCGGAGAGGGGCAGCATACAAATCTAATTAATAATAATAATAATAATAATAATAATAATAATAATTTATTATTAATAATAATTATTTATTATTATTATTATTATTATCATTATTATTATTATTATTATCATCATTATTATTATTATATTATTACTTTTCATGAAGTCCGTATTCACAGCCCGCTTGTCTGATCTGCCAGAATCCAAACCACAGAAGTTCTATATATTTCTTTGGTTTCCATCTAATGGTGATACAGACTCTGCACTTTACTTACAGTAGCACTTCATTAAATAGCTCCAGAGATTAATTTGCAGATATATAAAACAGTCTTGTACTTTAAATCAGTACTGCCTTTCAAATTTGATACCAAGCCCTTTTAAAACTTCTCTCATGTTACAGAGCTTGATAATTTTATTGCCATGAGCTTTTATTATTTTTTAATATTAATCCGTTAACGCTATGATTCTATTTAATAGAATCATAGCAGAGAAGTGGATTATTTATTTATTTATTTAGTTGTTGTTTGTTTGTTTATATTTATATGCTCCCCACTCCAAACGGGTTATCGATGCCACTTAGTCCAATCATGATCAGTGATTATCTACATATACAAAAAGACAACTTGAATATATATATGTCTGTGTAAACAAATAATTATAAAGACAACTGTATATGTTGATTTTTTTGAAATTGTTTGGGTGCCCTCACATTGTTTTCAATTCTTAGCAGCCATAGATTTTCTCCACAACAATCCTGTCCCTAACCAGATCCTTTCAACACACATTCATCACTGCTGTAATGGAATCCCATCCATCTTGCTTCTGGTTGTCTTTCTCTTTTCTTCTACTCTTCACATAATCCTATTTTTCTGGGCACATTTCATAACCTGACATGACTGGCGCAATCAAAAATCTTCCTATCATGAATGAAGCACATTGCGACTTCTTTTTTTAATGTTCTTTGGTCTTCTCAGTTTGACCCCTTGCTTATTTGACCCCTATGACAATCATTAAGTGTTTTATCACATGATTCTTGACAAAAATATCTTTTCTTTTATGTACACTGAGAGCATCTGCACCAAAGACAATATTTCTTGTGTGTCTAATCACTCTTGGCCAAAAAAGTATTCTATTCTTTTCTGTTCTGTTCTTTTTTATTCTATTCTATATGTACATCAGCAATAATGTCTCATGTTCTATGGCCTTTTTTAAAACCCAGTTCAATCGCCTTTCCCTTTTTCCATTTAGGGCTTTAATCGACCTTTTATTTATTTATTTATTTATTTATTTATTCATTTGTCCAATACACAAATACAAAGGAAGAAAAATAGACATGTAGTAATATATATAAGGGTAAAGTGAACTTAGAGGAGAGGATATATGAAAGAAAGAAAATATATAGGATAAGTGAGAGAAAGGAAAGACAATTGGACAGGGGACGAGAGGCACACCAGTGCACTTATGTACGCCCCTTACTGGCCTCTTAGGAACCTGGAGAGGTCAATCGTGGAGAGTCTAAGGGAGAAATATTGAGGGTTAGGGGTTGACACAATTGAGTCTGGTAATGAGTTCCACGCTTCGATAACTCGATTGTTGAAATCATATTTTTTGCAATCAAGTTTGGAGCGGTTCGTATTAAGTTTGAATCTGTTGCATGCTCTTGTGTTGTTGCGGTTGAAGCTGAAGTAGTCATTGACCAGTAGGACATTGCAGCATATGATCTTGTGGACAATACTCAAATCGTGTTTTAGGTGCCGTAGTTCTAGGCTTTCAAGGCCCAGGATTGTTAGTCTATTTTCGTAGGATATTCTGTTTCGAGTGGAGGAGTGAAGGGCTGTTCTGGTGAAATATCTTTGGACATTTTCAAGGGTGTTGAAGTCTGAGATGTGGTATGGGTTCCAGACAGATGAGCAGTAGTCTAGGATGGGTCTGGCAAAAGTTTTTTAGGCTCTTGTGAGTAGTGTGAGATTGCCTGAGCAGAAGCTGCGTAGGATCAGGTTAACAACTCTAGAAGCTTTTTTGGCGATATTGTTGCAGTGGGCTTTAGCACTTAGGTCATTCAGTATTAGTATTCCAAGGTCTTTTACTGAGTGTGGGTTGGCAGTGAGAGACATGCACGTGTGTGAGCATGTAAGCCAGATTCGCTTAACAACCATGTTATTATCTTAACTGCAGTGATTCACTTAACAACTGTGGCAAGAAAGGCTGCGAAACAGGGCAAAAATCATTTACACAGAACAAGTCTTTTTGCATAACTTACATAGTTTGGGCTATGTGTTCTATTCTGCGTCACAATGACCTCAACTACAATTGTGTATTCATAACTGAATATATCCCAGTTTCAGCTAGACCATATTTATCTAAAACGGAGAGGGTTGGCATACAAATCTAATAAATAAATAAATAAATAAATAATTTTATTTAGGAACAAGTATGCATTTTGCTTTCTTAATTATTTAGTGTTAAGGTTTCTTCTCAGGATAGAGGTAGAAAAGAATTCAGATTTAATATGTATACTTCTGTCTGTGTTGCACAGAAATCTACTTTACTTGCAAGTGAGTCTAAGACAGAAGTGGCTATTTGTTTATCGAAGTAACAGTTCCCACCTAATTACCTTTTCCTTGGCTCTGAGTTGATCAAACATTTCCTGGATCTCAATTTTCCAATCTTCTTGCAAGGAATGAAATGATTCTTTGGGCATTTCAAAGAAACCAGATTCTTCTATATTAGTTAGTTTATTCAAAATATTTGCAAAGGATGGTCTTGAATGAGGATCAGTATTCCAACAATCTAAACAGGATAAAGTCAACAATTAAGTAGCTACAATAGTACAGTATTTGTGAGGCTTTGGTAATGAGCTATGCGCTTAATTACTGATATTCCATATAATCATCTCGGTTCCCACACGTACTCAAATGTCCTCTTTCGTTAGAATATATGTGTAATGGTATGCGAGATGACCGTGGAAGATGGGGAAGATGTGGTCCCTAAGGAATGATCAGATAAAGAGAGGACATAGCCTGCAGTTGCATAACAGGCAAAGAAACTCTCTAACATCTTAGGCTATAAAAAGGAGGCAGGAGGCTTGTATTAACAGACTTGAAATCTTCTGTTATTGTAGCCTTCTAAAGTCATTTCTCTGATCTACCTGGGAAGGCTTACATCAGTCTTTTGGAGTTCCTTTCTCTCCCTATTATGTAGCTGTAGGTAGGCTACGTTATATCTAATGAAGTGGAATACATGCATGGGAGACCTTGAGGAATGAGAGGAGGAGATGCTACCTAGGAAACAATCAGATAAGGGGGGAAGGAGCCCCTGGTGGCTTAAGGGTTGGAGAAAGAAACTTAGGAAGAATCTATCCTAATGGATCAAGCAATTAAAAACTGTTGGAAGGAAATTTTTACCTTCAGACTAGTGCAATAGATGTCAGCCCTCTCAGATAATCCAGACAGGAAATAGGACTAGATGAATTAATTCTACTTTATTGTAAGGCTTCATTAACAAAATCTTGCAAGTCTGCTTACCAGTATTTCAAAGAGGCTTAGTGAATCACAATTTTATTCCACTACCAAAGACTCACATTTTATCTGCTGTATTGCCTTTTTCTTGTGTTATAATTAATTTCCTAAATTCTACTTAGTCCAAAGCACCTTAATCCAATATGTATGCACATAAAATTAGAAACATAGAAACATAGAAGATTGACGGCAGAAAAAGACTTCATGGTCCATCTAGTCTGCCCTTATACTATTTCCTGTATTTTATCTTAGGATGGATATATGTTTATCCCAGGCATTGCATTAAAATTTGTTTTTCTGAAATCCAATACTTCGGTTGCAGTATAGGATTGCTCACAATCAGTTTTTACATCAAACCATAAATGGTCACTGCAACCTAAATTTTCTCCCACCAAAAATTACACCCATAATACTACTTTAGCTGATTTCTCTGTTACTTAGTCGGTAAAGATATACTTCTGCCAAATTCAAGGCTAATACTGATGCCAGAAATCTCGTAAATCTGAATGTTTCAAGTGTGATATACCCTGAAAGAACCGTTGTACATACCTGAACGGTCTTCTCGATGCACTGGAAGGAGAGTCCAACATGGGTAATTTACCAATCTTATTGGTAGAGACTGAGTTAATTTAAATATTTAAATATGAGGTAGTCACCGCCCCTTAGCAGCCCCCAAAACCTCAGTTTTAAAAACGAAGCCAGTTTAAGGATAACCTGTTTATTAAACAACAACCATATAACCTCATAACTGTTCAACTTGTAACCCCAAGACTCCGGCGACCTGGCGAAACCAACCATGCCGGGTGGGTTTGGACTCTCCTTCCAGTGCATCGAGAAGACCGTTCAGGTATGTACAACGGTTCTTCTCCACTGCATCTGGAAGGAGAGTCCAACATGGGATATACCAAAGATTACTGCCCATGGGAGGGAAAAGGCTGAGCTACGGTCGCAGGAGTTGAACACACTTGCTGCAAAACCCGTCTCCCAAACGAAGCTTCCGCCGAAGCTACTGAGTCCAGTTTGTAATGGCGTATAAAGGTGGTAGGAGACGCCCACGTAGCCGCCCTGCAAATGTCCTCTATGGACTCCTGAGTCCTCCAAGCAACCGAAGTGGCTGCACTTCTAGTGGAATGCGCTGTTACCCCGGTTGGTGGTACTTGAGACCGAGCTTTGTCAGCTTCCTCAATACAATCCCTCAGCCAGCGACTGATGGATCTAACTGATACTGCAAGACCCATTGATCGCTGGCCAAAGGACACAAACAGCCGCTCAGATTTCCTGAAATGTCCAGTCCGTCTGATGTAGATTTTCAAGGCCCTCCGAACATCTACCTTGTGCCATCTCAACTCGAGAGGGTTGAGGAGTCCATGTGTGCAAAAGTCTGGCAACACTAATTCTTGAGCCCTGTGGAACCCAGAGTTAACCTTGGGAATAAATGAAGGGTCTAACCTCAAAACCACCCGATCTGGGTGGAATACACACAAATCTGCACGCGTAGACAGTGCCGACAGCTCTGACACTCGGCGTGCCGACGTAATTGCCACTAAAAAGGCAGTCTTTAAGGAGAGCAATCGTACTGGAATCGTCCTCATCGGCTCGAAAGGAGGGGCTGTAAGTGCCTTGAGTACCAGGGAAAGGTCCCACGTCGGGAATCTGTGTACTGGAGGCGCGTGGGTGTTAATCGCGCCCTTAATAAAATCCCTAATCCAAGGATCTTGTGCAAGGAAGCGAGCGTGGGGTAATCGGATGATGGTTGCCAGAGCAGCTAAATGCCTTCTCAAGGTATTTGGGGCTAACCCTTTCTCTACCCCTGACTGTAGGAATCGTAAGATTGAAACAACCGAAGCCTCCCCCGGATTAAGGTGTTGGTTCGAACAAAACCTACAGAAGGCCGCCCATGTGGCCTGGTAGAGCCTTACCGTTGATGGGCGACGTGCTGCCTGTATGGTGGATATAACCTCGTCTGGCAAGGCTTGCTGTCTCAGACCCGCCCTTTCAAGTGCCAGGCGGTCAGTTTGAACCACTGAGGGTTCGGATGGCAAACTGACCCCTGAACTAACACTACCTCGGGATCTGGAATCCTCCACGGGGGAGACACCGACAGGGCTACTAGGTCTGCAAACCAAGGTCGTCTTGGCCAATGGGGAGCTACCATTATCATCTCTGCCCCCTCCCGAATTGTCTTGTCTAATATCCTTTGAATGAGACACGTCGGGGGGAAGGCATACAGTAACCCCTGGGGCCATGGTGACCATAGGGCATTGACCCCTTCCGCCCCTGGCGTTGGGAACCGGGAGAAAAACCTCTGCAATTGGGTGTTTGCTGGGGTTGCGAAGAGGTCCACCAATGGAAGACCAAATCGCAGCACTATCTGCTTGAAGAGTGCCGGGTCCAGTTGCCACTCCGAAGGATCCAGAGTGGACCTGCTCAGCCAGTCTGCTTGCACATTGCTGGTCCCCGCAATATGCTCCGCCGTCAGAGAGGCCAGATGAGACTCGGCCCAATCGAAAAGATCCGTGGCTTGAACCATGAGACAATGAGATCTCGTACCTCCTTGATGGTTTAGGTGGGCTTTCGTGGCCACGTTGTCCGTTAAAATCAGGACATGTCTGTCCTGAACCCAGGGAGCGAAGGCCTGAAGAGCTAAGAAAACCGCTCTGAGTTCGAGAACGTTGATATTGACCTGGGTTAAATCCTCCTGAGACCATAGGCCCTGAGCTATATGAGGACCCATATGGGCGCCCCAGCCCGACAAGCTCGCATCCGTTGTGATAATCACACGCTCATGGCTGTGAAGAGGAGAACCCTGGATCAACGCTGGGGACAACCACCATGCCAGCGACTGTTTGACTGAAGCAGGGAGTCTCACTTTCCGGTGCGAGTGACTCAGCTTGTCCCTCTGGGCCGGAAGGAGGAACCATTGGAGGCCTCTCATGTGATGACGAGCCCATGGAACAATCCCTATGGATGAAACCATAGTCCCTAGCACCTTGGACAACGTTGCTAACGGCATCTGTCTTTGCCGCCGAAGGCTGGACACCAATTTCCGGATATTGAGTACCCTCTCTGGTGTTAGGGAAACAGTGTCTTTTGTGGTGTCTATGATGGAACCCAGATGTTGGATCGTCGTAGTAGGATGAAGATGACTCTTCTCCTCGTTGACCGTGTAGCCATGCCATTCCAGAGTCTGCCTTGTGAGCGCCAGGTCGTGTTGCGCTTGGGCCATAGACTTGGACAGAACGAGGATGTCGTCCAAGTATGCCATGACCCGTATGGACTGGGCCCTGAGATGTGCTGTCAGGATGTCCATCAGCTTCGTAAAGGTACGGGGTGCCGAGGACAGGCCGAACGGCATAGCACGGTATTGGTAGTGGACACCGTTGAGACAAAACCTGAGGAACCGCCGATGAGCTCGCCAAACTGGAACATGCAGGTAAGCCTCTTTGAGATCGATAGAGGTGAGGAAATCGTTGTGCCGCACAGAGGCCAGGATCGATTGCAGGGAGTGCATGCGAAACCTGCGGTACCGAATGAAGGTGTTCAGGAATTTCAGGTTTAGAATCATCCTGAACCCCCCCGATGACTTTGGCACTAGGAACACAACGGAGTAGAATCCCGTGCCCTTGGCATGCTCGGGCACCGTCTCTATCGCTTGGATGTTGAGAAGATGAGTTATCTCCCATTGTAGATGATGTCTTTTGATTGGGTCTTGTGTGAACGGACAAGTGACAAACCGGTTTGGCGGGGGCTGCAAGAACTCCAGGCGCAGTCCTCGTGATATTGTGGCTATTGCCCATTTGTCGGAGGACGTAATCCTCCAGGAGGCACTGAAGCGTTGAAGTCTGCCTCCTATGGGCTGCAATGAAGCCAAGTCATTTTGTGCGCCTGAAGCCCCTTTGATTCCCTCTGAAAGGACGCCGAGCCTGCTGGTACCCTCTGGGCCTGTCCTGAAAGGCCGCGCGGTTTCCCCAAAAGGCGGGCTGACCATACTGATTTGGCGTGTATGTCCTAGTCTGCCCAACAGATGAGGAGGGATCCCACCGAAATGGCTGGCGGCGAGCGTAGAGAGTGGTCCTACGATCCTGGCGTCTGTATGCCCTCGGCAGGGTCTTCCTTTTGTCCTTATCCTCAATGAGGACAGGATCCAACGCCTCCCCAAAGAGCTTTTCCCCTTGATATGGAGAAGAGGCCAGGTTCCATTTGGACTTTAGGTCTGCTGGCCAGCTCCTCAACCATAGGAGGCGTCTGGAGGCCAGCGACGTTGCCATCCCTCTAGCAGAAAATTTAGCAGCGTGGAGAGTGGCATCCGCCGAAAATTCCGCCGCCGCCAATAATTTACTCAGGTCCTGACGTAAACGGCCATCCTCTGGACCTAGGCGGGCCTGCACCTCCTGCAGCCACATTATGGAAGCTCGATTGAAAAAGGAAGCAGCTGTTGAAGCTCGAAACGCCCAGCTCGCCATTTGGTGAGACTTCCGCAGTAAAATTTCCGCCTTCCTATCTTCCAGTTTCAAGCTATCGCCAGATTCTGATGGCACCAAGGCCTTTGAAATCAAGGTCATTACCGGCTGGTCGATAGGCGGAAATTCCAGCATCTTCTCCATGTCCTCATCCAAGGTATAAAACCTACGCTCCATGACCGAAGGCCCTTGAGCTGCTGCAGGCTGCTGCCAGGGGCGTTTGAGGCTTTGTCTAAAAATATCCAAGGATGGCACATGATCAGTCTCGGGCTGGGGCTCCTTGAATAATACAGTAGACGGCTTAGGGTCCTCAGAGGCGTCAGTTGCCTTGTTGGGACCCGGTAAATCCGCTGCCTGCTTAGCCTTATGTAACAGAATTTTGAAAAGAGGGGCCTTAAAGAGACCAGCTGTCACAGGTGTATCTGGAGTTGCCTCATCATCAGAGAAATCATAATCTTTTTCGGTGTCCTCTAAGGGTGAAGCCTCCTCCATCCAAGACCCCATACCTGAGGGGGGCGGTGCAATCCACAGGTTCCTGGACTGAATTGGGCGGGAGTGCTGTTCACTTTGCTGCACCCCCGCAGCCATCCCTTGAGAGTAAACATCAGTGATGAGCCCTTGTAAGGCCGGGGACATCTGCTGCCAGGTATCCGGCTGCACCCTAAGCCCAGCAGCCGTGGGCGTAAAGGTGGCTGAGGGAGCACTCCTCAGAGAGTGACTAGCAGATCCTGGCCTCGCCTGCTGAAGTCCAGAGAGAGGGACAGCCTGAGACACAAATGAATTCTGTCTCTCTGGGGACCAATCTTTAACAGATAAAAGTTCTGTAGGTCTCAACCCAGACTGGCAAGCAGGTTGTTCCCTGGCCTGTAATGAGGGGGAGGTGGATCTTGGTGCCAGAAGTGCTGCCTCCAACCTCTGCTCTAAAGCTTTTATACGCCTCTCTGCCTCCTTGATTGAAGAGGAGGTCTGGGACTTAGCTTTGTCTTTGGGCTTCCCCTTGCCTTTATCCTGAGGCATTATGCTGGGGGAAGATACTTTTTCCACACTCTTATCTTCCATGACTACTCACGCTTGACAGATGACACATGTCAAACAAGGCCAGATGAGATACTTTAATAACGACTGTTACCGGTAACTCGATCACAGCAAAAATGGCGTTTAAGCACCTCAGAGCCCACACATGCTCCATTTGCTGTTGGTCGCGCCCACTGATTGGACGGAGAGCAACAATTCTGCCACCTAAACATGGTGGGCGCAGTAAAACAGCTCGCCCCAAAATGGCGGCCTCTGCAGTTTTGCCGCCTTCTCCCCTTAAAAAAATGACTCCAATCTGAAGGAGCTCGGCCAATGGCCTGCGTATGACTTCCGCTGTCCTACTGAACGCAGCTCTTGTCAACAATAAAAAATTTTGCAGTCGCGGCGGTGGCAGTCGTGGCGGCGGCGGCTTTAATGTTTTTGCCGCCTCACAGCTGACAGGCGCTGGCCCTGCGCCAAGCTCACCCCCGGCCTGCCTCCAATCCGTTTCCTGATTGTCGGCGGTCTCGGCGGCGGCGGCTGTGGCGGCGGTTGTAACTTTCGCCACCTCCCAGCTGATAGGCGCTGGCCCTGCGCCAAGCTCGCCCACCGGCCTGTGTACAGGGGAAAATGACCGCGGCACGTCTTTGGTGCTTGCGGCGGCGGCGGTGGCGGCGGCGTTCTTTATTCCCCGTGGCCACCTCACAGCTGACAGGCGCTGGCCCCGCGCCCAGCTTCTTTGTGAATCGCCGATTTCAAGCCTCCCAGTGTGGGGGACTGACCCCCACACCTTCGGCTGACAGCCGGGTATGGCCACTGAGGCCAGTGACCCAGGCTGAGTTGCTCCTCGATAGGAATGGTACCCACTGAGGGAAGGGAAACCCGAGGAGAAGCACGGTGGGGGGTTGTGCCCACGGAGGGCAGAGACCCCCAGAAGATCCCTTTTCCTTTCCAGCATCTGCAAGAGAGAAAAGAGAGAAAAAACACAAAGGTTAATGTATTTATTTTAATCATTAAACGTTACTAAGCTATATCTTTTTCACTAGGAAAAAACTCAACAGTCTCTACTCTTAGACTGAGTTTTTAAAACTGAGGTATTGGGGGCTGCTAAGGGGCGGTGACTACCTCATATTTAAATATTTAAATTAACTCAGTCTCTACCAATAAGATTGGTAAATTACCCATGTTGGACTCTCCTTCCAGATGCAGTGGAGAACATTTATTCTGATGTATTAAATACAATTCAAAGAAATTTCTAACACAGCGTTTAATGGATGCTATCACTTCCCCACCCAAGGTTCTCATTTATACAGTACCATAGTCCTCAACATTTGTTTAATCATCATTTGATGATACCATGGCACTGAAAAAAGTGACTTATGACCAATTTTACTTATGACAATTGCAAGCATCCCCATGGTCAGGTGATCAAAATTCAGACTCTTGGCAACTGGCATGTGCCAGGGTCATGTGAATTGGTGGGGTGTGCCTGGTTTGGCCAGGTTCTGCAAACCGGTAGCAGCGGTGGCGGGAGGCTACACCCACCCACCTGGGACACTTCTGCACATGCGAGTATGCATGCAAAACGGTAGCAACGGGCTTTAGAACCCAGTACTGGCAATATAATCACCATTTGTAACTTTCCAAGAAGATGGCTTCCAATAAACAAAGTTAATAGGAGAAACCACATTCGCTTAATGACCACACACTTCACTTAACAACTGTTAACAGTTCACTTAAGAATTGTTGTAAAATCGAGCAAAATTCACCTAATCACTTCTTCTTCTACAGAAATTTTGGGCTCCATTGTAAATCAAAGACTACCAGTAATTCTATATCATAACCATGATATGATATACAATTATTGTATCATTTTCAGTGGTTTTCAATCTTTCTAATGCCGCGACCCCTTAATACAGTTCCTCATGTTGTGGTGACCCCCAACTATAAGTCTAGACTAGCACTAATTCTTCCAACAAAGCTTTAAGATGATTGGCAGGAAGGTCAAGGGGAGACCCCTCACTGTAAACACTTGATTAGTCATATTGTAAAAATATGTTGCAAGATACCAGAATAGAAGCTTTAGTTCCTAACACCATGGGAAATTTGTCTTTTCCCATGGTCTTAGGGGCCCTGTGAAACGGTTGTTCAACCCCCAAAGGGGTCCTGACCCCCATGTTGAGAACCATTGTTATAGATCATATATTCATAAACATAAACAGAAGTATAAACCTTCTAGAAAGAGCAAAGTGACATACTATCTATTTCCTATTTCTCAAGTACCTGCACAGGTGGTTTATGGCCTTAGTTATTAAAACCAGCAGCTATTGAGAGCTGTGTGATAAAGCATTTTGACAGATCCAATTTGTCCAACAGATTCTTACCTTCCATCAGTCTGGCAAAAGGTTCTGGGCACGTTGAAGGAATAGGAAGCGAAAGTTTATTCATAGCAACTCCGTATGCTACTGCTAGGCCATCAATTCCTCGAAATGGTACTTCCCCAGTTAGTAATTCCCAAAGCAATACCCCGTAGCTATGAATAGAAAACAGAGGTTTAATAACTAATGTAGTAACTTAGAGCAGTGTTTCCCAACTTTGGCAACTTGAAGATATTTAGACTTCAACTACCAGAATTCCCCAGCCAGCGAATTCTGGGAGTTGAAGTCCAGATACCTTGATGTTGCCAAGGTTGGGAAACACTGACTTAGAGTATACCTTCTCTAACACAACGTTCTGGAATCACTCTTTTCTTATATATAAAAATAAGTGTTCCTGTGCAATTAAGATAATGTACACACAGAAAAAAAATTAACTGGGAATAAGTCAACGGGCTATTTTCAGCTACCACTATTATGAATATAACATTTAAAAATATGTTTATCTGGAAGAAATTATTTTACATGATCATTTCAGACAGACAATGATATGGCTATTTTAAAGATATTTTTTATAGCCTAAGGCAGTGATGGCGAACCTTTTTTTCCTGGGGTGCCAAAAGAGTGTGGGTGCGCAGTATTGAGCATGCGTGAGTGCCCATACCCATAATTCAATGCCTGGGAGGGCAAAAACAGCTTCTCCCACCCCCCCAGAGGCTCTCCCCAGAGGCTCCGGAAATGGCTTGTTTCCCAAATTCTGGTGGGCCCAGTAGGCTCGTGTTTCGCCCTCCCCAGGCTCCAAAGGCTTTCCTCCCCCATCCTCCCGGAAGCTCTCTGGAAACCAAAAACGCCCTCCCAGAGCCTCTGTGTGACCCAAAAATCAGCTGGCCAGCACACACATGCAGGTTGGAGCTGAGCTAGGGCAACAGCTTGTGTGCCAGCAGATATGGCTCCGCATGCCACCTGTAGCACCCGTGCCGTAGGTTCACCATCACCGGCCTAAGGAATATAGTTTTTTTTCCAGTTGCATTAGCTGAATTTAAGACCCATTGACCATTTATTTCAATGAAGCATCATTGATGGAAACCACAAGTCTCCCAGGTGATGTAGGTTTAGCTGAATTTAATTTTAGCTGAATTTAAGACCCATTGACCATTTATTTCAATGAAGCATCATTGATGGAAACCACAAGTCTCCCAGGTGATGTAGGTTTAGCTGAATTTAATTTTAGCTGAATTTAAGACCCATTGACCATTTATTTCAATGAAGCATCACTGATGGAAACCACAAGTCTCCCAGGTGATCTAGGTCACTCCCTCATCCCTGTCTTGGGATTATAATTAACACTGTACCAGAAATTGGACTTAGCACCTTCCAATGAAACGCATCACCTTTGTTCTCCAGCCTGGTTTCAGTAATGCATACCAGGTCAAATTTCTCACTAGTGCTTAACAGGTTTTAATTAAAGACAGGGATGGCAGAGTCCCATTTAAAAAGCAGATCTGTGAATACAGCATTGGATACATGCTGGATGGTGCCTTTACAATAGATCAAGCATCTAAAAGTAGTGAGGAAAGCATTTATTCATGCAGCTGTCCACTTTACAACATAAACCAAACATAATTTTAAAAATTGGAAATGTCATGTTTACTACACTAATTTGATCGCAAGCTTTAAAACATTTAAAACGGAACAGTCAATGGTTGATGGTTTGCCTACAGTTCATGTTCAATGGATAGTAGAAGCTGTAGAATTTCCAAATTCATATATGCAAATTTAGAATAAAGTCTGCAAAATGAATATGCAGATTTCATAACCCCAGGCCAGATATACATAACCTTAACATAAGGTTTGGAAAATGAACAATTGAGGGTTCAATGCAGCAAGAATATAATATTACACTTATCACTTATAAAAACGTGTTTTAATGTTACTAAACATACCTCCACACATCACTGCCTTTAGAGAACATAGAGGAACGGATAACTTCAGGAGCCATCCAAGCATATGTTCCAGCTGCACTCATTTTAGTAGTCTTATGCCATTCTCTGGCCAAGCCAAAATCAGTTATCTTCAAATTTTTGTTGCTCAGGTCTCCATTTTCCACTTTTTCAAGGATCAATACTAAAACATAATGTGAGGGGGTGGGAGGAAGAGTTTATAGTTAATTTAATTTATAGTTACATAGAAACATAGAAGACTGACAGCAGAAAAAGACCTCATGATCCATCTAGTCTGCCCTTACACTATTTTCTGTATTTTATCTTAGGATGGATATATGTTTATCTCAGGCATGTTTAAATTCAGTTACTGTGGATTTATCTACCATGTCTGCTGGAAGTTTGTTCCAAGGATCTACTACTCTTTCAGTAAAATAATATTTTCTCATGTTGCTTTTGATCTTTCCCCCAACTGACTTCAGATTGTGTCCCCTTGTTCTTGTGTTCACTTTCCTATTAAAAACACTTCCCTCCTGGACCTTATTTAATCCTTTAACATATTTAAATGTTTCAATCATGTCCCCCCTTTTCCTTCTGTCCTCCAGACTATACAGATTGAGTTCATTAAGTCTTTCCTGATACGTTTTATGCTTAAGACCTTCCACGATTTTTGTAGCCCGTCTTTGGACCCATTCAATTTTGTCGATATCTTTTTGTAGGTGAGGTCTCCAGAACTGAACACAGTATTCCAAATGTGGTCTCACCAGCACTCTATATAGCAGGATCACAATCTCCCTCTTCCTGCTTGTTATACCGGTCTCTATTTAGCCAATGCTGATCCTGATACGCAAAGAGATTACTCAGAACTAAGTGCCAAATGCAGGGTTGGGTTCTATTTTTTTCCTCTACTGGTCCTATTGTGGGTGTATCCTCTTTCATTTTAAGAATACAGAATAACAGAGTTGGAAGGAACCTTGGAGGTCTTCTAGTCCAACCTCTTGCTCAAGCAGGACAAAGAGCTATCCAATCTCTTCTTAAAAGCCTCCAGTGTTGGAGTACCAACAACTTCTAGAGGCAAGATATTCCACTGATTAATTGTTCTAACTTTCAATAAATTTCTCCTTAGTTGTAGGTTGGTTCTCTCCTTGATTAATTTCCATCCATTGTTCTTTGTTCAACCTTCAGTTGCTTTGGAAAATAGGCTGTTCCCCTCTTCCCTGAGCCCCTCAAATATTGAAACTCTGCTACCATGCCAACCCTAGTTCAGAAGTCGTCAAACTTTTTAAACAGGGGGCCAATTCATGGTCCCTCAGACTGTTGCAGGGCTGGACCAGTTGGATGGGTGTGGCTCAGTGGTCATGTGATGGTGAGTGTGGTCAATTTAGCAGTGCATTAAAACTTTAATTTGTTATGCTTCTGGGGTGGAAAGCAGGTTAGTTAAGGGATATGGATATGGTTGGGGAAGGGCAAGGGACTTCTCTCTCTCTCTCTCTCTCTGTGGTGTGTGTGTGCATGCGTGCGTGCGTGCGTGCGTTTGTGGTGTGTGTGTCTCTCTCTGTCTGTCTGTCAAGCTTGGAAGCCATCTCGTCATTAGATTTTCAGACTTGCAACATTTAGTGCTGTGGGAAACTGAGAGGGGGGATTCCATGGAGCTGGGGAGATATATAATCATAACATTCCTTTCTCTGAGAGTCAAGGTCACCCTGCCCAGCACATGGAGGGATGTGGCTGGAAGGCATCTCCAGTTGGGATGCTGCATTGGTTCGACAATGTGATGGACAGGTGGGTGCAAAGTAAGAGTCTTGGACTTTGTTTTGGATGGGAAAACCCGCTCATTTTTGGCCTCCTGAGGCCTCCATGCATTCTGTTTTTTGCCTCCTTAGCCTTCAGTACCACTCTGCCACCCTAAAACAGATGCATTTTTGGCCTCCTGAGCCCTCTGTGCATCCCGTTTTTGGCCTCAACTTCTAGAAGACGGGTGGAGGTAGGTGGGGAGAGGTGGGTGGGGCAGCCTTGTGGTCCCGTGCTGGCCCAATGGCTTCGGTGGGCCATATCCAGCCCATGGGCAGTAGTTTGAGGACCCCTGCCCTAGTTCTTCTTTTCACTAGACTAAACATAGCCAATTCCTGCAATTAAATCTACACCTGGCCCCAATGGTGTCTGTCAATTGATTAAAAAAAGGATGCATAAGTTTATGCTCAAAATATTTAGAGTAATCCCTGCCTTTTATGTATTAATCAGGCAAATATCATACTAATAACAGGGATTGCCATATATTTGAATTCCTGGATTATAGATTAACAGGATGTTATTTCTACAGAACTATTAATTTGTGATAGAAACTATGAACTCCTTAAATTATGCTTTTGTTCAGTTCAACATACATAACACCCACATAATTTCCTTGGAAGCTGAAAAAGTGTTTGATATACTGTACCGGTAATTGAAATATTTTGAATCAATATGATCCATACATTTTATAAATTATTAACCCTGTAATTTAACTTTAAATTTATGTTGAAGTATGAATGAAATGTGATATTTTTTCCTTTTCTCTTTATTTTGATTTTAGAACTCCTGGCTTTTATAATTAGAAATAGGGCACAAGAAGTTATGATATGCTGATATTTTGTGTATTATAGATAGACCAAAATGTTTTATTTTTAGCTTTATGTCGTAAGTTCCTAAGTGTGAAATCCTGATTGGTTACTTTCTTAATTGGATTAATTCAAATCTGCTGCACATGTGAAATTGTAATAAGATTTTTAAAAATAAAGATGGGTGACTTTTTTCTTCCTGATATTGGACTTTCCAAGAATCATCTCAATAGGTGAAAATGAACTACAGTGGAACCCCGACATAAGAGCTGCTCTACTTAAGAGCAACTCGAGATAAGAGCTGGGAGGGGAGAGATATTTTTGTTCTACTTACAAGCCCAAATTCGAGATACAAGCGCCAAGGAGCTGTCTCCTGAAGCCAAACGCTAACTTCCGCGTTCGGCTTCAGGAGACAGCTGCGAAGCGGCGCGCGTTTTAAAAGGTTGCAGCCGGCCTGGGGGGCTCGGGGGGAGTTGCTTGCAGCTTTCTTTCTTGCTCTTTTTCTTTCTCTCTTTTACCTTCCCTTCCTCTATTTCTTCTTTTCTTTCTCCTTCCCACCTTCTTCCCTCCCTCCCTCCCTTCACTCATTCCTCTCTTACTCTCCCCTTTCATAAGTTTCCTTGCTTCCTTCCTCTGTTCCTGTCCCTTCCCCCTTTCTTTCTTTCTTTCTTTCTTTCTTTCTTTCTTTCTTGCTCTTTTTCTTTCTCTCTTTTACCTTCCCTTCCTCTATTTCTTCTTTTCTTTCTCCTTCCCACCTTCTTCCCTCCCTCCCTCCCTTCACTCATTCCTCTCTTACTCTCCCCTTTCATAAGTTTCCTTGCTTCCTTCCTCTGTTCCTGTCCCTTCCCTCTTTCCTTCCTTCCTTCCCACCCTCCGTCCATTCATTCACCCATTCCTCTCTTGATCGCTTAAAGCCGGTCCCTGGTGCAAAAAGGGTTGGGGACCTCTGTCCTACAGGATTGGGTGGCAGAGAAGTTGAACATATGTAAATTTAAAAGTTTAAGAAAGTTTACAAGTTAAGTGAAAGAAACTTCATTATTCATTTATATGTACATGTACATTTCTTCATTAAAAACATGTCTTTCTGCATAATTTAGACTAACTTTGTGAGTTTTTTGAGGGCTGGAACCAATTAAAATTATTTACATTAATTCCTATGGGGAAAAGTCGTTCGAGATAAGAGCTGCTCGACTTAAGAGCCCAGGTCCGGAACGAATTAAACTCGTATCTCGAGGTACCACTGTATTCCCATTCTGACGTAAATTAAAGAAGTTTTAAAGATCTAGAATTCCTCTGAGCATTTTTTATAAGCTAAAATATGTTTAAGATTAATTTAGTTTCAAGATTCATTTCTATTTTTAGACTCCTGCCCACATTTATTCCACCTCATTACTTAATCAAGTTCTTAAAATACTGCATTCATTTCCTTTTAAAGGACACCCTGTTAGATTTTATCTACATAAATTACAATTATTTCATGAGAGCAATTTATTTGGCTTCCTACTTTTTCAGGCTTGCCATTCCACATCAGTCTAGCCTCAAGTACTGAGGTAATTTGTCTGGTAACACCACAAAATGAAGGTATACAATAATAATTTATTAACCTGTATGCCATCCAAATCTCAGTGATTCTGAATGACTCACAATGATCAAGCAAAGAAGTGCAATAAAACAAATAAAACATTTTAAAAAGTCATGCATGATGAAGCAAAGAATCTTATTCTCCCTTGATAAACTCCTGAGTGGTCAGCTAAATCTTCAACCCTCTTCAAAACCACACTGAGGGACTAAATTGTTACAGGGAAAAGGTGTTGCTACAGAGAAAGTGCACTTCCAGGATTCTGACAGGTGACATTTTAAAGTCAAAACAACTTGGAGTACGCCAACCATGTGAGATGAAATTATTTGAGACAATGCTTAGGGCCTCAAGTTATCATGCCCTAACTAAGCCATGTAGAACTTTATAGGAAACAACTAATGTGTTGAATTGCACCTGGAAATAGACTGGTAACCATACTTGTCAAGCACAGGTGGTATATGGGCATATTGAGGGGGTGCTCATTACTGCTCATGATGCCACCTTCTGGAATGGTTAATGCTTCCAGATGGTCTTCAAGGACATGTTGAAGCACATTGTTGAGCACATTGCAGTAGTTGAGCTAAAAGATAACTGGGGGTATGGGTGAATATCTGAAAGTCACCCTCCCCAATCTAGGAAAGGCTATATTTGGTGTACCAAACGGGACACAGGTGACAGCTGCTCTTTTTGTAGAAGATGTAAATCCAGGAAGATGCTTAAAGGGGAAAATACTTTCCCATCTATGGTCAACCTCCCAATTTTGGTGCCCACTCATAACCATTCAGTCTTGCTAGGATAGAAATCAGAGATGATGCCCCCTCATCCAAACCTGGTCAGTTTCCAAGCACTGGGGACTGGGTGGCACTTTGATGGCCTCATTTGCATCTCCAGTTTAAGATATAATTGGGTATTATCAGCATACCATAACTGTTTTGAATTTCAATCCAATAAGATCACAACTCTACAGCGATAATTTGGTTGCAAAGTTAAAAGTGTAAAAAATAAAAATAAATCAAACTACTATAGACCAAATACACAAAACTGAAAAAAACTGTACTGTATTACCCAATCTGGGTTGGTCACCGGTTAAGTCCCATTCCATTAGAAAGAGTTTCCCTGAGGATGGGCTCTAGTACAAGTTTGAAAGCTTGGAAGACTAAACCTCTAGTCCCAGTGACCGACCCAGATTGGGTCCCGCAATAATTATCCTGGCACACATATATTTGCCTTTATTTGTGTATCACTCTTGTTATTGCCAATAACATCCAAGTAAGGAAGAACAATTCATTTCCCTCTAGTGTGTCTTAAGCACTAAAGGTTTTCCTTCATGTTACTAACAATTTGGTAAACAAAAGCAACAGGAAATAGTGCAGGCAGAAAAATTTCAAGACAGAGGATGAATAGTTAGCAGAAGTGTTAGGCTGAGAAAAAAAAAGAGGGGGTTCTGATTTCCCTTTATTTCTATTCTTGTTCAATCAGTTCCTTAGAGCAGAGGTCTCCAACCTTGGCTACTTGAAGCCTGGTGGACTTCAACTCCCAGAATTCCCCAGCCAGCAAAGCTGGCTGAGGAATTCTGGGAGTTAAAGTCCACCAGGCTTCAAGTGGCCAAAGTTGGAGACCCCTGCCTTAGAGGATTAGAATGGATTTTCTCTATTTATCATTTCTATAAACAGATTTATAGGCCTGGAAATTTGTTTTCTAATGTTTCTTCAAGTGCTATCCATCTGGTGATGACATAAGTGATCTCACAACTTTTAAGTACTATTTTATATTCCTGAAAGTTACTGGAATTTCATTCCAAATTTCCACTTACTATTGCTGGACTTCAGATCCCGGTGGATAATAGGAACAATTGCTTCCTCGTGCAGATAGTTCATTCCTTCAGCAATCTGGACAGCCCAGTTAACCAGAATGTCTGGTGGAATCCTTTTACCAGACAGGACTCTATTTAATGACCCTCCACGGGCAAACTCCATAATCAGGCAAAGGTTCGGTTCCTTTAGACATACACCTCTAAGGGCAATTATGTTGGGATGTTTTAGCATAGTAAAGAGCTTGGCTTCTTGATGGACGTTCTCAATGGCTTCACTGAGATCTTCATCTGGATCATAGCGAGCTGCCTTGACAGCAACTTCCTCTCCAAACCAAATTGCACGGTAAACTTTCCCAAAACCTCCTATGCCGATAATTTCCTCCAGAATAAGCTCAGAAAAGTCAATTTCCAGCACTAGGATACAAAATGAAAATGTCTAAGTTACGCAAAGATTATTTAAGACAGTAATTGCTATTAGCCATATTCATTTACTGATACAATTTAACCTTGACTTTTTAAGTCAAAAGACTGCTGAAATACTTACCTAATGAAATATGAGTCAGCTCATTTTGCCCCCTTACCACTGCTAGAAATATTCAGAAAAAATATATTAAATCAATATTGTGATTGTGTCTAAAACAACAGATTTAATTTAAATCAAATACAACTGAATCACTGTTTTAATCTTTAAAAATCACAATCTAAATTACATCCCAGGAAGTTGTTTTATATCATCAGATTCTAATAATAAGACTGCAATGTTGTGCCTGAAGAATGACAATTTTATTATGGGTAAACATTTCCTTTTAAAAGGTAGATGCATTCTTGCCAAACTTCCGGATCTTTAGTTAGTGCCTTAAGATCTGTGGCTTCAATCTCAGACTTTTCAGTAATGACAATGCAGGTTGTGGAATTCTGAGTACTAAAATCCACCCAACTAGGGGAAACAAATTAGGAAAAACTAGATTATACAATAAGAAGCAATTGCTTGTACAATGGTACCTCTACCTAAGAACGCCTCTACTTAAGAACTTTTCTAGATAAGAACCAAGTGTTCAGGATTCCTTTGCCTCTTCTTAAGAACCATTTTCTACTTAAGAACTTGAGCCCGGAAAAATATCCCAGGAAATTTGAGACCAGCAAAAAGGCCCGGTCAGTTTCCTGCCCTTCTCCCTGGGTTACTCTCTCACGCACAGTATATGGAAGGCAACCTTGCATTGGGTGTATGGGAGGTCGGTGCTCCTCCTTGCTGCCTCAGAGTCCCTCTTTTTTTTTAAGCCTTAAAGTTTTGGATTTTTTTGATTCACCTCACCTCACCTTCTTCCTTCAGCAGCAACTGTCCTCTTCTTCTTCTTCCTCCTCCACCTCCCACCCAAATTCCGAGCTTTTATTTCTTTCCTAATGGGTTTGCACACATTATTTGCTTTTACATTGATTCCTACGGGAAAAATTGCTTCTACATACAAACTTTTCTACTTAAGAACCTGGTCACGGTATTTTTTCCTGACTCAATTTAATTAGTCCCCCTGCCTTAGAAGGACAAATGCAGAGACAAAAGAGTAAGACAGAGATCACTGTTTTGAAGATACCAAATTCCACATTCTGGACAGTGTGTGAAAGAGAGGTCAAAGAGAACAATTCACCAACATTAAGATTGAAGAACCCTCTCTCAAGAGAAAGGGAGGGATATGACACTACCTATCTCCTGTTTACAACACAGCTCTTTCAGCAATCCCAAGAAAATGTCATACCCATTTGCACTATTCAGGTGACCCTGGCCTCAACAACTGTCACAAACTGCGCTAGCAACCAGATGACTGCAAGGAATATAAATCCTTCCATTTTTCATCATTCATTCAGAACTGAAGAAACTTCTTGGGTGAGAAGCAAAACATCCAGTTGCCTTTTTGAAGAACCTTTGAGTTCTCCTTCCAACCTTTGCATTTATATTCATCATAATCTCCTCTTTTTTTCCAGATGTATTTCATCTCTCCAGTTGTCTATTACTTTAATTTATTCGACTTCTATGCCACCCAATCCCGTAGGACTCAGGGTGGCTTATAACAGTACAAATATAATACAAAATTAAAAAGAAGTCAAATATCAATAATAAACTATAAAACCCCGTAATAAAACCCCTAATCCAATCTATCAGACAACATACATACCAATCAAACATGACTCAGCCGTGCCAGATGTTAAAATTCATTGACCCCAGGCCTGCTGGCAAAGCCAGGTCTTGACGGCCTTTTTGAAGGCCAGTAGACTGGGAGCAGTACAGACATCGGGGTGAGGTGGGGGAGTTGGTTCCATAGAACCGGGGCAACTACAGAGAAGTCCCTCCTCTGTGATCCTGCCAACTTACATTGCTTAGTCGACGGGATCCAGAGAAGACAGACTCTGGGCAATCTTATTGGTCCCTGGGAGGTATGTGAAAGGAGACGTTTGTTTGTTTGTTTGTTTGCTTACTTTACTTATTTACTTATTTACTTATTTACTTATTTACTTATTTACTTGTTTGTTTGTTTGTTTATTTATTTATTTATTTGTTTGTTTATTTATTTATTTATTTATTTATTTATTTATTTGACTTCTATGCTGCCCAATCTCGAAGGACTCAGGGTGGCTTACAACAATGACAAAATACAGTAAAATAGATATAAAAGATTTTTTTAAAGTTGAACATTTCTAAACTAAAACGTTATAAAACAAAACAAACCCATAAAGGTATTCCCGTAAATAGTCAGGCCCGCCTAAGCCATGTAGGGCTTTATAGGTGATAACCAATACCTTGAATTGTGACCAGAGACTAATCAGTAGCCAGTGCAGCATGCAGAATGTTGGTGTTATATGGGTATACCAAGGCACACCAGTAACACCTCACGCGGCTGCATTCTGGACTATCTGCAAGTTCCGAACACTCTTCAAAGGTAGGCCCATGTAGAGCACACTGCAATAATCAAGACGGGAGGTGATGAGGGCCTGAGTGACTGTCCGCAAAGCCTCCTGGTCCAAATAGGGCTGTAACTGGTATACCAGGCGAACCTGGGCAAAGGTCTCCCTGACCATAGTGGAAAGATGGTTTCAAGGTTCAGCTGTGGATCCAGGAGGACACCCAAGTTACAGACCTTGTCTGAGGGGGTCAAAGTCTCCGCCCCCCAGAACAATGGATGGACAGATGGAACAGTCCTTCAGAGGGAATGCCCAGAGCCACTCGGTCTTGTCTGGGTTGAGCTTGACCCTGTTTAATTTCTTTGATTTTGAAGGATGCTTTAAATGAGAGACTACACTTTTATACCACCTGCAGAACTGATCAGGTCAGTTATCTTTCCTTTCCTCACTCAGCAATTAACGTGTGTTGATGTACCTTAATTAAAAATTACTATTACATTTATAAATATACCTTTTCACTAGGTTCTTTTTTAACCGTTATCTTAAACATTTTTAAAAAAATTAAATCTACCTTCTATAAGCATGTTTTTGTTGTAAGCTATTCTACAGAAAATATCAATTTTTACAAAAGAACATGACTTTTCCTTTGCTACTGATCTTATATTTCAACTTTGCACTGGAAATTTTCTGAAATAAGTAATACTTATGTGAACATATTTCACTCATTCTTTATGGGCATTTCATTCACCCTAAATAATTATGCCAATGCAACAATATACTATATTTCACTGTTAAGTATCATCTTAAGAGTGCCATAGAGTATATTGTTGAGTTAAAAGAAATAATCAAAGTTCACTATTATTCTTTCAATATAAGAAGCATATGTAATATGAAGCACTTTTAAAAAGCTTTAAGATGAGCCAGCCACTCTTTCTTAGGTCAATCCACCTTACAGGAGTGTTTTGTGGTGAATTTAGGAGGAAGAAGGAGAATTAGGTGGAGGCAACAGTATTAAGAACAATCTATTTATATTGTACTTTTCCCTATTACAAAGGCTGCTCAAAGCAGCTTACATTTTAAAGCCAATTGCATGCCTGGGTTATACAACTGTATAGTACTCCTTATGAGTATATATCCTTGACAAACTTCAGCACACCTCTGGAAAAGAGTCCAGTCAAAACACAACAGAGTTGTGTCAGCTGCATTGGTTTTCAGTTTGTTTGCAATCTAAATTGAAATGGTCACTTCTTACCTTCAAAATCTAAATAGTTTTGTTGATGATTGGATACCTGAATTATTTTTCTCTGCAATTTACTCATATGTTAAAGGATAGGTTACACCATGTATGATGAGACACATGATTGGGTGCTGATGACAATGAAGTTGAAAGGAAAAAGCTTCTTGAGAGCTCAGTTTTCCATATAATAGGCTTGAGAAAATCAAGACGGACAAGTTCATCATACTGGTAGTAGGGAACAGCATCATTTGTTTTGAAATATAGCATTATAATATTTGTATGTTATTCTACTTTTCTGGCTGATATCCTACAATTAATACTGTAATACCACCACAAGGAGAATATATCCTCGATTTTCCATAGGAATTTTATAAGCATGCAAATGTCCCAGTATTATATTGTTTTTATCGTTGTTGTGAGCCGCCCCGAGTCTTCGGAAAGGGGTGGCATACAAATCTAATAAATTATTATTATTATTATTATTATTATTATTATTATTATTATTATTATAAAGACTATAGACTGCTGTTCAAATTATGTTCCAAATAATTCCAAGGAAGTCTACAAGTATCTTATAAACAGGATTGGGGGAAGGGGCAGCTATTAAATCAGGATAAAAAGAGAATAAAAATACTGACATGCTGCAATATAAAAGAAAAATAAATTTTAAGCAAAAGATCAATTTGGAAAAGTAAAAATAATTTAGGATGCAATTTAAGATGATTAATATACAAGCTCTATACCATATCCTTGACAATGAAATATTGGGAAATTGACCAATAGTTTTCCCAATAACTTTTGCTGAACTGTTGTTACAATGACAAGGGGTAAAAACTCTGCCTTTGAAAACCATCAACAGTCATCTTCTTCACCCCAATCTGAATTCTTGGATAAATAGCATGATGACCAATTTGCTGAGGACAGAGAATGGCTTCGCCAAATTTAAAAGAGAGTTTAACAAATTCACTTACAACTGACAATGAAGATATAAAAGTGATAGGTAGCTTCTGTCTTTAGAATCATCTATCTACAATAAAGGAACCAGCATTCAAGAAATATGCTGGCTATATTAATATTAACTCCCAGAATTCAAGTAGCTCTGAAAAAAGAAGGGCAGTACTGTATATTAGTTACTACAACACATGCAGTCTATCTAATGAAGACCTATCACTGTTGAAATATCAATGAATAAAGGTAAAAAACAGGCTTCTGAAAGACATTAGAAGTCTAAATAGTTGTCAGCTCTGACTGACCTTCAGGCAGGGGTGGTCTCATTACGTTGCAGCTTGCCTCACTCACTCCATGCTTGGAAGTCGCCTGGCTACAGAAATCAATCAGCTGGCCAGCAAGCATGTCAGACAGACTATCAGGTTACCATGGCCTCGGCTGGATGACGTCAGAGACAGCCGGCAATGCTGAGTGGGGCCAGGCAAACATTTAAAAGGGAAGAGGGAACGCTGGGGAAATGCTGCAGACAACAGTTATTTTGGAAATTTGTTAGTGCCAGAGGACCCTGGATTAAACATTTCATGTACAAACTAAAGCTTTTGTTCTCTTAATGTAGTGTTTCCCAACCTTGGCAACTTGAAGATATCTGGACTTCAATTCCCAGAATTCCCCAGCCAGCAAAAGCTGGCTGGGGAATTCTGGGAGTTGAAGTCCAAATATCTTCAAGTTGCCAAGGTTGGGAAACACTGTCCTAATGCTCTTCTGGAATCTGACAGGTTGTTTGCAGCCTTTTTCTTCCTGCTTATGAGTGTTTGGGGAGGTTTTAGGGCTTGTAAGGAGGGCAGAGGGAACAGAAGGTGTTTTTGCCACCAAAGTGCCAGAGGTGTCTGTTATGTTAACCGAGCCAACTCCAGAAACTTTATCAACATTGCCCTCTGCCACGGAGGGCACTGCTGAACCAGTGGTGAGGCCCAAGGAATATTTGGCCATGAGAGGCGTGGGTGATGCAGTGGGCATAGACTCCACTCAGAATGCGAGGCATGCAGATAATATGAGGAGTGTCCAGATCCCCGCCTCCAGTGTTAACCCCGACTAAGGGCTGTTTCTCCCAGTGGACAGAGAGGAGAATGTCAGAGGATGACTGGAGTTATTTATTTATTAGAAACATAGAAACACAGAAGTCTGACGGCAGAAAAAGACCTCCTGGTCCACCTAGTCTGCCCTTATACTATTTTCTGTATTTTATCTTAGGATGCATATGTGTTTATCCCAGGCATGTTTAAATTCAGTTACTGTGGATTTATCTACCACGTCTGCTGGAAGTTTGTTCCAAGGATCTACTACTCTTTCAGTAAAATAATATTTTCTCATGTTGCTTTTGATCTTTCCCCCAACTAACTTCAGATTGTGTCCCCTTGTTCTTGTGTTCACTTTCCTATTAAAAACACTTCCCTCCTGGACCTTATTTAACCCTTTGACATATTTAAATGTTTCGATCATGTCCCCCCTTTTCCTTCTGTCCTCCAGACTATACAGATTGAGTTCATTAAGTCTTTCCTGATACGTTTTATGCTTAAGACCTTCCACCATTCTTGTAGCCCGTCTTTGGACCCGTTCAATTTTGTCAATATCTTTTTGTAGGTGAGGTCTCCAGAACTGAACACAGTATTCCAAATGTGGTCTCACCAGCATTCTATATAGCGGGATCATAATCTCCCTCTTCCTGCTTGTTATACCTCTAGCTATGCAGCCAAGCATCCTACTTTCTTTCCCTACCGCCTGACTGCACTGTTCACCCATTTTGAGACTGTCAGATTTATTTATTTATTTATTTATTTATTTATTATTTAGATTTGTATGCCGCCCCTCTCCGCAGACTCCGTTATTCCACTGCACCGGGAAGCCAAACTCTGGATGCCATAAGGGAAATGTTTGGCCCAGCCGGTTTTCAGGCTCCTAGGTCTGGTCTCTGGGGGCAACCTGCACAGGATATTAGAGGGAAAATGGGACCTTTTCCACCTCAACGTTTCAACTTCTCAGAGACTGGTCCTGCGGTCAAGACTGGACTGGGCCCTAGGATGGGTGAGCCCCCCATCTGGACTGGTGTAAGAGCTGTTGCTAGATATCATGGTGTTTCAGGCCCTTCCATGGCTTGTGGACAGGATCTTTGCTATGGATTCAGCCCGAGTGGCCAAACGCAAGGCCCAGTTGTGCGGTGGGACCCTCCAGCATTGAAGATGGTATTTGATGGGAATCCAGAGAGGGTCGCTTTGTTCCTTGGACACGTCGTGGACCATAATGATAAATATGGGCATTTGTATAGTTCACAGTGCACCATGGTTATGGCCGTAACCGCTATGTTGGAAGGCGAAGTGGCAGAGTGGGTGGCCAACCTCTATGGGGATCATGCGGCAGAGCTTGGGGATGTCAGTCTTTTTTTGGCCACATTGCAAGAACACTTTGAGGACATGATCCGTGTACAGCAGGCCAAGGGCGAATTGATGGCTATCAAACAGAGGGGCAGGCTGGTGGTGGAGTATATACTGTACACCAGTTTCGCTGGTTGGTTGGAAAAATGAGGGGGTGGCCATAAAGATTACTAGTACACTAATTCAAGGCTGGACTGGACTGGTTGTTGAAGCAGGCTTGTGTAACTCAGTGCCTGCCATTGAGTCTGGTGTTCTGGATGCAAGTCGCTACAGAAACATGATGATTGGCATCAAATGGATTGAGTTCCACGATGAGGGGGCCTGCTGACGTGACCAAGAAGAGGTGGGCTCTGGAACACAAGACTCTGTAACCCGACTGCACCAACAAGACCTGCACTGGCACCAGTCTGGCCAGAAATTATCTGTTTCCATTGCGGGAAGCAACCGTGGCAGGACACTGCTATGGATTTCACCTCCCTAACAGCTGCAGTAACACGGTGAAATGGACCATGATAGATCTGTTCTCCAAACAGGGCCCATTTCATTGCTTGTCCAGGGTTGCCATCTGCCCGGATGTTGCCCAGCCTGTTTATTATGCTCATATACTGACTGCGTGGGGTTCCTAGGCGGATAATTTCAGACCGAGGGGTCAAATTCACTGCGAAGTTCTGGCAACAATTTTTACTCAGGATCGGATCTTCACAGGGATTAAGTTCCGCTTTTCACCCCTCCACCAAGGGTGCTGTAGAACAAGCTAATGCAATGGTGGAACAGTACATCAGGTGCTACGTGACTCACCAACAAGATAATTGGGCTGATTTGCTCTCATTCGCTGAAGTTGCCTATAATAACGCAATTCACAGTAGCACCGGATGTACTCCATTCCACATTGTTACGGGGATGGAATTTGTACCCGTCCCAGAATGTCCACATTCACAGCCAGATAGTATAAGGGGCACAAGAATGGATGTCCAATATAGAGAAAGAGTGGGTTGATGTACGGGATGCTCTGGCAAATGCTAGACATAAATATAAAATTCCAGGCAACAAAAAGAGACAATTGCAAACCCCATTCTATGTGGCCAAAAAGATTATCTGTCAATGAAATATCTCAATTTGAAGATACCCTCCAAAAAACTGGCACCAAACTTCATCGGTCCATTTACTATTGTTAAAATAATAAATCCCATCACAGTGCGACTGAAACTCCCACCTTAGTTGGGAAAGACGCACCCAGTATTCCACGTCTGCTTGCTGCATCCATACATCCAGCATTATGAACTCAAAGACATTATAGATTCCTGGTTGCATAGAGGCTGCCTTCAATATCTGGTTATGTGGAAAGGTTACCCATTATCAGATAGTTGTGGGTCCCTTATCACAACTTTAGAGCCTTGAAACTAATCGCCCAGTTCCACAAAATATATCCTGAGAAACCAGCCACACCTGCAGAGTTGGCAGACTTACTATCTACTCCTTCTCTCTTAGATAGCTCTAGAGAGGGCCGTGTGTCAGCACTGGCTGATTGGGCTGCCATTCAGGCAGGGAGTGTCGCATCATGTTGCAGTCTGTCTCACTCGCTGCATGCTTGGAAGATGCCTGGCTACAAACATTCAATCAGCTGGCCAGCAAGCATGTCAGACAGACTATCAGGTTACCATGGATGACATCAGAAACAACCAGCAGTGCTAGGTGGGGTGAGGCAAACATTTAAAAGGATGGAGAAAATGCTGGGGAAATGCTGCAAACAACATTTTTTTTGGGAAGTTTGTTAGTGACAGAGGACACTGGATTAAACATTTCATGTACAAACTAAAGCTTTTGTTCTCCTAATGCTCTTCTGAAACCTGACAATAATCATATGGGAATTTAATATTAAAAAACATTGAACTAGGAAACATCATTAACAACTGAAACAGTAGGCTCTTTAAGGTTAACTTAAAGTAAAAAAAAAGAAACAGCAGAAGTTATAGTTCTGAATTCCCTATTTAAATAGCTTAAGCCTGCTCAAATTTCCTGCATAGCCTTGATTAAGTGATTAAAACAAGTTAAATTTTTCATTTCATTTAAAATTATCATTTCATTTGCTGTTGTTTTTAGTACTGTATCATAGGACATAAGAATACTAAAACTTTATGAACAGAAAAGCGAGGTTCTGAATTAATGGTGCTGAATGGACAGCTCCTTTGGTGATAATACAAGTTTGCTAGAATTCTCAACAGCAGTCTGAAGCATATGCTTTTTGTAGACTAAAACCTTTTAATGATTACCATACTTTATGAACTATATAGGATTTTTTTAAAAAAGTTAAAAGAAGAGCTAACTCCCATACAAATATTTTCATGTAATAAAAAGCTGGTAAACTCAAAGTGTAGCATATTTAAATTTTACTGATATAAGTCATGAAGAAGTTTTATCGTTTATCAAATTTAATTCTGTTTAGACAATGTATGGGCATGTATATATTGTATATACGCACACAAAGATGTACATTTGGGGACCTACAGTCTTTACTTTCAATACCATATTAGTCTCAGGTGTACAATATTGGTTTTTTGAAAAGGCAATACAGTATAAAGAATGCACTTTTGCAAAAACTGGCTTTATACCAAATCATCTCTGTATGGCTAAAATAAATTCTTCAGCTTTGACTATTTGACTGTGTTTTCTGTTAATTATATTACTTGGCTAGAGATATGAAATTCCATAATTTTCTTGTGTAATAACAAAGAATTGGCCACCAAATACCTATTTCTGAGTAGACGTTTGGCTGTATTTCTGTGTATGAAAAAACAATATAATTATACTGCATCACACAGTATAGAAATATGTTTAAATATAATCTAAAAGAGACAAATGGGATATTATTTATGAAACTTAGCTTCTATTTTTATTTTATATTATGCATTTTATTGTTTTTTTTATCTATTTTATTTTAAGCCATCCAAAGTCATCTCTGTGAGGTGGATGCTATATAAATAAAACTCCTGTAACTTAACTTTTGTTGGTAGCAGCCAGGTAAGTTTACATATGTAAGAACTGAATAGCAACAACTGAAAACAGATAGCTTCGTATCATTGAAAATGCTGCATATAAGACTCCATTTTTTTCCTAACACATTGCCAATTATAATGGTACTCCTAAATGGTCTCAAAGCAACACTATACACACTTTTTTCTACAAAAAGGCAAATGGACAGGGAATAAGACTTTTGTTTATTGCTATTTTCTTTAGAACAAGATGCATCTCAAAACCAAAATGAGGTAGCGCTGTCAAAATTACTGCAGTTCCCTGTTTCAGATTATTTACTATTTCCTTTTAAGGTGGATATAGGTTTCCCATATATTGTATTTTTTTAAAATATATTTTTATTGATTTTTATATAATGGTTACATAGAAACAAACATAAGACAGTGCACAGTGCATGTGCCCATCACCTTACAAACAAAAAAAACCCCCATCACCACCACCACCCATCACAAGGGGTTCAAAATTTTTCTGGTTTGTTTATATATATTTCCTTGGCTCTACCCTGCATTAGGTATTACTAAAAGAGTGATTGCAGTTTATTTTTCACATTTACATCACATATATTGTATTTTTAATCTCTATTTTCTCTTGCAAATGTTTAATCTGTAAGAATGAAATGATTTGCAAAATTAGAATTTGAAAAGAAAAGAAAAATACCAGATCTAGCATTCTCTTTCAAATATCTTGATTTTGGCAATAAAGTATAAGAGTAATCCAAAAATATTGAGTAGTCCATACAAGACATATATATGCACACAAAGATGTACATTTGGGGACCTACAGACTTTACTTTCAGTACCATAGTATTCTCAGGTGTACAATATTGGTTTTTTAAAAGGCAATATAAAGAATGCACCTTTGCAAAAGAATTAATAATAAAGGCTACTCAGTGCAATTGCATAAACATTTAGTCTAAAACTGGCTTTATGCCAAATCATCTCTGCATGGCTAAACTAAATTCTCCAGCTTTGACTAATGCTTCATACTGAATTTTGCAGTGTTAATACATTTCAGTTGTGGCCACTTGTTTACAAGGAAATATTACAAAAGTAACTTGACAGAAAACATCTTAGAACAAAAATCCTGATGAAAACATAAATGTCTTCTTCTGAAGTTTCTAAGCAGAACAAGCAAAAAACTCAACTGTTCATGTGTTGAGGCACTAAGATCAGAAGAAAAAGACGGTGAAATCACAGAAGCTTTGACAGTTGTGACAAACCACTCAAACAGGGGAAGCTTTATCTCTTTGTAGTACGAACTGCTGAAATGTCCTCAATGAATCAAATTAATGAACAGAGGAAAATCATCTTGTGCTAAAATTGAGATCACAACTTTCACAATGAGTTTAAAACAAATTACTGAATTTATTAAACAACCACTAAAAAGTGCATGGAACAGAAGCAGATTACTACTGAAATTTAAGAAAAACCCATTAGGCATAAAGAGCATGGAAGCTACAAAGGTGGAAAACAATGACCTATAACAGCACTGATAATGTTACCTAGTTTGGATAATGAAATATCTGCAAGAAAACAACCAAACAGAGATTGCCAAGATAAAGTGCCCATTTAAAGTACCCATTTAACAAATAAAAGTACACTGCTGAAAAATGTTCCTCTCCTGACACAATTACACTCTACACCAGAGGTCTTCAAACTTGGCAACTTTAAGACTTGCTGGCTGGAGCATTCTGGGAGTTGAAGTCCACAAGTCTTAAAGCTACCAAGTTTGAAGACCTCTGCTCTACATTGTTATCATCCTTTATGAACCCAATAGACCCAATAGACATTCAGCAACACTGGTTGTTATTCTTGAGCGCAGAGTTTTCAGAGATGCAAATTATTAGGAAACCGTAATCAGGCTGAATTTTATATGTCCCAGTTTGAAGCATTGGGTCCATCCGATTATTTCAGTGGTTAGAGTGTAGAACCACAAGCTACTTCAGCTGCTAGATGTAGTTCAGCAGTTCAAATCTCACCACCGGCTCAAGGTTAACTCAGCCTCCCATCCTTCCGAAGTGGGTAAAATGAGGACCCAGATTGTTGCGGGCGACAGGCTGGTTTTTGGCCTTCTGAGAGAGGGCTGTAAAAGCACTACGAAGCGATATATAAGTCTACATGCCATTACTATTCATCTAAAATACAGAGCAAGAGGATGGGGAAGAATAAGTGCATAAGTGCACCTTTGTGCCTACCGTTCCTGTCCTAATGTGTTTATATCTTTTCTATCTCTACTTTATCCTTATATTATGTTAAACATACTACAATACTATATTTGTATGACAAATAAAAATAAATAAAAATATACAGTTCTCCGAGTTTATCGGCGCTGGGATCAAGAGCCTAAAGGGGGGGGGGGGGTGATGGAGAGATGGCAGCAATAAACATCAATGGGATACAATATCACACACTCCTTCCTTAGATGCCTCCGGAAGTATCTGGTTGTTCTTCTGCCAAACGTAAGCAAGATCCTGTCTATTTGCAGTCTCATGAAGATGGGAGAAGTGCCATCCCCGATGAAGTTTCAAAGGCACTGAGTCAAGCAGTGCCGTCCCATCCCCTACCGAAGTGACCAGTGGGCAGTCTTACACGCACGACCAGCTATCTATCCCCCTCCACAAACTTCCTTCAGCACAAGGCAAAACCCAGCCATCCCTTGGGTCATAGCGCTGACCTGCAAGGGGAGGGAATGGAGGGGGGGGAATCCCAGTGGTCATCTGTACGGTCTTATTATGCCCTGAAAATATGGGTGGGGGGATTAAGCCTCTTGCCCAGAAGACCCCCCAACAAACTTCTTCAGCACAAGGCAAACCCAGCTTCTCCTGGATCATAGCACTGACTAGCAAAGGGAGGGAGTGGGGGGAGGGATTCCCAGTGGTCCTCTGTATGGTCTTATTATGACCTGATAATATGGGAGGGGGGATTGTATTAGGCCTTTTCCCCAGAAGACTCTCAACAAACTTCTTCAGCACAAGCCTCCCCCTTGGGTCGTAGCGCTGACATGCAAGGGGAGGGAGTGGGGGGATTCCCAGTGGTCATCTGTACGGTCTTATTACGCCCTGCAAAATATGGAGGTGGGGTTATTATGCCTCTTCTTCCCCAGAAGACCCTCAACGAACTTCTTCAACAGAAGGCAAACCCAGCGTCTCCTGGATCATAGCACTGACATGCAAATGGATGGAGTGGGGGGATTCCCAATGTTCGTCTGTACATCTTATTATGCCCTGCATATGGAGAGGAGGGGGGGTTATTAGGCCTCTTCTTCCACAGAAGACCCTTCAACATCTACAGGGCATTCAGCCCGGGGTTTTAACTGGGGGGGGGGGCGTCTTCCTGAATCAAACAGAGAGAGAGAGAGAGAGAGAGAGACACCCCGAGCCCTCCTTTCTTACACTGGATGGCCGGGCTAGCAGCCTGGAGATCCGATCTCCTCCTGCCTTCCTGCAGGCGAAGGCGTCGCCCGCTGCCGCTTCCCCCGCTGCTGGTCACGTAGTTGCTGGGGAAGATGCCGACGCGCTGGTCGATCTGGCCCGTCCACCAGCCTTCGTCGCCGGAGACCTGCGAGTCCCTGGAGAGCACCTGCACCACGTCGCCCGGGCGCAGGCTCAGCTCGTCCTCGCCGCACGCCTCGTACTCGAAGACGGCCGTCCAGAGGCCGCCGGCGCTGTCGCCCGAGGCCGCGGCTTCCGCCTTCCCCCAAGCGGGGCTGCCCGCCGCCGCCCCCCCTTCAGCCTCTCCCGGCGGCTGTTGAAGGGGGCTTCGCGGGAGGAGGAGAGGAGGCGGCGGACGGAAGGGCTCCTCCATGAGGGGGCAGGGCTGCCCGCGGGGAAAGCTGCCTATCGCTCATGCGGCTGCCGGCTGCCGATCCACCCCGGAGGGAAGGCCGAGGCCGCGGCCGCGCCACGGCCCTCCGCGCGGGAGAGATGCCGCCAAGCAGCCCCTCCACGACCACCTCGCGCTCCGCCGGCCGCGCATCCCTCCTGAGACACCTGATTGACCGGGCAAGCTTGAAAGAGTGGAAGGAGGGCGGAGCGTCCGGAAAACCCCGCCTCTCTTAACCGCCTCTGGCCTCCCATTCGCTGACACGCCGGTCCTTCAATCTACTCCCTTTACCTGATTGAAGATCGGCGGCGCCTTCGCCGCGTCTTGCTTCCCTGTTTAGCCTCTCCGCCCCGCTTTTTTTTTTTTTGCTTTAAGTCGTCCTTCCTATTGGGCGGCTCCCTCAAATCGAGCGTCACTGCGGGAGCTCAAGGTTCTGCCGTTGCTAGGTGAGAAGGCTGCCTTTCTGCCTCTGCTGGCGAACGAACGAACGAATGGGCGGGCGCGGACCCTGTGAGGGGAAACGGCGGGGTCTCCTTCTGAAGAGCGCTTTTTCGCTTACTCCTGGCTGAAAATATCGCGGGGTTCTCCGATCCTGCTCTGTTGTTATAGTATTCTGATTAGTGTCGGCTAGACATGCCGAACGGTCCTTAACAATGAACAGCCTTTTGGCTCTATCGGTACTCTTGCGTCCCTTCCCTGCTCCTGGCAACCAGGTGGAGCTACCTGCCTTTGAAAGAAACTAGTCACAAAATAGAGCTGAGGCTGCGTGCGACCACCCAGGTAGTTGGGGTGTGTGTGAAGTGACCGTTTTATGAGATAAAACTAAAGCACCTCTCAATGTATTTCCAATTAGAATGGAATGGAATAGAATAGAATGTTTTATTGGCCAAGTGTGATTGGACACACAAGGAGTTTGTCTTGGTGTATATGCTCTCAGTGTACATAAAAGAAAATGTAGATTTGTCAAGAATCATGTGGTACAACACTTAATGATTGTCATAATATTGTACCACGTGGAGAAGGGCAGCATATAAATGGTAGCATATAAATAAATAAATTACAGTGCTGTAATTTAAAAGCAACGTCTCGGTCACTATTATTCTCCGGTTGCAATTCAAGTGTACGCCTGGTCCCTAGAAAAAATAATTGTGATGTATATAACAAATGTAAATAGATAAATAGATCCTAATAAAAAGTGTGGTCTTATTATTATTATTTAATTATTTTTATTAATTAGATTTGTATGCTGCCCTTCTCCGAGGACTTGGGGTGTCTCACAGCATATAATATAACAATACAGTACAATCTAAAAATCCAATGTTTAAAGGCCAACTCTGTGGGACCTAATCTGTCGCTGTTTCTTCAAATCACTTTTCCAAATTCTGTTTTCCTACAAGCTATTTCTGTATTCTTTTTTTAAAAAATTTTTTTTTATTGATTTTCAATCTTTAAAAACAATAATGCAACAATACTTTGAGCAACTCTGCATTGTTATATATTTCCATTTCTCGACACATAGTCACGGTACACATTATTTCCATATTCTTAAATACAAGCAAGATAGCTGCCTTGTTAATGTAGCATGTCATTTCAAACTAATGTAGCAATTTGCTTCCTGGAGTAGGAAAATGATGGCTGAAATGTTCAAATTCAGATAATCTCAGTGGACCATTTTTCTAGTTGCTAGATGTATTGTTGGTTTGTGAGTTATCATACTGTGTAAATTATGGCATACCTTTCATGTTGAATAAACAAACCATGTACTGTAAATAGAAAAAAAAATGTCAATGGGAATACAATAGTATTCCATGTGCCTTGATGTATAGTCATGCTGGCTACGTGACCATGCAAGTGTCTGGACAATCCTGGCTCCCTTGGCTTTGAAACAGATAGGTACTGGCATCCTAGAGTTGGATAGGACAGAAAAGGAGAAATCCTTACCTTTATCCTTATAACATCTGTAAATTAAATGTAAACTGACACAAATGACAAATACAAATAGCTATCAATTGTCTAAGTATACAAATTGACACAAGTGACATAAAATTACATCACTTGCCTAGTTTGCTTCATAAATACCAGGCTTTGTTAAATTGTGGGTGATATCTAATGAAAAATTGACCACCCCTCCCAAAATCTCCTAAACCCACTGCCATTAAATCAAGTGTTCAATTCACTTCTACTGAAAATAAAATGACATTATCAGGATGTTTTTACAAAGAAAACCCCAGGTTAGAATACTGAGCATCAGTATCAACATTTTCATTGTATTTTATACAAACTCTGAATTCAAAAATCTTAGAAAGATTTGGCAGAAATTTGATGGTCAAATATCTTTTCCTAATTTCTAATAAAAAGTTACCAACCATGATTGGGCATGGAGCTGTGATTTGTAAACAAGATGAGCCTACACATCAGCATATACCATTTGTAGGTTGTTTTTTTAAAAAAAAAATCCCAGCAATTATTTCCTTTCAACTAGATTAGTAAAAAAAAAAAAGTACCAGGACTGAATGAAAAGCAATGTCTCCAATGTTGTATGTGACCAACTGATGGCAGCACTGATTCACTGGAAGCTCTTTCTTTCACTTGAAGAGTTGCTGGGGGAAAAGCTTGTGTTGATATTGTTCATGAAATGAAAGCCTGTAATGAGTATTCCTCAATATGCTTTAAACCAGTGTTTCCCAAAGTTGGCCACTTGAACATATTTGGAATTCAACTCCCAGAATTCCCCAGCCAGCGAATGCTGGCTGGGGAATTCTGGGAGTTGAAGTCTAAATATCTTCAAGTAGCCAAGGTTGGGAAACACTGCTTTAAACAATCCACTATGACAGTAGTCCCCAAACTTGGCAACTTTAAGACTTCTGGACTTTAACTCTCAGAATTTTCTAGATGTGTGTGCACCACTTCTGCGCATGCGCAGAGTGTCCATGGTAACATCTGGGTATGTGGGTTGAGCCTCTCACCGCTGCTACCAGTACGCCTGAACTGGTAGAAACCTGCTATTCACTATGTAATCCAGATTTGATGCCCTGCAATTTTCACCTTTTCCCATAATATAAGGAATACATTCATGGGCATCTGACTCAAATGAAAAGGTAGAAACACTGTTAGGAGCAAATTACCTGATAAATCACTGCAGGCCATTCCTGTCTCAGCATATTGATTAGTTACAGTCTGGCTCAGACCAAGACATTTTATGGTCCTTAGACCATATCTTTGGGTAGCTCACATGAGAAATTAAAAAATACAGTAAATGTAAATAATTGTATGCCATACACCCAACTGCATTGCTTTTTGAAGATGATTACTTTTTTTCCAATTTACATATGTGCTTACATACAGGCATCCCTCTGCACCTTTACAGCCCTTTTGGTTCAGCCCTCCACAACTGTCCCAGTTTCTCATGTGAAAATAAATTGTCCACATTTGATCTGGCTCAATAGATGGACTGATCTTCTCTAAATTCTGTTTCCAAAGAGACAATGCAAGAACCTCACATGTCTAGTAATTTTCCAATATTTGCTTTTGTTCATTCTTTCTAAGTCACCTAAGTGAGGTGAATAGTGTAGAAATTTGATAAACTAATAAATTGAAGTATAATTCCTCTAACCAGAATTTTCCACTAATTTCCATTAAACAATGTGTTTAACAAAGGAAGAAAACGTAGCTGTCACATTGCTAAATAAAGATTACACATTTTGACCTTCTGGAAACTTAATTTTGATTAGCTTTGCAATGAGTTTTACTGATTCTCACCAATTGCCTTTCTCACTACTGTATATCTCTATTTCTCAATCAGACCTTAAATTTATTTCTGAGCTCAAATCAAATGAAACTATATACCAGTCAACAAAGCAAAGGGTATTTTTCTTGTAAATGTCTTATTTTTAATATATCATTTATATTAGGTATCTTATGCTCCACTGTCCTTTGTAAAATCTGCCAGTTCATTTGGTATTACTTTCTCCAAGTGTGAATCTCCACATCTTTGTGTTATAAAGCATAATACAAAGCATGCATTTATTTATATGAATAATGAATGAAATGAATCAATATAATTTCCCTACATCTCACTTTTTTGTAACAAATATATAAACTGATCTATGTACCTGTGTGTAATTCAGTCTTGGTTTTTAGGTTTTCGTGGTTTTCCTTTCGCACTTTTAGCAATCTTCTAAAATGCCTTTTGACATAGAACTGTTAGCTCTTTGTTAGAACTGTTAGCTCTTTGTTTATAAAACTCAATGAGTATTTCTGTTTCATCTCCATTTGGTAATTAAATGTCATATTTGACAGCTAAAGAACTTTCCTCAAATGAGAATTGGATAAAATATTTCAAGAAACAGATCAACAGGAGAATAGATGAGCCTAACTGTAATATGGGATATTTAGCAATTTTAATATACCATCCCATCATTTAATGAATTATACCCTAAAAGGACATATTATCTGAGTAATGTCCTTTCTAAGCATTATTGCCATGCCATGCCCTGAATAGTAAATCCTGGTACACCTAAGTTCACATATTCCTAAAATGACATTTTCAAGATTTCTTTTTCACATTTTTATGTTATGTCCCTCTTTCAAACTTTGCAGCATTGGTGATTACATTAGCTTCTCTCTAGCCTTATAATTATCTCCAGATCTACTTATGCAACTTCTCAAATAACTAGACGAATGCTTTAACTCTAGCCAAGCATAGGCTGTGTTTGGTAGCAATATAGAAAATAATGTGCTATTTTGTACCAAATGGGAAAGGAGTTGTCCTCTTAGATGGATTGATTTTCCTCATGCTTCCTGAGCGAATTCTGGGATGAATAGGACATTAGGAAATGTTCACAAAATTTGTGAGAATTGCATGGAGAAGTCATTTTACTGTAGATGCTAGGCAGACCTAAATGTAAAAACAGATCCCAAGGTTTTTCCCACCCCTTTCCCACTGCCGCCTTAAAACGGACTTTTTACAGTCCATTTGGTTGCTGAGAGTGCACACAGTTTTCCTGGCCATTGTTTTCTCAGTGTCGGTTCTCACCCTTATGTGGTTAGATGTAACTCCACCTGCCCTTATGGATTCCTCTTAACTTCAGTTCTCCCTTTGATTTTAATGGTGAAAGTAACTTTACAGTGAGTTTCTGGTCCCACACAGTTCTAAAGTCTATTGAAACTATTATGCCTTCCTGTGAATCAAGTAAGATGTGTTTTAATGAACATTGCCCCACACCGTTTGCAAAGCAAACTGCCATTTGTTTTCGGCTGGGGTTACCCTGAAACAACAAATTAATCGGACGTTATTTTGCCTAGCAAGCCATACATCATGCAAATCAAAAGGTTGTCTTGCGTAAACCATGGTTAATTACAGGCAAACCGACACATATCTCCTATGTGAATCTCAGTAATCCCAGACTATGCCCCACGGCAGATCTTACAACCGTAATAAAATATATATTTTATGGTTTTTGAAGATCGAATTACAGCTTTGTCAGCACGCCGCGATGGAAGCTTAGGGGGAAGTCTCGTTACTATGACACCAAGGGACGCTTTCGGATTTCCTGTTCTCGCGGGAATTGGCAATCTCGCGAGAGGGGACGACGGGGGCGTAACTTCTTAATAATTCCTGGCCCCGCCCACTACAATCAAACTCGCTGTTTTCACTTCAGGTCTTCTTTGCCGGGTTGTTCTTCTCCAAAAGCCAATGGGATAGTATTGTACCGCAGTACTCGTGGTTTAACCAGTGACCCACATCGCCCGATTTCACAGTCGCAGCGAACTGCTAACTGCTCACCAACGCTGTATACGTTGTCTTGCGCTTAAGCGTTTTCCTCAGCACAGAGAAGCAATCAGGCTTTTAATGTTCCGTTTATGGAGATTCTTAATCCAGGTCACGGTTGCCCCAAAGGTGTCCCCCCCCAAGAGGTAACTGGAAAAAAAGAGAAAAAATATAGAAATTCCAGTTGCCTCTTGAAAAAGCACCGTTGGGAAATTCAGACTCTCATATTCTCCGAGGAAAAGCATGCCTAGGACTGCGGTCCAAAACCTCAAGCGTCTGCGAAAGAATTGCCATTTGTACTTGGCACTACAAAGCCGCCCTAGGAAAGTTACACGGCTTCCGGGCCCGACAAAGCGAGCTTTCCTTTTTTTCTAGTTTCTAGGTTTTCGTGGTTTTCCTTTCGCACTTTTAGCAATCTTCTAAAATGCCTTTTCCCCCACCCACCCTTTCCCATAATGCTAGCAATGCTAATGGCGCTCAGGTAACAGAATGCAATCCAAAGCAACTAGAGTTCTTTGTTGCTTCTGCTGTCGGTAGCCTTGCCAAAGGCTTGGTTTCTCTGCCACCTAGCCAGGAGGAAGGCCTCTCCAGAGACCTAAGTCAGGGGTAAGCAAAGTTGGCTCTTCTATGACATGTGGACTTCAACTCCCAGAATTCCCGAGCTAGCATGACTAGCTCAGGAATTCTGGGAGTTGAAGTCCAGAAGTCATAGAAAGAGCCGACGCTGCCTACCCCTGAGTTCTAAGTAAATATCTCAAAGCAATTTGGGGACGCAGGAGTTAAAATCCAAGCCCAAGGAACGCAGCCTTTGTGGCTGGAAAGCAACTCCAAGAAAAGACCCTCCAATTCTGAATTCGTTCGCCAAGGGCCGAGAATAAGCGTTTTATTTCCCTTTGCGGCTCTGATTCACTTCATTTGGTGGAGGGGAGGCGGGGGCTTCCTGGCGAAACGGTTCGACAGCCAAACCGAAAATGCTGCCGCCGCACCTTCCGTTCGCGCAGCGAGAGGGAGAATCCAGGTTGGGCGCCGAGGTCGCGTCGGCTGCCGCAAGGGTTGCCGGTCCATAGGCGGGCGGGCGGGCGGTCCGGGGCCCGGACGTAAGATGGCGGCGGCGTTGGCGGGGGGGAGGAGGAGGAGGAGGAGGGGAAGACGGAGGACGGGGGGGTGGCTCTTGTGGCTGTCGCGAGGCTCAGGCTGCGGAGGAGGAGGCGGCGGGCAGTTGTGCCCGGGCTCGCAGGACGGGTAGTGAGGGGAAAGAGGGGCTGGCACAACCCGGGCTGAGGCCCAGGCCGCCATGGGCTCTCAGGTGCTGCAAATCCTGCGCCAAGGTGTGTGGGCGGCTTTGAGCGGCGGCTGGTACCAAGACCCGCACCAGGGCGCCGGGGTCAACGCGTTGCACCTCTACCTGTGGCTCTTCCTCCTTGGCTTCCCTTTCACGTTATACATGGTGAGTGAAGGAGCCGGCCTGACCCATCAATCCGCAGCTGGGAGAAGAAGGAGGGGAAAGGGGCTTTTTTCGGGCTTCAGACTCGCCTTCAGCTTGGGGGGCTGTCGCCTTCGCCCACTGGAGCAGAGTCAGGTTGGGCTGGGGAGACCGACGTCTATCCACCACCGCTCTTCCGTTGCTGCTTTTATTGTATTTTTTTGTAGAGGCGGAGGATGGAAAAAAGGGCCGCTGCCTCCTTGCTCAGGTCAAACACCAATACTAATAAACTTGGGGAGGAAAAAAAGAGTCCAAAACCGACCTCCCGCTCCTTAAAAACAAACAAAAAAGATCCCACTGGTGTGACCTCTCTCCTATCGTTTGAAGCGGATGCGTGGCTTTTTGGGGGGCCACCTCATCCGAGATGGATTTTATTTCCCCCCCTCACAGGAAATTCTTTGTGTGGAAACCGAAATGTTCCTTTTCTTTTTTGCGTGTAAAGGCTGAATGGGTGGCAATCTTACACGTGGGGTGTTTTGATGAGATTGTCCTCCAAAAAAGGATTGGCTGCAGCTTGTCAACATGTACGGTTGCTGAGCATGTAGTTGTGAAGGACCAAGGATAAATGAATAACTAAAGGTTTATGGGCTCGGTCCTAAGGTAGTGAAACACCTGGGGAGGGATGGAAATGTTGGTGCTGATGTTCCCCAATTGGATATGCATTCCTGTCTGGTGTGGGATAAGTAATATTCTCTTTTTTTTAAAAAAAAAGTAGAAATCCTACATCTGGAGGGGCAACTAAATGGTCACCAGACTCTCTTCCCAGTGCTCATTTTATTTTTTTATTGATGTTTATTTATTTATTTAATCAAATTTCTATGCCGCCCAACTTTAAGGCGACTGAGTGTTGTTGTATAATGTTAATTTAAGTTATTATCTTGATTGGAAAGATGACAGAATTGAGATCTGTTTGAGTTATATATTTCTGTAAAAATGAAGTCTTTGTATGTGTGTACAGAAAGCATACACTGTGTGTGAAATGACTGAACAAGTTTAATAGACTACAGCTTATATTTCTACTACATACATTTGTGTTCTGCGGATTAATGAATGAGCTGATGAAGAGAGGCAACAAGATTCTTTCTCTTGTTATAAACAAAATTTCTGTAATTTAAACCCAGCCAGACTATATTATGGAAAAGCTACAAAATATTTCTTAGAATCACTTTTTAAATACTGTATATTTTTCTCTGCATTTATTGTAATATCACTGAGATTCTTGGCCTGCTGAAATCTAGACATTGGTAGTCATAAACTGGTAATGGCTTAAACAATAATATACATATTTTTTGATAATTTGATTTCAGAAATGAATAATGAGCTGAAGAATTATGGAGCATAATTGGAAATTGAACATGCTAAATTCTATTGCTATCTCATTCCCCTTACTAAATTCAGTTCTGTCTAATGTAGGGGAAACTTTTTTGTGAGTATGGTGTTGCCATGACAACCAGACATTATTGCACTTTATTCCTTGGAAATTCTAGTAAACATAAAATACCAGGGAAAAGCTGACTTGTGAAAGATTTATGTTGTTCATCAAATAAGACTCTAGAGAGAATTGTGCATGAGATTGCAACTAGAAGGATAAAATGAGGGGGGCATATTACACAAACAGCTTGCAATAGCCTCTTGAAATCTGTGGAGAGGGGGAGGAAGCAAGTGATTTCTGTAGACAGTCTCATTTGCCTGACTTTTTTCCTGCTGCCAGTGTGATCACATTGCTTTCAATGTGTAAAGGAGCATTTCTGCACTTGTTCTCTTGAAATCCCTCTCCAGTTTCCACTCTATGATGGGAGAAGGGTGGCTTTGTGTAGGTGGGCCCTCCGTTGTCAAGGTTTTTCCACCTTTGGTCCTGGATAAGGTGGCATTATCCCACACAGACCAAGTAAGCAGTCCAGGAGTCCTCTTAGACTATGTATCTATGGTTAAAAGGGCTTTTGCACACTTCCAGGTTTTATGCCAGTTGTGCCCATTTTGGACCAGGAGGTTCTGGTTACTGTCACTCAATCCTCTGTGACTTTCCGACATAGTTACTGCAATGTGCTCTACCTTGGTCTGCCCTCGAAGAGCAGTCAGAAGCTTCAGTTGGCCCAGAATGCAGTTGCATGAGTAGTAAATGGTGTCAGGTACTTGGCATATGTAACTCCTATGAGCCGGAGTGGCACAGTGGTTAGAGTGCAGCACTCCAAGCTACTTCAGCTAACTGCTAGCTGTAGTTCAGCAGTTTCAATCTCACCACTGGCTCAAGGTTGACTCACCCTTCCATCCTTCCGAGGTGGGTAAAATGAGGACCCAGATTGGTTGAGGGCAATATGCTGATTCTGTAAACCACTTAGAGAGGGCTGTAAAAGCATTATGAACTGGTATATAAGTCTAAATGCTAAATGCTATTGGTTGCCAGTGTGTTTCCAGGAGCAATTCAAGATACTGGTGGTCTCTTTTAAAGCCCTTCATGGCTTGAGAACAGGCTATATGAGGGACTGTCTTCCCCCAGTTTTTTTACCTATACAATCTAGTTCAGCAGAATGGGCGCCCTCTGAGTCCACTTAGTCAAGGAATATCTGCTGGCATTGACTAGGACTCTGATGGCAAATCTATGGGATGTGTGCCACAGGTGGCATGCAGAGCCCTACGTGGGCACATGAGCCCTTGCCCACTTCAGCTATACTGTATGAGCGTGTGTCTCCCGCCAGCTAGCTGATTTTCATGTATCTGCTGTGCATGCGCGGAGGGCAGGACACATGCAGGAGATGTGTGTGCATGTGTGGGTGGGTTCGGGTCATGCACGGGAGTGGGGGGAGTGCGGGGGCATACAATGCCCCCCGCACCCAGTTTTTGTCTCAGGAAGCAGCAGGGAGGCCTGCTAGGCCCCAAATTGGGTGTGGGGCGCATGCATGCACAGGGGAGGGGATGGCGTAGGAGGTCACACATGCATGCGCGGAGGTATGGAGGGGTTGTGCACGCATGCGTAGGAGCAGGGCACGTGGGGGTGTTGTGCACGCATTGCATTATGGATGCCAGCATGTGCACTTGCGGCACACGATGAGATAAAGGTTAGCCATCACTGGATTAAGAGGCTTTTTTGCTGTAATGACTATGCTCTGGAATATTGTCACTTAAGAAATTTTCATGGCTTTGATCTTGTTGACTTTTTGTAACTCATTGAAGACCTAGTTATGTGCCTGGGCTAAGGTCCAGAATGTGTTAAGGTTCCCATTTCCTAGTTATGTTATCATTTTCAGATAACAATTTTCTTGGCTGCTGAATGTATTTAATTTTCTTTTGTATTGTACTTGTAATTTAATTGGTTTTGTGATTGTTTGCTGTGCAGAGTCACTTGCTTGAAATCGGCAGCCATATAAGATTTAGATTTAGAATAATAGAGTTGGAAGATCTTCTAGTCCAACCCCTTGCAGGAAACCCTACATGACATCAGACAAATGGTTATCCAACATCATCTTAAAAATAATTTCTAATGTTAGAGCATTTACAACTTCTGGAGGCAAGTTGTTCCACTGATTAATTGTTCTAACTGTCAGGAAATTTCTCCTTAGTTCTAAATTGCTTCTCTCCTTGATTAGTTTCCACCCATTGCTTCTTGTCCTACGCTCAGGTGCTTTGGAGAATAGCTTCACTCTGTCTTGTTTGTGGCAACCCCTGAGATATTGGAACACTGCTATCATGTCTCCCCTGGTCCTTCTTTTCATTAGACTAGCCATGCCCGGTTCCTGCAACTGTTCTTCATATGTTTTAGCCTCCAGTCCCCTAATAATCTTTGTTGCTCTCCTCTGCACTTTTTCTAGAGTCTCAACATTCTTTTTACATTGTGGGAACCAAAGCTGAATGCAGTATTCCAAGTGTGGCCTTACCAAGGCATTATAAACTTGTATTAACACTTCAAATGATCTTGATTCTCTTCCTCTGTTTATGCAGCCTAGAACTGTATTGCTTTTTTTGGCAGCTGCTGCACACTGCGGGTTCATATTTAAATGGTTGCCCACTAGGAGTTCAAGGTCCTTCTAACAGTTACTACTATACTATACCTGTGCACAGTGTTCCCTCTAATTTTTTGGGGGGGTGGGCGGAAAAGTATAGTGTCTGAGCGGCAGTCCCTTCGGGACTGAGCGGCACAGAAATAATAAACAAACAAACAAACAAACAAACAAACAAACAAAAAACCCACCCTGTTTTGCCTCAGAGAATTTCAAAATAAAATACTGTACTATGTGTCTATAACAGTGAGCTCATAATAGGGCAACTCTATCAATATCAAAATGCCACTTAAATAGTTGAGCTAGTTTCAAACTAGATTTTGATTTTCTTTCTCTCTTCCTTACTCCCATTCTTTTTCTTTCTCTTTTCCTTCCTCTCTTTTTTCTATCTGTTTCTCTCTCTTCCTCGCTCTCTCCTTCCCTCTCACTCTTTCCCTCTCGGCTTCTGGGCAGGTTTGGAAAACTCTGAGTTGATGATTATTCTTAAGTGAGCGATTGCTCACTGCTCAGCTTAGAGGGAACTATGCCTGTGCATTGTGTTTTTCTTGCCTAAATGTAGAACCTTACTTTTTTCACCACATTGATTAAATAAATTGAATAAATAAAGGAAAATGCATTTCTCTGCTCTTTGCTATTTCTTTACTTCAAGCAAAATGTGACAAATGGACAAATGAGGCAGTGAATCTTTTGATTCTGCACCTAAAGGTGATTGGCATTTGGATAGAGAGGAACAGACTTACACTGAATCTAGCAATAATGAATGGTTGAGGGTACAAAGACCTTCTGAATCTAGAGATAGTTTTTATATAGAGTGGGTCATGATTCCCCATCATAGTAGCTTTGTAATCTGATGGTTCTCTTGAATTCTTGGGTTCACCTTGAACAGCGACCAAGGCCAGGAAATCCTTTGTACAAACATATTTTTTGTGGTTTTCACTGGATTAGAAGGCATTACACATAGTGCCAGTGGTATTATCACTCCATAGTAGACTTAAATAAAATGTCTTCATTTGAAGACTATCTTCTGATAGACTTAAATAAAGTGTCTTCAAGTGAAGACTATCCAGAAGCTTAAATTAGTTCCAAGATGCACTAGTATGGGATGCACCTATGGTTACCCACAAAACACTTCTATTCTAGAAACTGTACAGGTAGTCCTTGACTTACAACAACCCCAATTTAGTCCAAAATTTATGTTGCTAGATGAGATAATTGTTAAGTGAGTTTTGCCGTTGTTTAGCACCTTTCTTGTCACACTTGTTAAGTGAATCTGGCTTTACCATTAACACTGCTTGTCAGAAGATCACAAAAGGTTATCAAATGACCCCCCAGGACACTGCAACCATCACAAATATGAGTCAGTTGCCAAGCATCTAATTTTGATCATGTGACCATGGGGATGCTGCTATGGTTGTGCGAAAATGGTCATGAGTCACTTTTTTCAGGGCTGTTGTAACTTGAATGATCACTAAATGGACTTGTAAATTGAGGACTATCTATTATTGGTTGCTTCTCAGTTTTAGGTGAAATTCAAGTTGCTAGTTATGAACTGTAAAGCCTTATATGCCTCAGGACTTGGTTATCTTCAAGATCAGCTGCTTCAAACTGAATCTAGCCATAAAGTCAGGGAAAGAACCTCTGCTAAAGTCCTGTCCTCAAGGGAGTCCTGTTTGTAGTACCATAGTAAGGTTTTCCCGGTTTTGTCTTCCCTCCCATGGAACAGCTCACTCCCATAAATATGGACTACTTGCCTGATTAATATTTGCAGTAATATGCAAACTGGTTCTGAGAGAGAGTATTTGAGCTTTCATTATGCTAAGTTTCGGATACAAAGTTCTTGTGATTTTGCTGTTTTTCATATTTTTTTAATTTATATAAAACTCAGAGCTGTGCATGTGTATAGCAATATCAGTAATAAACCTGTAGGAAGCTACGTTATCTTCCCTTATCAAAACTTGTATTTGAAATACTAGTCAAAGAATTATTTTACCACTGGGGCTTACATGAAGGATATGGAATTATCAGGTGAAAAGCATAGAGGACAATAAAATCGAATAACTTTTCAGAACTAAGATAATTAAAAAGAACTAAGATGTTTCTCGAAATAAATCTATACTAATCTCCCTTCATTTTCAATTCAGCAAAAATATATTATATACGCACACATATAAGATACTTATATCTTATATCTTTGTAATATCTGCATAATACAAAAGCAAAAAGATTATAAATAGATCTTCAGGGAAGGAAATAATTGTGAGTATAGGTTGGTTAGTCATACCACAAATCATAATGGACTCTATGGATTACATGTTTTGCCATGTGTGTAAAGTCTATATACCAAATTTGCTCTCAAAGTACTATTTATTCCAGGCTTTCTGGCTTTGGACCAGTAGGACAATTACACATAACAGCAATATTTATTTAGAGTTTGAAAATATATATATTTAGGTGTGGCTTTTAATTATGTAGAGGAGTAAACTTCAAAATGATGAACTAAAGTACAGTGGTACTTTGATGCTCATCCTTAATTGGTTCTAGGATGTGATGAGTACCAAAATGATGCATACCAAACAGATTTTTCCCATAAGAAATAATGTAGTGGTTACAAGGCAGCCAATACTGACAAGATGTAGTTTGTGTGTTGAGTACCAAAAAACCCCCAATGAGCACTCGGACAAAATTTTTGTGTCAAAATGCATTGAGTACCAAATTCTATAAATTTCAAAGCAGTTAAGCACCAAGGTACCACTGTATTTCCTTCAAATATTAGGCCTCTATTAGGGCATACATTTTTGAATAGAATAGAATAGAATAGAATAGAATTTTTATTGGCCAAGTGTGATTGGACACACAAGGAATTTGTCTTGGTGCATATGCTCTCAACGTACATAAAATAAAATATACATTTGTCAAGAATCATGTGATACAACACTTAATGATTGTCATAGGGGTCAAATAAGCAATGAAGAAGCAATATTAATAAAAATCTTAGGATATACGCAACAAGTTACAGTCATACAGTCAACATGGGAGGAAATGGGTGATAGGAATGATGAGAAAAACTAGTAGAATAGAAGTGCAGATTTAGTAGAAAGTCTGACAGTTTTGAGGGAATTATTTGTTTAGTAGAGTGATGGCGTTCGGGAAAAAACTGTTCTTGTGTCTAGTTGTCTTGGTGTGCAGTACTCTGTAGCGACGTTTTGAGGGTAGGAGTTGAAACAATTTGTGTCCAGGATGCGAGGGGTCAGTAAATATTTTACCCGCCCTCTTTTTGACTCGTGCAGTATACAGGTCCTCAATGGAAGGCAGATTGGCAGCAATTGTTTTTTCTGCAATTCTGATTATCCTCTGAAGTCTGTGTCGGTCCTGTTGGGTTGCAGCACCAAACCAGACAGTTATAGAGGTGCAGATGACAGACTCAATGATTCCTCTGTAGAACTGAATCAGCAGCTCCTTGGGCAATTTGAGCTTCCTGAGCTGGCGCAGAAAGAACATTCTTTGTTGTGCTTTTTTGATGATGTTTTTGATGTTAGGTGACCATTTTAAGTCTTGAGATATGATAGAACCTAGACATTTGAAGGTCTCTACTGTTGATACTGTGTTGTCTAGTATTGTGAGAGGTGGAAGAGTGGAAGGGTTTCTCTTAAAGTCTACCACCATTTCTACAGTTTTGAGTGTGTTCAGTTCTGGATTGTTCTGGACACACCACAAGGATAGTTGTTCAACTTCCCGTCTGTATGCGGATTCATCATTGTCTCGAATGAGTCCGATCACTGTTGTATCATCTGCAAACTTCAGTAGTTTAACAGATGGATCGTATGAGATGCAGTCATTAGTGTATAGAGAGAAGAGAAGTGGTGAGAGTACACAGCCTTGGGGGGCACCTGTGCTAATTGTACATATATCTGATGTGATTTTTCCTAGCTTCACCTGCTGCTTCCTGTCTGTTAGGAAGCTTGTGATCCACTTACAAGTGTGTTCAGGTACTGCTAGCTGATTTAGTTTGGTTAAGAGAATGTCCGGTACAATGGTATTGAATGCTGAACTGAAGTCCACAAAGAGGACCCTGGCGTAGGTCATTGGAGATTCAAGATGTTGAAGGATGTAGTGTAGAGCCATATTAACAGCATCATCTGTTGATCTATTTGCTCGGTATGCAAATTGCAGGGGGTCTAACAGTGGATCCGTGATGGCTCTCAAATGGAACATCACTAGCCTTTCAAAGGTTTTCATAACTACAGATGTTAGAGCAACTGGTCTGTAGTTATTCAGTTCCTTGATGGAGGGCTTCTTTGGCACTGGGATGATAGTCGAGCGTTTGAAGCAGGAAGGAACATAGCACAACTCTAGTGATTTGTTGAAGATTTGGGTGAAGATGGGGGCCAATTGGTCAGCACAGACTTTTAAGCAAGAAGGAGTTATCTTGTCTGGGCCTGGTGCTTTTCCAGGCTTCTGTCTGAGAAATAGATCTTTCACTTCCTTTTCTGTGATCACTAGGGGTTGTAAACACAATGGGATGGGTTCAGTTGTAGAAGATTTAGCTGTTGTTGGTGTGTCTGGGATGGAGGTTGTGCACATAAGTGGATGAGGTTTCTTTTCAAACCTGCAGTAGAACACATTCAGGTCATCTGCCAATTGCTGATCTCCTTCAGCTTGGGAAGGTGGTTTGCTGTAACAGGTGATGTTTTTGAGAGTTTTCCACATGTTTGCTGGTTCATTTGTTGAGAATTGATTCTTTAGCTTTTCAGAGTAGTTCCTTTTTGCTGCTCTGATCTCCCTTGTTAATATATTTCTGGCCTGATTGTACAGCATTCTATCACCTTTTCTGTAGGCTTCCTCTTTGGAATGACGTAACTGCTTGAGTTTGGCTGTGAACCAAGGTTTATTGTTACTGTATATTTTCAAGTTCCTGGTTGGTACACATAGGTCTTCACAGAAGCTGACATATGATTTTACAATATCTGTGAGTTCATCTAGATCTGCAGAGGTGTCTTTAAATATATTCCAGTCTGTGCAGTCAAAGCAAGCCTGTAGCTTTAACTTTGCTTCCTCAGTCCAAGTCCTCACTGATTTAATTATTTAATTATTATTATTTAATTGATGAATGTAGGTTACCAATAACCTTGGGCCAAAGCCTGATTAGAGAACTCTTTCACTCTATCAGATAGTGCAAATTCTCTTTGCTTTTTGTAGAGAAACCCTACAATTTTCTAATTAAATTCCAAATTGTATAGCTTTATTTATTTTGATTGATGTAGTTCTTCTACCTTTTGAGAGAAAGCTAATACTATACTCCAGGAATGGTTTTACCATTGCTTATGTACTCCTGTCTAGCATCATAGAGTTTGTATTAAGTAAGAGATTAAATTGTAGAAACAAAGTCCTTTTAAATGCTGATCATGTATGTCTTGATCTTTCCTGTGTCAGAATAGCAGTTTCTATGCTGGAAGACTCTGAAATGAGATTAGCACTGCCAAATGTTGTATTATACAGTCAATGTTCATTCTAAATTTAAAAAAAACTATATACAGATGTATAATGACATAAAAGTTAAATTAATTTCTGATTTGGCTGTCTTAGATGCCAGGTGTATTCTCAGACATTCTGTGCTCATTCCTCCCTTTTGCTGTTTTTGGCTGTTCATGTAGCACAAAATAAGTGAGCATCAAAGAAGAAGATAACCTAATTAGCAGCCTTTACAAAAGAAATATGTAAGCAGTTATATCTGGGCTTTTTAGGTGTTATTTTCTTCTACTACTTCATCAACTTCCAAATTTTGATTTTGTTTGTCTGCCACTTCCAAATATAGTACATAAAAAAAACTTTTGGGGGGCATTAGAATTTTGTTTGAATCTGGATAATTTTTTTTCATATACAGTACTCCTGTTGTAATGATGGAAATTTTGTTGTGAATTTTGTGCATAAAATGGCAGCTTAGATCTTGCCCTTTTACTCAACATGTGAATACCATCTTCAACTGCCTGTTGTATGAAACATAAATTTTATTCAGAAATGGTAGCCCTTATTGCCCAATTAAGATTAAAATCTTGTCAGTTTCACCTAAGTTCTTTGACTTGATATAATTGTGTACTGTATCATGTGGATAGGGAAAATTGAGTATGCTTTACATTCTGATGCAGGCAGGAAGGGAGTTGGCTAGGAATGAGAGGAAATCATAGTCTAAATTTTGAAAAAAAATGCTAAGAAGGTTAACAAAGCAAAACATCTACCAATGTAGCTTATTTTGTAGCTTGACATATAATGTAGGTTGACGTGCAGTGAAAAAATAGCCATTGCTGGGTCAGGTCAGTCTAAATCAATATTTTGTTTGCCACAAGTGCTTAGTCAGCTGCTTCTGGGTACCCATAGGCATAACACAATAGTAATGGTACAACTATTGTATGAGTTATCCAGTTGAGTTAGGCGGACATAGAAACTAAATATTCAGATGTGTAATATTTAGGGAAATTTTGCTCAGGAGCAGAGAGCTTCTTTTATAAAGAACGGTAGAGGCAACTGTTAGTGGCTGACTGAAATTATGTTATGATTATTGAAAATGGTTGTCAATTGCTTTGTGAACAGTAGTAAGTTTTCATAAACCAATTAGAATTTTCTCTTGACTTTTTTGGACTTTGCGCTTGGATTTCATTTGATAAATCTAGAGTTAGTTATGGTTATATATTTTGAAGCTGCTGTGGTGTGCATTTCTCTTGTTAAAGTCCAAGGGGCATGAATTGCTTTTCACCAACTGTGGGTGGTATAACATCTGCATATTCTTTCTAGCTGGAGATAATCTTGCTGCAGATTGGTGCAGTATATTATTATATATGAGGCTATGTTTAAAGACTCCTTTACCCAATAAGACACTTAGGTTAATAACTGAAGTTAATTTCTCTTACCAATCTAAAAATGGCCATTTATTTTGGAATTTGGAATTTAAAGTGCTGATTTTGATCTTTAAAAATTTATAGAGCATATATATTATTTATTTATTTATTTATTTATTGGATTTGTATGCCCCCCCCCCTCTCTGAAGGGTGACATATATGGACATAAATTAACTTTTTTCTCCATATTAAAATTAAGCACTGCGTATGTGCATAGCCATGCCATGTGTCGGGAAGCGAACTGGCAGTGAAGTAAGTCATTTTAAGTTGAGAGATTCTTTTGAGGATTAATTGACATTAGTAACTTAGAATATCATCTGCTGTTTTCATATAATTCAGCAGCTATTTTCCTGGCTAGAAGTAGAGGCAATTTTATCTTGTATATACACTGCTCAAAAGAATAAAAGGAACACTTTTAACTGCACAATATAACTCCAAGTAAATCAAAATTCTGTGAAATCAAACTGTCCGCTTAGGAAGCAACACTGATTGACAATCAATTTCACATGCTGTTGTGCACATTCAACTTTGTACAGAACAAAGTATTCAATGAGAATATTTCATTCATTCAGATCTAGGATGTGTTATTTGAGTGTTTCCTTTATTTTGTTGAGCGGTATATATTGAATTTTATAGCATTTGTAATTGTTGCTTGCTAATAAATCAAAACAGATTTCTCACTAGAGGATACATGAAGATTTACCTATCCTTTTAGTCAAGTTAATGGTTCTTCTAACCCAGTGCATCAAGGACTCATCTTCGGAGAGGGGCGGCATACAAATCTAATAAAAAATTATTATTATTATTATTATTATTATTATTATTATTATTATTATTATTATTATATATCTGAAGGTTGTAGCCCTGAAATGGGAAAATATTCAGCATGGTTTCGGCACCATCAGCTATGTTTATGAACATTCTAAGATGTGTTCATTAATATAACTGAAGGAGTTGCAGCATTAAGTAAGTAGATCTCTGGAGAGTTGAGGCAATTGGGTACTGTGGTGGTTTTTTATTATTACCATGGTGCTTCAGAGTAAGCTTGAGCCAGTAAGCTTAAGCCAGTTTGACATGGCACAATTTCTTCAAAAAGAAATTATAGGTGTCACTCTTCCCAAATAAGTGTTACGACACAGTGAATTCTAGAATGCATCAAATGATTAGTATGACAAATAAGTTAAATGATTAACTGCAGATATTAAAATATTAAATTTTATTCCAATTTTATTTGTAAAATAAAAAGGTAGCCCTCACTGTAACTCTTAATAAAATATGTGCTCTGTTAAATTCTAGAAACAGCTCAGTATGATAAGGAGTACTTAATAGAATTGTCAGAATTACTCTTGTTCTTCAGAGATCTGATTCCCACAATATGTGCGGAAGAAATATAAACAGAAGCATCAATAAGGTTTATTTTAACTAGTTTTTAAAGCAGCTAGTGATGTTCCATTTACTTACCCATTAGGAAATACTACATAATATTAACTTTGCAACTGAAAATATTTTATCCAAATTGTTATATGAAAATTCTGGCATGTAAAAAGTAAAAAAAACCACACCATTGTTTTATATATTAGATGTCAAGAATGGTGAAAAAAAGCTAACAAATTCAAAATTGCTGTTTGAATAGAACAGTAATGGAGATTCTATATAATATTAAACATATACCGTACTTTTAAACTAGAATCATTTTTCAAAATATCTTTTGAATTTTCTATTATTAATTGATACTAGATAAAGAGTGCAAATGCAGATAATTCAGCAGTTCACTAATATTTAATGCCTAATGCCCATATCTAATCTAACTTCTTTGCCAAGTAAATACTATTTTTAAGTTAGAGTTAAAGTACTTAGTGATTTAATTTACCACAATTTCTACTCTTAATAATACACATTAGAACCAATTAGGGCTCTTAATAGCCATTACCAAAACAAACTTGTCTACATCCTGTGATTGGCTGATAGGATGAAAATTAAATACAATCTGTTGGTCAAAGAAATGAAGAAGGCCAAAATTGTGCTCATGATTTCCCCAGCTAGAGAGTTCATGAGTATTTCATAACCTGTGCTTTTATTTGTACAGATAGGTCTCTATCCTCGGTTTGCATTTAAGTCAGATAGATATTCTACTTTGATGACATGGAACCCTTGCCTCAGGTAGCAGACTCATGATATTGCTTATTTACACATATTCATACACCAATAACTGTAGGTAAAATTTACCTTTTTCACTCATCAATGGGTGAAGATCCAGTGAGTAAGGATACAGACTTTTGGGCAGGATAGTTGGTGCATATTCAGCTATATCATAGCAATTATTATTTATTAAATTTCTTTGCCAGTTTCAAGCTACTCTGAGCAGCTTAAAGTGTGATAAAATATGCAAATGTGAAGATAATTATAAATATAAAAACAGACAAACTTATAAAAAGTTTAAAATCCACCCTCCCCCCCAACCCCAACCCCCCACACCTGGGTTTGGAGTATATAGGTGGCGGTGCCTTCTCTGTTACTGCACCAAGCATCTCCAGCCAGCAGGTTCTACTTCAGGATTCCAAGCCAACTAGCATAGCCAAGTTTTAAGTCTTTCTTATTTTGAGGCTAAAAGAGAGGTGGCAGACATCACCTCCTTCGAAAAGGCAGGGGCTGTGCTAGAAAAGGCTCTTCTGGATCCCACCAGCCAATATTAGTGAAGACTGGATAGAAGCATTTATACATTGTACATGGGTTTGGTGGATGTTACACCCTTCAAATGTGTGGAACACCAGTTTGGGAGGCATCTACAATAAAAACTTCATCGTTATTGCTTCATAGCCAGCTAGTGCTTTTGGACTTTGCGGTCCCTGACTTCCTTGCTGCATATACAGTAACTGAATTGTGGTTTTCAGTATCTTAAAGCGTGTTGCAAAGCTTTCACTTTCTCAATTTTCCTTTTTCAATTATGTTTTAAATCACACTCCCATTTTTGAAAATGTCTTGTTTGAGTTTAGGCATGAATATATAGACCTTTTGTAACAGTTCTCTATTTAAATAAAATTTTGATGGTATAGTGCTCTATTTCTATTCAGTAATTACAAAGATTATGTTGATTTAGAATTAGGATTCAGGGTCACCTCATTTCTGATCAGTTCCTTAATCAGCATGGTACAGACTCTTAGATGATCACTACATTTCATCTGTTTGGTTATCACTACATTTTCTGTGTGATTTGATGGCTGCATTTGTCCAGCCTGCATAAGAATAACTGAAACCATATATTAGTATGGGCCTTTTCCCTTTCATTCCCATCTCAGTATCATTTTTAAAAAGAGTCTTTATCAATTAATATTCTTTTCCAGAGAAAACAAAAATGAAAAACTTGAGAACAGGTTGAAAAGGGATCCTTCTTTCATTTATAATGCATATTTATATTGTTAACTTGTGGTTGGCTCTGGCCCAGCTCCTGCCCCAGGGAATAGGGAGATGGATGCAGGGGAAAATGCAACATGTCACAGGCCTGTGTTATTGCCGACAGAATCAGTTCAGAGTTTAGTTTCCTCGGACGAAGAAGGTGGGAGTGACTCGGCAGAGGAAGGCTTGGCACACAGCCCAGGCAGTCACTCTCCCTTATCTTCCGTTGATTCAGATGATGACATTTTGGACCCACGCAAGTGCAGAATTATGCGGAGAAGAGACCAAATAAGAACATATTACAGGAAATAAGGGAGGCCACCTGTGTTTGGGTGGGGCTCCAGTAATTAGGGCCACTGCTATAAATAGCAGCATGTGGGTTTGGCCGTTGTGGAAGAATACCTGATTGGAGTTCATCAGGAATCTTGTGTTGCTGGATTTTGTTGCTTTTTCACGCTTTTGAAACCAAAGCAGAGCAGTGTGTGTGTGTCTCACTTTGTTGGAAGAAGAAGGGGTGTGAAGTTTCTTCACAGCTGCTAGCTAAGTACTTAATGACTGCTTAAGGGAAATTGTACAGACTACCTGGTTGTTTTGGGAAGAGTGCTGTTTGCAATACAAAAAGAGTGCTTTGTTTATTTTGACTTTTGTGATAAAGAACATTGTTTTGAATTTTCAAACGTGTGTGTCTAAAATGTGTACCCTTAAATTTTTGGAAGGCTCCTATCAGAGAGCCCGGCAGAACATTAACTATGTACTAATTAATGCTTAATAAGTTGTACATGACAAGTTGTGAACAATCAGATTCAAAGTGTATATAATTAAATGCTTGAAAATAATTTCCTTAATTTCCTCCTTGTATCCAATTTCTTTTTTAAAAGGCTCTTCCTTCTTCTATGGTGATAGTAGCAATTTACTGCCCAGTGATAGCCACTCTCTTCATTGTTCTGAAGATGATAAACTACCGTCTTCACAGAGCACTTGATGAAGGTGAGATTGTGGAGAGAAATGCCAGTGAGCATATGGACAGGAGTGCAAAAGCAGAGCAGAATAACTCTTCTACCAAGAGAAGGGACAGTAATGGACCCAGGTAAGAAATCTTCAGTGTGACCATTTTTGGTCACTATTTATATTCCTGTATTTATATTTATTTGTATTTATTTATTTATATTCTGAAATTATTTTTTTAAAGTTTTATTTTTTTATCCTGCCTTTATTATTTTTATAAATAACTGTTTATAAATATTCCTTCCTACTCCTATTTTCATCACAACAACAACCTAGTGAGGGAGTTGGGTCAAGAAAGAATGACTGTCCCAAAGTCATCTAGCTGGCTTTCATGCCTACAGCGGGACTATAACTCCCAATCTCCTGGTTTTAGTCTAATGCCTTAACCAGTGGACCTAAGTAACGATTCATTCTTTCTTGTAGACTACAAGACTTGTTTTTTCATATTATGGCCTATCTGCCACTTTATTCATAGCTGCAGATTATTTTATTTACCGACTTTATTTGGAAGCCATTCTGTACAAAAGATAAGTGGATCGGTCCAGGTTCAGCCTAAACAGAGATTCAGACTTTCCCTTGAAACAAATTGCAGTTTGTTTCATCCTCATTTTAATTTCCTATCTGTAGGATATTATAGCCCCAACAATAACTTTTCTTATTCCCATGATTCAAGAAGATAGACAAGTTGGGTGAGGGAGAAACTGAAACCCTTATTTACATACTGTATCTCTTTTCATTAGTCAGTGCTTATAGCAGTTGTTCCTCGCTTTAAATTAGCCTCCAGAGCACAAAGCATGATCACTCGTGCTTGGTCAGCTCACGTAAGGACTTATGCAATGTATTCTACATAAGGCTGCCCCTGAAGAGCATCAATAGACAATAATTGTTGAAGAATGTGGCAACACAGGCAATTACAGTGATCCCTCGGTTAGCGCGGGGGTTACGTTCCAAGACCTCCCGCGCTAACCGATTTCCGCGTTATACTGGATGCGGAAGTAAAAAACCTTCTGCGCATGCGCGCCCTGGCCGCACATGCGCAGAAGGTGGAGCGACGCAAATTCGGAGGCTGGCAATGCAATGGTGATTTTTCCGGGCTCCTTGCCGCTACCCCCCGCCCGCCCGATTCGCCCCGCTCACCGTCATTCTTAAAAGCTCTGAAGGACGAAAGGAATGGAGAATTGCCAGAGCGCCATGAGAACAACAAACTGGAGGATGTGGATGGTGAACCGCGGGCCGCCTCGCCTACGCTCTCCGGACTGGCGGCGGCTGAAAGAGAGTCCAACCCGAGGGGCGCCGGGCCGAGAAGCGGCGACGCGGGCTGGCCGGCCCGAGGCGCCTCGACCCCGCGTCCTCCCCTCTGCTTTCCGCGGCGTTTGGTCTCGCCCGCGCCTCCGCTCCCTGCCATGTTCCTTGCCGCCGCCCCCCTCCCCTTCCTCCCGCTCTGTATTTACAATGGGGCGAGGTTCCGCAATCCCCTCTTCGGGCTTTTTAAAGAGAGAAGGGCGGAGTCTTTTCCGGACCTATTCGAAGCGGTGGGAGGGAAAGGAGAGAAAGACGCGTACCCGCCGATTCCCTCCAGCGGAGGGATACGGACTTTGGACCTTCGCCTTCCGCCCGCTCTCCCGACAGGCACTAAACTTGCACGGCCGGCGCCGGGGAGAAGTTGCAAGTTTAGTGCCTGTCGGGAGAGCGGGCGGAAGGCGCGAGGATTTCCCGGCTGGCTCGCGCGGGAGCCCCCTTCAGGAGTTGCTGCCGCCGCTCCGCAACCCGCTCGCGGCACCCCCTCAGGTCGCCGCCCCGATGCGGCCGCAGTAAAGCGCGGGGGAGGCAGGCTGCTGCGCCGCCACCCTCCAGGAGACGCGGGGCCCGACCCCCCCAACCGCCCCCAGGCGAGCTTAAGAGAGGCAGCGGCGGAAACAACAGCCAGCAGCAACAGCAGCAGCCCCCGCCGCCGCGGAGGGTCTCCAACGTGGGCTCCCTGCTGCTCCCCCCCTCGGCTCCCCCCCTTACCAGCCCCGCCGCGGAAGGCTCCATTCTGTTCCCTGCCGGCCCGATTGAGCGGCCGGCGGTCTCCATTCAGGGAACAGAATAAAAAAAAAATTTTTTTTTTTTAAAAATTTTTTTTAAATAATATTTTAATATTTTATTTTTTAAATAATATTTTTTGAAAAACCGCATTGCAGCGTTTCGCGCTAATCGAGAACGCGCAAGTCGAGGGACCACTGTATAAGCATTCCTCATTTTGCACATGTTTTATCAGGGATGGCGAACCTTTTTTTCCTTGGGTGCCGAAAGAACATGCAGGCGCACTATTGTGCATGCCCACACCCATAATTCAATGCCTAGGGAGGGCAAAAACAGATTACCCTACACCCCCCCCCCCCGGAGGCCCTCTAGAGGCTGGAAAAAGCCTGTTTCCCAACTTCTGGTGGGCCCAGTAGGCTCTTGTTTCGCCCTCCCCAGGCTCCAAAGGCTTCCCTGGAGCTAGGGGAAGGTAAAAATGCCCTCCCCCATCCCTCAGGAGGTTCTCTGGAAGCCAGAAATGTCCTCCCAAAGCCTCTGTGTGAGCCAAAAATCAGTTGGCCGGCACACACATGCACATTGGAGCTGAGCTAGGGCAACGACTCGCGTGCCAGCAGATATGGCTCCACGTGCCACCTGTGGCACCCGTGCCATAGGTTCGCCATCACTATGTTATATCTTTGTTCTGCAACCTGTATTAGCTATCGGTAAACAAAGTACTGGGTATTACCTAAAAAGCTCTTTATGACATGAGGCCAGGATATTTGAAGGACCACCTCTCAATGATTGTTTCTCCCTGTTCTATGAAATCTGCTTGCCTGGATATGCTTTAGGTGCCATGTGCCTTTACAATTGTAGTGCCTTTTCATTACCAGCTAAAATTAGCTTGACCCCTTACCCTGCTGGCATTCCAGAAAGCATTTAAGACTTTTTGGCTTAAGTGGGGGTTGGTATTTTGTGAGACTTGGTTCATTATTTTTATTTCTGTGTTTTATTCTTGGCTGCTGTTTCTGTTTAGTTGGTTTATTTATATTGATGAATTTTATATTTTGTTTGCTACCTAGGTTCACTTTGGCAAGAGTGTGGCTATAAATTAAAATGAATAAATAAATTCCAATTTGTACAAACTGAAAATAGAACAGAACAAAAGCATTATAAAATATTTGTATGGCTCTCCTTGCATTTCAATAAGATCTTAAAAAGTGGCTACGTCCCCAAGTCCTCGTTTAAAATGAGTGATGGGTCCTGTGTGCCCCCCTCAAAATAATCACTGACTTTTCCTGGACTTCTAATGATGTTTTTTGTTTTTATTGTGCATTTTATAAACTACTGAGTTATAGAAGATTGATTTATACTTTAAACTTACTATGCTGGCTTGTGTTCTTCAGAGTTCCCGTTCAGTATTTATTCTGTATAAAGTCTCTATTCCTATTGTTAAAAATAGTAGAAAATAATACATGGAATTGTCCTTGATTATTGAGCTAAAATCATTATGTGTTATTATGGGTTGCAATATGCTTATATTTGTGGGCTTCATAAGAATATATTCACTCTGAATCCATTATATAGGCTATAGAGTCTAAAGAGTAACACTTGAAACCCCAATATTTTCAAAAAGGTCCCTTCATTTTTCTGCATGAATGTGCAGGTACATATGGACTTTTGCCACAAAAAGTGCCTGTAATGAGTATGTGTGAAACTTTTTACTTTTTTATTCCTCTCAATCCCAGCAACTGATTTCCTGCTAAGGATACAAAAGTACCCATGAGATTGGGATTCTAAAGCATGACAGTTATGTGGGTAGATAGCTGGCTCAAAAAAACCTATCATCAAGGATTCATCATCAACAGCAGCAGAAAAATATCAAACAGGGAACCATATGGCTTAGTCTTACAGTCTTCTGTATTCATTAGTGCATATGTAAAAAAATGTGTGGGACAGCTAGTAACCAACAACAATCTTGATTGGTTAGAGAAATGAACTGAAAGTAATGGAATAAAATCGAATACAGAAAGCAGCAAAGTTTTACATCTGAAAAGCAAAAATCAAATGCAGCAATATAGCACAGAGGTTGTCTTGGCTAGGGTGCAATACAGTACTTGAGAAAAAGACTTCAAAGTAGTAGTTGAATGCTACTGATAATGAGTCAGCAGGATGATGTGCTTGCAAAAATAAAGACAAAAATGTAAAGGCTTTAAAGGTCATAACCAATATCTTGAAGGGGCTGGGTGAGATCATCTGTCACCATGGACTGATATATCATCAATATGCTGATGATACTTGCTGTGCTTGGAAGCTGTTAGGAGCTGGATGTGAAGCAATGGACTGAAACTGAACCCTGGCAAGACAGAGTGGCTTTGGATTTGGGGTTTCAATGGAAAATTGCTATTTTTGGTCTTGGATAGGATGGCATTGCCCCAAACAGACCGCATGTGTAATCTGGAGAGTTTCCTGGATTCATGATTCCTGCGTGAGGAGCATGTTGCAGTCATGGCTGGGGTGGTGGGGAACTGCACACTTACAAGTTGTGCAGCAACTATGCCCTTTCCTGGACCAACAATACCTACCCATAGCCACTCATGCTGTAGTTACCTCCCATCTTGACTATTGCAATGCACTCTACACGGGTTGTAGGACTGTCCTTGAAAAGCATCCAAAAGCTGCTGCTGGTTCAATATACAGTGGCCTGCATGGTTTTTGCAGACCTAGATGTGCACATGTATTACCTCTTCTGCAGAAACTGCATTGGCTGCAGATTAGTTTCCACGTGCAGTTTTGGGTGCTGTTTGTCACCTTTAAAGCCCTTTGTGATTTGAGACCGGGTTATCTGAGGGACCATATTTTGCCTGTTACATCTACCTGACCCTTATTCCCTTTGGAATAAGGAGCCCTACAGAAATTAAACTTGCCGCCGCTCTTCATTCTTTCATAAGACCTTGAAGATCCCAGAGTGGGATAGAACCCATCAAATGGCTTAACTTACTGTTTGTTGTTCTGTGAGTAGAGTGGGGAGGTGGTGGTGGTGGTATTATTATTATTATTATTATTATTATTATTATTATTGCTGCTGCTGCTGCTACTACTACTACTACTACTACTACTATTATTCTGTACTGTGTTATTACTGCTTGCAGGCTACTTCACTTCAGAGTCACGGTGAGTCAATAGGTGGACATAAATAAATAAATAGGCTGCACTCATCAGACGTATAGCCAGTGAAGTTTGTGGAGAAGAGGTGTAATATGGGCCAGTCTAGGGGCCCCAAAGACTGTCCTTACTGCTACATTTTGAACCAGATGAAGCTTCCAAATGGATATCGGGTAGCCCCATGTAGAGTGCATTGCAGTAATCCAGACAAGAGATGACCAGGGCTTGAGGAACTGGGCACAAGGAGTTATAATTCAGGAAAGGTCACAGCTGGTGCACTAATTGGAGCTGTGCAAAAGATCTCCTAGTCATGCCTGCCACCCACTCTTTTGGTAGGAGATGTGAGTCCAGGAAAACCCACTTTCTTGTTGACTTGTGGTCTCCCCTCGTGAAGCAACTGTCTGGAGTATTGTGAGTGATCTCAAGTCTTCTTGTCCCAAGAGAAATTAGGAAGAGCCTGTCTATTTGCTGGGTCTTCATTCTGTCACATTTAGTTTGTTCTGCTTTTAGCACAGACATCTTGAGTTTGCCATGTCTTCCCCACAAGTGTCTATCTTCATCTTCCAATCTAGCTTTCCTTAAATTCACTATATAGATTGATTGATTAAATAAAAGAAGAGTCACACTCTTTCGCCCAGCTGGAGCAGTTTATTTTACCATGTTCTGCTGTGCTGTGGTTTTCTGATTTGTATATACAGTACTGTATATGGTTTTGATGAGAACATTTGGATGTCCTGGGATTCCTATTTTTCTGAGCATATTCAATAACAGCTTGATATGATTAACACAATCATGTCAAGCACAAGCATGCACAGACGCATACATGAACACTGAAACCCTGAACATTAAAAGTTAACAACAACAGCAACAAAACGGGATGGAGCTTGGATCTTCTTCTTAGTCTATTAACCATCTCCAGAGTAGGACACTCCTATTGGGACCCCAATCCAATCGGCAGAGCCAGGTTTTTAGGCCTTTTTCAGAAAGCCAAGGGGGTGATGGTGGGTCTCATCTCAAATAGCACAATGTTCCAGGGTGAGGGAGCCACAGCAGAAAAGGCTTTTCTCCTGTCAGCCATTGTATCATTCTCTAGTCTGGTTATACATTTTACTGATTCTTTTTCCGTTGATTTCTATATTTCTGTGGGTTATTTCACCAGTTCCTGTACCCTTCCAACTTGGTAATGACTGGAGTGTTGATCTTACTTTATCTTCTAATACTAGAGGTTCTTATACAGTATTGCAATATACACCTTTTTTTAAGCATATCTATTTAGAATCTTGTTAATTCAGAGATCTTCTGCACTTTTTTGAGAATAATTACTTTTTGGATTCGTCTTAGGGGCATTTTTATGAAGAATAAGTTAGATATAAAACATTATAATAATATAAAGAAGCTTATTCTTATTTGGATATAGAAGAGATTGAACAACTCTTGATATTTTGCTAACTAAAATTTTTTGATTATAACATTGAATTTGATGTGGTTTCAGCAGATGTATTGAGTATTAACAATACTGGCAATTGAAGAAACTTCTAATATATCCTTTGGTGTAACTTGACATAGATAACCAAAATAATACTTTAAAATTTCTTATATTTTAGTGATCCAGGTGGAGGGATTGAGATGTCAGAGTTTATTAGAGAAGCCACACCTCCAGTAGGATGCAGTTCCCGAAATTCTTTTGCTGGTCTAGATCTAAATAACCAGGTAAGAACTGTTTGGGGACACATGCCTTTTTAAAGTTAAATTCAGCTGAGCCAAATAACAATATGCTTTAATGTTTGGAATTTTTATTTTATCATCATTTGTTTTAGTTTATTGAGGATCTGTTACTTCCTTTGCTTTTTGCCAACTTCCAGGATTTTAATATCGTACATTTCTTACTGCAATATCATACACTTGTTAAGTTCCACAGTATTATACATTTGTTAAATTCTTTCAAAGTGTTTGTTTTTTATTTACATAATTTGTTGAAGTTATTCTGGTAAAGAAACCATTATTTTTGTTGTTATTGTCTGCAGTTGTTCAACATTGGTCTGATTGGATTCTGTGAATCATTGTATGTTCATATATTTGGATGTCTGTAGGTATTATCAATTGCAGCTATTTATGCATTATTGTTGTGAGTGGTATTAATATTTCACATTATTCAAAATTCCAAAATATATTTTATGAAAGGAGCAAAAATAGCACAGTGATTTGGGAGAAGGAGCAACTATATGATTAATTTGCAGTAGATAATAGCTTAAAATTTTGTGTTTACAAAATAATCTTTTTTTAAAGATTTTTTTTAAAAAAAGCTAAAAGTACTATTCCTATTATTCTATTAATAAAGGAGATTTTAATTATTTACTCCAGTTATCCCAATTTTGCCTAAGAAGGTAAATGACTGGTGCAACTCATTTCTTTCCTTTTAGATTGGATCAGGTTTATCTCGTCATGGAACTGCAGGTACCATTAAAGGTAACATTCTAATTTTCATCTTTGAATAACCTCAGCAGATGCATTAGTATTAAAAGGATTTTCCGTTATATTGTTGATAGGTGCAAAAAAATAAAGCACAATATAAGATACAGATAAATTGTTATTGATCCTTGAGCACTGACAAGAAAATACAGAATATCATTACTTACTTTAAATTTTAATTTTTTTTTACCCTAAAATTGATGTCCCAGGAATTCTTTCCCTTTGCTTTTCCAGGATGGAAACCTATTCATCTAGAATGTCTTCAAAAGTATTTCCAAGTAGAAACTAGTTTGAACTTTCACAGTTCTAGTTATATGCAATGATATTTATAGACCATATTCATGCCTTTGGCAATATTGCCAGTAATTAAAGATGATAATGCAACAGTGACAAATATCTGTAGTTTGGATGTAAGATGAGAGTTCATTCTGTGAGTTTGTGGGTTTGTCTCTCAATGTTTTGTTACCAGGCTAGGTAACATCTTCAGCAAAGTCATTATCTAGTCTGGTAACAAAACGTTTGGAAGCCAACTCACAAACTTGGAGAACAAACCTCCACTTTCACGGATGGTATTATTTCATCTTAAACTCTGCAATAATTCTTGTTTCCTGATATAGTTAAATGAACTACCAACCCAATCTCTATAGTGCTTCTTCAGATCACAACTTCCATGTTCATAAAGTTGATCAGGCCATACAGGTTTTCCCTCCTTGCCATATTATTTGATGCACTAAATCTGTTCCAGTCTTTGGTTTTCATTTGGAAATGTAATGGTTTATTTCTTTATGCAAATGTATTATAAAATTTCATTTAATTGAACCCGAGGTGGTGGTTTACAGTAATATCATATAAATTAAAAACAGCTAATGCAGCAAAATGAACTACAGTGATCCCTCGATTATCGCGAGGGTTCCGTTCCAAGACCCCTCGCGATAATCGATTTTTCGCGATGTAGGGTTGCGGAAGTAAAAACACCATCTGCGCATGCGCGCCCTTTTTTTTTTCATGGCTGTGCATGCGCAGATGGTGGAGTTTGCGTGGGTGGCGGGGAAGACCCAGGGAAGGTTCCTTCGGCCGCCCAGCAGCTGATCTGCTCAGCAGCGCAGCAGCAGCGAGCAGACGAAGATCGGGGTTTCCCCTTTGCGTGGGCGGCGGGGAAACCCCGATCTTCGTCTGCTCGCTGCTGCTGCGGCCGCCCAGCAGCTGATCTGCTCGGCAGCGCAGCAGCAGCGAGCAGACGAAGATCGGGGTTTCCCCGCCGCCCACGCAAAGGGGAAACCCCGATTCGGCTCCTCGCTGCGCTGCCGAGCAGATCAGCTGCTGGGCGGCCGAAGGAACCTTCCCTGGGTCTTCCTCGCTGATGCCCCCGCTCGCCCGCCCGCCCGCCCGCCGCCCGCCGCCCGCCAGCAAGAGGGGGAGAGATAGAGAAAGAGAGAGAAGGAAAGAAAGAGATGAGAGAGGGAGGAAGAGAGTGTGAGAGAGGAAGAAGCAAGATAGAGAAAGAGAGAGAGAAAGAAAGATGAGAAAGGAAGGAAGAGAGTGACGTCATCGGGTGGGAAAAATCGCGATATAGCGTTTCGCGAAGAACGAGATCGCGAAAATCGAGGGATCACTGTACTGTATTTTCTGGAGTATAAAACGCAACTTTTTCATCCCTAAAAGTGGCTGGAAATTTTATACTCTGAATGTAGTTTTTTCAAAGCTTTTTCCCCCTAGCCCTAACTTGGTGCTAATGATCTTATTTATTTATTTATTTATTCAATTTTTATGCCGCCCTTCTCCTTAGACTCAGGGCGGCTTACAACATGTTAGCAATAGCACTTTTGTAACAGAGCTAGGCTATTGCCCCCACAATCCGGGTCCTCATTTTACCCACCTCGGAAGGATGGAAGGCTGAGTCAACCTTGAGCCGGTGATGAGATTTGAACCGCTGACCTTCAGATCTACAAGTCAGCTTCAGTGGCCTGCAGTACAGCACTCTACCTGCTGCGCCACCCCGGCTTCCTACTCCCTCTGAAGCAGTTTTTCCTGCTCTAAGTCTTTGCAGGCTTGTTTTCATTCCTACTCCCTCTGAAAAAGGCTTTTTCAGCCTTAACCAGGGGATAAAATAATGTGCTGAAACTGAAAAAGACTAAGGGCGCTAGCCAGATGAATAGCTGGTAGGTAGATTTTTTTCCTATTTTCTTCCCCCAAAACTAAGGCGCATCTTATAAAAAATATGGTAATGTGCATCATTGGTATTCAACTGCTCTATATAATAATAAAGTCTTAACATTTTCTGAAAAATAGGTAGTTAGGAACATTTCCTAACTTAGGAGAAAGTATAGAAAGTTTCAGGGCTTGGGGCCAACAAGAAGACATTTGGTTATTTTCCATCTTCTTCACTTGGCATGGGGCCAAGGCCTTCAATTTAGTTTCCTTTAAATAATGCATAAGGTGAACCAAATCTTCTTGGGGATATATTGTTGAATGAACTTGTTTTGTTGATATAAGGAATTACATTAAAACATGTCCTTGGTCCCTGCTGATTGCTCCTCCATGTGTGTGATTTTGTATGGAAGAATGGATTGAAGAATTACAGGTCATTAGTATAATTGCAGACAGAGCATTTAAAGGTGTTACTCATTGCTCTTTCATCCTTATATGAAGGGTGAGACTTATTTTAGTTTTAAGCATGTAGTGACCATTTGGGATTTCATTTGCAACATATATCTTCACAATATCATATATGAGAGTTGTTTTCATGCGATCCTCTTATAGGGATTATCTGGGGCTGTTCACTGGAAATAGTAAGGTAAGCCCTGTATATTATGAAGTCTCCCAGACTGCAGCTGGCCTCCCTGTTGTAAATTCTTCAGCTTCTTGAATAGTGGATGCAACACTAGGAAATTCTCTTAGTCTTCCATGATGTGTCTTTTCTCTTCATCAGTTTTGTTGCTGCATATTAGCCAGCAACATAATGCAATTTAATATGGTGGAGATGGCCTATTATCTTTTGGTTTTCTTAGATGTGCTGTCACAGTGTAGTTGTGCACTAATACAACAGGAGTATGCAATAGTGACCCTGCTGATGTAATACAAATTAGAGTATACAGTTCAGATCATTTATAACACTATGTAGAGAATTAAAAACACTTTTTAAATTTTATTTTCCTTTTGACATATAGGGTGGTGCTTTCTTAGCTAATATTATTTCTACTCCTTAGGTGATACAGACACTGCAAAGACTTCTGATGATATCAGTTTGAGTCTTGGCCAGAGTTCTAGTCTTTGTAAAGAAGGGAGTGAAGAACAAGGTATGTATGTCTTGTTCAACCTGTTATGTGTTATATCCATGTTCCTTTTTTTAGTAAAACAAATGATAACTGTCTTAATTTTGTATTTGCAAAATAATAGTCATTTAACTGTAACTTGCTGTATTAACTGATCATTTTATCTGTTATATAATTGAGCCTAAAGTTATGGTGATTACATCTGAAGTCTTTTGCTATTCTAAAGTCTTAAATTTTTTCTAGCAAACCTCAGAGTGTTAGATGTGTGATAAGTATTTTTCTCTGTGGATTCATATTCTAGTGATATGAATCTTAATGAAAGTAGCTTGCAAAGAGTCAGAGTTAAATACTTTAAAAAAAAGATTTCTCTTCAACAAATGTGATGAAGTGATTTTCACACATATCCATATGTTATATTTTGCATGCTTACAGATCTGCAGTCAAGTGAGCTAATACACTTAGCACAACATTCATGCAATATTAATGACTTGTTTTTGTTATCTGGACTTCCTCAAAAATTTAACTTATTGTAATTATCAAGACTAATTGCTTACAGTATTTTTATTGACATTATTTTATTATTTAACTATGGGGGCATGATGGCTCAGTTGGTAAAGACTCTGAGCTTGTCAGCTGGAAAGTTGACAGCCCAGGTTTGAGACCCAAGTGCCACATGACGGAGTAAGCTTTTGCCCCCCCGCCCCCCCCAGCTCTTGCTCTTGATAAGTAAGGGAGTGCATTTTCAGTTTCCTTCATACACCTATGACCCCCATCTCTACCCCTTTCACTGCTACTCTCCAAGTTGGGCACTGTGGCTCAGGGCATCTTGCTTCACCACAGCCCTGTGACTGTAGGAAGGGCATAGATGGATGCCAAGTGTATCGGTGGTTATTGAAATGGATGTCCATGTGCCACCTCTATGTTGGTTGAGGCAGGCAGGATTCCCTTGGGTACCATTTGTTGGGGGTCAAGGGAAAGGTGGGGTTTGCCTTCTCTTTCTTCTCAAGATCCCCACAATTGGTGGGCCATTGTGTGATACAGAATGCTGGACTTGATGGGCTTTGGCCTGATTCAGCATGGCTCTTCTTATGTTGTTATAGATGGGGAAAGATATATGGTTAGGGAGACTTGCAATATTTTTGTGGTTATTGTAGGCAGCTACCAAGTACCCAAAATGTGATCATGTGACCACAGAAATGCTACAACAGTTGTAACTTGGAGACTGATCATCAATCCCTTCAATATAATTTAGAATTGTCACTGAATTAATGGTTATAAGCTAAGAACTACCTATACATTATTCTAACTTTATCATTGTTTAGGGTTTACGTAGACTGTTCTCATGCATAGATTTGTGAATGATGAACAACTAATAAAACAATCAGCATTGTGGATTTTAATCATATTTGTTAGAGCAGATTCTATATTCACACATTAGCTGGGAAAAAATCTAGAATAAAGGATATTTTATAATATTTGAGAGTACTGTAATATGCAAAATTCTTAATCTTGTTTCATTTTATTTAAACAAACAGATTTGACAGCTGATCGGAAGACTTTTCATCTGGTCTCCATTGATTCCTTTGTATCCATTCAGCCCTCATTGTCAACTGCACAGGAGTTATCAAGAGACAGTACTGATAAAGTGTGCCTATCTAATCAGCATATAGATCCTTCTGGGTCTAATGCATGTGACACTGAAATGGCTTCTCTTGTCCCTTTGCATTCACACTCCTACAGGAAAGATCATAGACCCCGAGGTGTGCCAAGGACTTCCAGTTCAGCTGTTGCATTTCCAGATGTGTCATTAAATGACTTTCCTCTCTATCAGCAAAGGCGGGGTCTGGATACTGTCAGTGAATTAGAAGCTTGCAAACCTCGAACAGGATCCAAAGAATCATTAGCTGAGAACTCATGTATATCTGGTATATTTCAACTAGATGATATTCTAAAATGTAGCAGTCCACAGCTGCTAGTCAAAAGCAGCAGGCGTAAATCCCTACAAACAGATAAAAGTGTGGATAGCCTGAGAAGCCTGAGTACAAGAAGTAGTGGCTCAACAGAGAGCTATTGTAGTGGGACTGACCGTGACACCATCAGTACTGTCAGCAGCTATAAAAGTGAGCAGACAAGTTCTACTCATATAGAAAGCATGTTGTCAGACCATGAGGTGTCACCTAAAGAAGAGAACGAAAGCAGCAAGAAAAAAACCTGTGCTGTTGATCCTGAGGACTGTCACATTGCTACTAACAAAAGGACGAGTAAGGAAAGAACTATAATTGAAGCTAACACCAGCAGTTGCATTCAAGTAGAAGAATGCCTGAATGCATCAGAGGAGATGCACAATCAGAAGCCCCTTAGTACCTCTGCTTCTGAAGAAGCAAATAAGAATCCTCATGCTAATGAACTAACAACACAAGCAGAACAGTCTCCCGGAAACCCTACTGTGAAAAGAGATGAACATAAAGAGAAACCTTTGGTGGTTGACTCAAGAACTTTTCAGGAAATGGTAGAAAAGCAAAAAGAGGGGGATGTGCGTCCTAAATCCTGTAGTTTAATCCATCGGACAGCTTCAGCTCAAAAATCCAGCAGGAGAAGGACAGGGAAAAAACGGGCGAGTAGTTTTGACACAAGCCGACACAAAGAGTATATTTCCTTCCGAGGGGTATCTGCTACCAAGCCCCACAGTGCAGGTTTTTGCCACGATGAAGACTCAAGTGATCAAAGTGATTTGAGCCGAACGTCAAGTATGCAGTCAGCCCACCAGTTCAGCAGTGATAGCTCTTCCAGCACAACTTCTCATTCCTGCCAGTCTCCTGAAGGAAAATTCAATGCCCTAAAGACAAAATATATTGCCAAAGAGAGAGGCACAGACTTGGAAAATTCTTACAAAATTCACTTGGGTACTGATGTGATTGTCAAAAAGCATTCAGCCCGACAGACTCACAGTACAAACAGTGCCAAGAGTCGGACCAGGGTATTAAGTTTGGATAGTGGTGCAGTAGCCTGTTTGAATGATCCAAATCTAATGATGCCAGATACAATAAAACAATTAACAACTTCTAAATCTGACTTAGAGGCCAAAGAGGGAGAGGTGCTTGATGAGCTATCTGTGTTGGGAAGGGCTTCACAACTAGAATCAGTCACTCGCTCTAGAAATAGCTTACCAAACCAGCCTATGTTTACTGAAAGAGAAGATCAGGAGAAGGGAAGCATTGGTAAGTAACTGGAATACTTAGATGTAGCACTGTCTGTCAGTGGCTGTTGCTCTTTACATAGTCTACATTGGCTTATAAAAACTTCACTTTTTTGCAGGTCATCTATATTATGGGTGTTTTGCATTTTGAGATCATTTTGTGCTAATGATATTTTGAGTTCAATTAACAACTAAATAGTACGGCATTGCTATTTCTAATATTGGATCCTCAACACAAACTGAGGCAAGTTGAACAAATACAAACTGTACAGAATTGTTGAGGTTGTTTGGACACATTGGAATATTGAAAATGTATTGATGCTTTCACAAAAGGGATGTTTTGGCAGACCTTATCTCAAACACCCATTTGTCAAAAGACAAACTGGTGAAGTTATTCCTGGCTATCAAAGAATATAATCCCTACGACCCCTGGTTATCATTTATTTTCTGAACTAGTGAACACTTTTCTAATTTTTTTTTTTAAAAATGAAAGTCATCAATTGTATTCATTTTCTAAGAATTGCTGTGATTAAGATAAATGAGACCAATATTAAGGCCTTAATGCCAACCAATTACAGCCTATTGGCAAAAAGATCAATTTTAAAAAGCCATGCAGGATAGGCAATCTGACAGGTGCCCAATGAGGCATCTTGGTATCCAAGTATATGATGCTTTGTATTTGTCACCTAGTAAAATAGTTATTTTTATCACGTTTCATCTGTAACAATAAGGTAAAGTTGAACATAACATTTGCATTCTACTTCTTAAAGCTCTTAAATATGTGTAACATCTTTCCTTTGAAGTTTTTCTGTTACATCTCTTTGTGCTATTGTCATGACTGAACAAAACACAGGTTTCTTTTGTAGTGTGGTACCATCTGGACTTTTTGTGAATCCCATAAGTTAGTTCTTGATATGTGTGTGGTTTCTTCAGTTCAATTCCTATATTGCTTTCATCATCACCAAATATTCCAGTGGAACATGGTTGCAATTTACATTTTAATCCTGAATTAGTGCAAGTATTAAACATATAAAATGTTTTTCTGTTGAGTCACCTGGTATACCCAAATATGGGAGGGAGCATACTGCTTTCTTTTTCTTCCAGCCCCACTCCAGGGGCCATCCAGGCTACAAACCATATTTTCAAACTTACAAAAACCTGATAAATAAAGGGAGACTAGTATAGATCTATTTCAAGCTATTATATCTCTCATCAGCTAGCCATACTCTTCTAGGATTTGAACTTGGACTACTTGCCTAACAAGTATCTTTATCAGTTCTTTGTTAAATCTGTTTGTGTGTGTGTGTGTGTGTTTCTGAATTTATTTATTTATTAGATTACTATGCCGCCCATCTTGAAGCTACTCAGGGTGGCATACAACATAGTAAGTATAAACAGTCTTCGGACAAGGGCGGCATACAAACACACAAACAAACAAACAAATAAACAAATAAATAAATAATATAAATAATATAAATAATATAAATAATATAAATAATATAAATAATATAAATAAATAAATAAATAAATAAATAATATAAATAAATAATATAAATAAATAATATAAGTGTGTAGAAATCTAATAATTTTTTTAAAAATATACAAAATTAGCAATATTCTAAAACCCCATGCACAGACATCCACATTCATCCAATTCAATCATTCACAACATTGGCCGGAGACAATCTCGTCGCTCACGGCCCCCATGCCTGCCAGCAGAGGTAGGTCTTCAAAGCTTTGCGAAAGACCAGAAGGGAGGAGATGGTGCATATCTCCGTAGGGAGTTTGTTCCAGAGGCCCAGGGCCATCACAGAGAAAGTTCCTCCCCTAGGCTTCACCAGACGACATTGTCTGGCCAACAGGACCTGGAGAAGGCCAACTCTGTGCTACCTAATGGGACGCTGGGATGCACGAGGCAGAAAACAGTCCGTAAGTAGTCTGGTCCTAAGTCATGTAGGACTTTGTAGATCATAACCAGCACTTTGAATTGTGCCTGGAGACCAATTGGCAACCAATGCAGCTCACGGAGTGATGTCGAAATGTGGTCAGATCTTGGTTGATTGCCCACAATAGCTCATGTGGCTGCATTTTGCACAATTTGCAGTCTCCAAACACTCTTCAAAGGCAGCCCATGTAGAGAGCATTGTAGTAATTGAGCCTTGAGGTGATAAGGGCATGAGTGACTGTGAGAAGTGATTCCTTATCCAAATAGGGCCGCAACTGGTGCACCAGGCATACCCATGCAAACGTCCCCTCGCTACAGCCGAGAGATGGTCTTCTAAGCTCAGCTTTGAATCAAGTGGACACCCAAGTAGCAGACCCTCTCTGAGGGGGGCAAGGACTCCCACTCCCCCACGTGATGGATGGACAGATGGAATTGTCCTTGAGAGGCAAAACCCATAGCCATTCCGTCTTCTCAGGGTTGAGTCTGAGCCTATTAACATCCATGTATGTTTGTTTGTTTGTATGTATGTATGTATGTATGTATGTATTACATATGTACTCATGCACGCACACAAAACAAACAATTGATAAAGAATATAATATATACGCTCTTTGTTCTCTCAGTATCTTGGCCAATGCTTCTGAAGATTAAGTAGATTTTTCTTTCTCTAAAATGGCTGTTATTTGATTCTTTCAGTGCATTAGGTGCTAGTTAGCTATTTGCTTGATAGCTCTGTTCAAGTTCTACTTTAGGGCACTTTTAAACATATCTGACAGTCAAGAAAACTAAAGTCTTATTAGTGCAGACAGTCCTCGACTTACAACAGTCTGCTTAGTGACAGTCACTGAAAAAAGTGACATGACCATTTTTTTCATTGACGATCCTTGCAGCATCCCCATGGCCATGTGACTTACATTTGGATTCTTGACAACTGATTCGCATTTATGACAGTTGCAATGTCCCTGTCTCACCTGATCATCTTTTGCAATGTTCTGATAAACAAAGTCAAAGGGGAAACCAGATTCAATTAACCAACTGGGAGAAGAAAAATTGTAAAATGGTGCAAAATTCATTTAACAAATCTTTCACTTGGAAACTTGACCTTTGGGCTGGATTGTCATCGTAAGTTGAAGACCTCCTGTGGTATCGGCATATCACAAGTACACCACCACCTTCCAGTTTAGAAATTCTTGCAAAATATGCTTTGTATAAACCTGAACTTTCATATAAAGTTGCCAGTGATCAAAATACAACTTAGAACAAAAGGGTGGCAGAAAGCAAAGCATCTCCAATTGACGGTTCTGATTTGTAAGCATTTTCTCACTAGTATTTTGTATGTTTTTAACAATAAATAGTACCAGTGAATATAACTTATAACTATAGCTGATACATTATAATTATAACATATTATAAATAATATAACATGCTCTTCTGTTGATATAACATGACCAATTAATATAACTGTTAATAGAAATCTGAAGTGAGAGGGTTTCTGATAACTTATATTGACTGGTTGTTTGAGTTTAATTAGCGTAACATATTTATATATGCTGTATTCATATGTATATTTATGTGTGGGTGGGTGAGTGGGTGTGACTTTTTATAATATTTGAATTTTATCCTACTTTGTTTGCCAAAATAGCTGATGCTTCATATTTAAAGTATTTGCAGTTAAATGGAAAGACAATCACTGTTTTTTTAAACTTATGAAATATTTGTTTCAACAATATATAAGTTTAAGCTAACATCACGATTAGTGATGCAGAAAGGCTTATTCTAGCAATTATCAGAATTGATAATGCAAAGAGGCTGAATTTAAAATAGAATTTTTCTGCATTTATGATATATTTGTTTTCTTCTCATATCTTAATTATTAAGATTACCACTCCAGTTAAATTGTTTCCATGTTCATCTAATTAATAAAATATCAACTTCAATTTGATATTCCAATTTCCACTACCGGTATTTTGCTGATTGGATCCAAACATAACAGTGCTAACAGGCCAAGTTAGGTTATGGAGAATTCTCTGCTGTTTTGCGTGGCTTTTTCTATCATGATTCAATGTGGGCTTGTCAAGTGTAATTTGAGTTATTTGTTGTTAACACACACATTAACCAGATCTAGGTTGCTTTAAAACTGAAATAGCAGAAGAGGAAATCTCTCTGATCTCATGAGATTCATGATATGCATGAACTCGTGATTTATTTGTTTATTATTTGGATTTCTAGGGCACCCTTCTCCATAGACTCAGGGCAACTTACAAAACAAGAATAAATACAAATAGAACATATAAGAAACCCAAATGTTAAAGCACATCTAAAAACCCCACTTGTTAAACAACAATCATCCATCATTTATTCCATCACAATTATACATATGGCCGGAGCAGGGTATCGATGCTCAACAGTCCCAAGCCAGCCGGCAATGGTGAGTTTTTAAAATCTTATGAAAGGCCAGGAGGGTGGGGACATTGCGAATATCTGGGGGAAGTTGATTCCAAAGTGCCAGAGCTGCCACAGAGAAGGCTCTACCCCAGGTCCCGCCAGGCGGCATTGCTTAGCCGAATGGACCTGGAGAAGACCAACTCTGTGGGACCTCACCAGTTGCTGGGATTCATTAGGCAGGAGACTGTCTTGTAATTAAACTGGTCCTAAGCCATGTAGGGCTTTATAGGTCATGTCCAACACTTTATGACAACAATTGGACACAATTCATTATAATACAAACATTGATATTTATACGATAGGAAGAATTGTTTTGCCCCATCCTCATTTATCTTTCCTATAAAATATTGTATTTTTCTTTGTATAAGATGCACCCTTCCCCCCCCCTAAAAGCGGGTGGAAATTTATTTATTTATTTATTATTGAATTTTTATGCCGCCCTTCTCCTTAGACTCAGGGCGGCTTACAACAGATTAGCAATAGCACTTTTTAACAGAGCCAGCATGTTGCCCCCACAATCTGGGTCCTCATTTTACCTACCTCGGAAGGATGGAAGGCTGAGTCGATCTTGAGCCGGTGATGATATTTGAACCGCTGACCTACAGATCTACAGTCAGCTTCAGTGGCCTGTAGTACAGCACTCTACCTGCTGCACCACCCCGCTCTAAATGTTGGAGTGTCTTATACACAGAAAAATACGGTAATATATGTTCTCTGAGAATATGGTAACAGAGTCAAATTATTATTTTTTCTCTCATTCCAAGAAAAGTTTCAATTATCTTAAATTCAAAATAATTTTCCTTTTGGGTAAATATTGTAATTTATCCTCTGTAAAGAACTGATAGCCTTATGCCCACAGTAATGGTCGTGTTGGCTTATTCCAGTGATGGTGAACCTATGGCATGGGTGCCACAGGTGGCACGTGGAGCCATATTTGCTGGCACGTGGGCTGTTGCCCTAGCTCAGCTCCACGTGCATGTGTGTGCATATTTTTGGCTCACAGAGACACTCTGGGAGGGCATTTTTGGCTTCCAGAGAGCCTCTGAGAGGATGGGGAGGGCGTTTTTACCTTCCCTCAGCTCCAGGGAAGCCTTTGGAGCCTGGGGAAGGTGAAATACGAGCCTACTGGGCCTATTAGAAGTTGGGAAACAGGCTGTTTCTGGCCTCCAGAGGGCCTTCAGGGGGGGTGTAAGACGCTGTTTCGCTCTTCCAAGGCATTGAATTACGGATGCGGGCACTCGCGCATGCACGATAGCACACGCCCACACTTTTTCGGCACCCGAGGAAAAAAATGTTCATTACCACTAGCTTATTCTATGTAACCAATCTGTCATTCGTATCAGCCAAAAGCAAACTTTAGGAATTAATTGCTGCCATTTAAATTTAGGTCAACATGTAAGATACAAGTTACTTTATGTTCTTCTGTAACTTGCTGGAGCTGAGTTAGAAATGTGAAACATTGTAGGAAGTTGAATAAGAGAAGCATATGCAGCAGTATTCTCAGAAGAAAAGAGATTCAGATTTTATTTCCCCATAGTACTGAGCATAGAAATGCAAATCTCCTATTATCCTGTCAGCTTTAACAATATTTTTTTGCAGGGTAATAACTACTCTGGGTTTATTTGCAAGGTTTAGTTACATTGTTTCTAACACTTGCTCCACTTGTAATGAAACCTCTATATTCTTCATTACTTTCCAAATTGTAAATGTTGTTCTTGGTTCTATTTGCAATGTACATGTCAACTTGTTGGTATATTTAAATTCAAGGGCTAGAAAAAAATGTCAAAATGAGTGTGTTCATGGATTGAAGAAGAGAAGCAAATATAAGACATTTAAGAAACAATATGATAGCACTATTTTAAAATAACATAACAAAATTCATTCTTTCCTTAAAATTATTTTCTGGATACAATGCCAGTTTAGTTTATGTTCAACATTGGGAAAAATAAAACCAACTCAAGTTGCTTTTTTAAAATAGCCTTTCCTCCCTTTTCTACCTTATATGTTAACTTGTGCAGTACATAATGAGAAGATGTTTTGCCAGTAATGTTTTCAGATATCTTAGAATTCAGCTTTTAAAATCTACAATTTTCTCTCTTACTTCTTTAGATCCGTGCCTCCTCCATGGTTTTTGTAAAACAACAAATTCACATAATATAAAATTCCTTTGGGGAAAAAATATATTAAGACTGGGAAATAATTTAACAAAGGGCTTTCATGAATAATTTACCTAAATCTGGAATAAAATTCACCTGTTTGAATTTTAAAATATTCATAAGATTTAGTTAAGATTCATGAATATGGTTGAAAAAGCCAGGAATTAAATACGATGTAATTGTTAATTTTGAGAAGACATAAAAATTGTTATGTGAGATTATGATTTTATATATACACACACATACACCAGTAAAATGTGACAATCTATTTTGAAAAGACATACTCTTATCTAAAAGAAGCCTATATAATTTATTCAAACCTATCTATTACATGTTTCCTGTCCAAAGGAACAAGAAGGAAAGAGTACCATAATGAATGAGTGATAGACTGAGTGAGGAACCCAGAACAGATAGAAATGTTTCAGTGCTCGGTATGATGTATATTTATTTAGTTAATATAATTTGTATGTAGAAACATAGAAACAGAAGACTGACGGCAGAAAAATACCTCATGGTCCATCTAGTCTGCCCTTATACTATTTCCTGTATTTTATCTTACAATGGATATACTGTATGTTTATCCCAGGCATGTTTAAATTCAGTTACTGCGGATTTACCAACCAGGTCTGTTGGAAGTTTGTTCCAAGGATCTACTACTCTTTCAGTAAAATAATATTTTCTCATGTTGCTTTTGATCTTTCCCCCAACTAACTTCAGATTGTGTCCCCTTGTTCTTGTGTTCACTTTCCTATTAAAAACACTTCCCTCCTGAACCTTATTTAACCCTTTAACATATTTAAATGTTTCGATCATGTCCCCCCTTTTCCTTCTGTCCTCCAGACTATAAGTACTTTTTTATTTTCAGGGGAAATTTCAGTTTATGATAAAAGCATGTAAAATTCAATAAATTTCTGGAAATAAACACACAAACAAACAAATAAATATTGATATTTTATATCACTAGGGACAACTGCCCATCTTGATAGCGAGAGGAAGGCCAAGCTGGATGTATATGACCCCAGTTGTTGATAGAAATGCTTTGTTTCTGAGGCCTGCCTGATCTCAGTATAAGATTCTGTGGTGGATGGACTCCATGAAGTTTTGTTTATCTACATGCTGTTATTCATTTCCTTTTTAACTGAGCTATATTAATGGACAATAAACAATCTAAAGCATAATTTTTAAGGACAAAAATAGATATTAAAGAGAGAAGAGTTGCGTGCAAAATTAGTTTAACACATCCATTATTTGATTATGTTGATGCTATCCATTCAGTTGTGTCTGACTCATGATGATTCTATGGGCCAGGTCTCTCCTATCTCCTATCTTCTTGCACTACATGTTCATCCCATATTTAAATGCTGTATCCTAACTTTCTGATAGAAATACAGTATATAATAAATGAAGCTGATTAAAAGTATTCTCTATCAACTCTGCCAAAATAGCTACAGTGATTTAGCAATGTGAATAAACATAATGAACAGTTTTTCTTTTTTTAAATGAACATGCCTGGATTCTGAGCACTTAATGATTATCCATAATAGTGTGGCACTACCATACCATTCATACTTGCATAATTTGGGATAATTTTGAGAGTTCTCTTGGGGGGGGGATTATTCCCATAGTTTTTGTTTGCATCAGTAGCATGTATTTTCCAAAATACAAAGTGTAGTGTTAGTAGCTTTTTTATTAGTGGGATATTGCCTGCAAAGCATCTTTCTGTTTCACAAAATGATTAATTCCTTCTGGTAGCTTATGTTTAGTTCTACATTAAACTTCTGTGAACTTTGGCATATAATACATAGTTTTGGTGAAGTCAGAAGAGTCTTTTGATGATATATCTATTTTATGACCTATGGTACATAATTTCTAAGAAATGCAACTCTGGCTGCTTGTAGGAAAAGCCAGCTATGTACAATGTGTTGCAAGGACGTGCTCTCTTTCAACTGAATATGTTTATGTATGGCTTAGAGTGATGACAATTCATAATTAACCATGTATCCAAAGGTGCAATGACTTGTTCAGCAAACTATTGAGTGTCATTCTGTTTAAATCAAGCTGTGTTTTTCATTTTTTATGAATGTAGGCAGTGTCTACAAATTCAGATCCCATTTCTCCAAGCTAATCAACACCCTCAGAGGCTTGTGCTCTCCACCACTGAAAGCCATTAAGATATAATGATTAAAATATTGGACTGGGATTGGAGGTGACCCAGTTCAGTTCTTTATGGCCTAATCTATTTTTGTTTTGGTTTTGAGGATAAAATTGGTGGTGTAGTAAAAATAAGGTATGTACATTGCCTTGAGCTGTTGCAGAAAAACAGAATAATAAAATGGAAATCTAGAATGTAGATACATGTAGTACTCAGTAGTGTCTAAATTAGAAGATTAATACTGAACTTTGGCTTGGTAACAATTGAACTGATTCTGCATTTTTATTCTCCTACCATGATTGGCCACAGCTTTCAGTAAAAAAATTGCATTGATCTGATGAGAGTGGATTTAGCTTCTGAACGTTACTTCTTTCGAAGTAGAATTCAGTAGCGGTTTCAAAAGTAATATTTTATTTATTTCCGTTTGCAAAGCCATAAATGCTGTTAAAAGTGGAATACAAGTCTAAGTGCTATTGCTATTGTTAAATACTGAAGCCAAAGTATATACAGCTATTTCAGTATAACTACATGCTAAAAAGTGTGGTTCCTTTCTTCTTAATCTGTCAGAATCAGCTAACAGGAATCAGATAACTCTGGTTCCAAGGAAGGCAGGAAAGCTATTTTCGGAAACATCCAACAGCAATATTTTAAAATCCAGTTACTTGAACTTCCTACTCTTCGCTCCTCTCCAAGGATAATCAGTGGAATAAGTTCATTACCACACAGATCCTCATGGGGTTTCTATAAGTCTCTCCTTAAAGAAGATATTTTTAGATTCAATGTAAAAATAATTAATTACTTGAAATGCATTTTCCAAATATATGCCATATATTTCCAGGACAGGTTGGCTTACTAATTAGTTGCTAGAAAACAGTTCTGAAATATTTGGAAACTTGAAAGAACAGGTTAGGGATAGACTGTCCTGGAAAAAAATAATTCTGTGTGGTTGCTAGAACCTGAAAATGATTTAATGGCAGATAACAAAAACAAGATAACATCAGAGAATTCACATTCTCTTTTGTATATCATAATTACATTTGTTGAGAGGAAAAAGAGCAACCGATAATTTTTTTTTGCTTACATTTTACACTTCTAGAAAACTAAAATCTAGGTTCAAAGAAACATAACATTTCTTTCAATGACTCAAGGGGGAAATTTAAGGTTCCCCCTCCCACCACCACACATACCCACATTCTTACCCAGCAATTTCAATTTTAGTATAGAATTGTCTATAACTTTTAAAGAAAACATTGTGGGGTCCATTTAAAAAAATAAACTGTTATGTAATTCAGACTTTATTTGAAATTAGGATATATTTTCAGTGGGTGCTTAAAACTATTGATGTTGTAGAATCAATTTTTTAAAAAAATTGACTTAAACCCTCTGTCTGAAATAAGAAAACCTTAGCTGGATACTTGTTAAGTTGACCATTCCATACTCAGTTTTTATTTGGCAGTGAACTAAAATGATCAACTGATTTGCAGGAGAAAGAAAATTTGTGGGAATAACATTGGATGGTGTAAACATTATTGGTCTGAGGTTCAATTTGACTTGGTCTGTCTTGATGCAGCAGCACAAGCCAATGAGGAAGCAGTCACAGTTCGGCGTGAACGCAGCACATTTAGGCGTCAGGCAGTACGGCGCCGTCACAATGCAGGGAGTAACCCTACCCCTCCTTCATTGCTCATCGGCTCTCCCCTCAGGTATGGTATTTGTGTTCCACCGTATCTAACATGCATGCAGCTGATCACTGCTCCCAACTCCCAATGGTGTTGTAGGCATGCTTTGTTCTGCCTTTTCCCCTTACCCCCACCAATCAAATTCCTTAAGCTGTTACTGCATGCATTTGTGATATTTTTTCAATTGTGCATGTGTACACTAGATGGTTCATTATTTTGTCCATCTTTTCAAAATTATTAGTCCGCTAAAAGTCATCTAAGACAGCCAGAATGCTAACAAACTGATCTAAAATTAGCTCTTTCATTTAAGTTTAAATTTTTTTTCAATGATTACTTTTTTCTACAAATATTAAATGTAGAAATTACTTTAAATAATTCAGGAGCTCTCAGTTAGGGTGGTTAAGCCAATGCAAAACAACAGCAACAAAATATATTAAAGTAGTCTAATATTTTTGGTGACATTATCAATATATTCACTTCCATCTAGTCTTTAAATGTAAACTATATCAAATTTTAAAAATACTAAATCCATATTTCCGTTTTAAAATCTGTTAGCTATTATATTTAAACAAATAATAAATATAAATCTCACTTAATTGTACAGATTTCATAAAAATATGTTCTATTGTAAAATCTTAAATAAGTTTTAGTTGTGATTGTGAAGCACTGCTGTAACTTCAATATTTGTATATCTCACAGTTGTCACAGATTTTCTGTTGTATATGCTACTGAATCCACATAAAAGGCAAGTGTCAAGAGAAAAAAAATTACTGGTGCAGTGTTGTAAAAATATCCAAATGCTAAAGCATCGGTTGAGGTGCTTCAGATATTTATAAATACATATATTTTTCAACTTGGAAGCCAGTTTGTTAGAGTGGATGCCAATAGATAACTAGAGTATTTCTCTCTTAACAGTTACTTCTCGTTTAAGTTATTCCTGAGGTTTAAGTCGCCCTCTGGAACCTTGTGTGATAGGCTGGCAATGAAATGGGGGAATCAGGAAAATTCAGCAATGCTGTTCTATTCTTGTAAAACATAAACATAGCATTTGAGAGGATTGAGAAATTATGTAATTGGAACAAGGAGAACAGTTTTAAGTTTTTCTTATACTCCATCAGTTTCAGGTTTAAGTTTGTTCGTTAATTTGTACTTTCCCACTTTGTCTACCAAATTTAATTTTAACCAATTATGTAAAATTAGAGGCATCTAAGGAAAGGGCAGGTGGTGTCTACAGAATGTTCTGGGAAGACATAAATATGGTTCCAATAGAATATAATATGAATATCAAGGTTAAACTATGGAGTACTTGGTACTCTGAGTTTGGTTGGTTGTTTGCAGACATTTCATTACCTGACTAAGTAGCATCATCAATATTAGTGAATGCGGAGTTTGCTCCCTGTTTTTATATATAGTAACTTCCCTGACAGCGTGATGTGGGTGTGGCTTTCTTCTGGTAGTTTCTTGATTGTTTTCTGCTTAATTCTTTGTCTGATGTTAATTCCTGATTACAGTATCTGGTGTTTTTGCTACAAAGAATATATTTTGATCTTTTTGTTTCCTTCTTCAGTATTTTTTTTTGGGGGGGGGGGTCTTTTTTGAATGGTATGTAAATAAGTTTTGTCTCTAAGTGTTTATTGATAGCTGATTTGTCTGAATGCCAACTTTCAATGAATTCCCTAGTGTTGAATTTGACTTAGTGTTGAATGCTTATAGTTGAAAATATTGTTAATTCTGTCTGTTAGTTAAATTATGAGATTAAATTTTCATCTTGTCTTCTGATTGCTAGTTAGTGCATTCTCCTAGTCTTCTGCCAGTCTGTCTTTGTTTGGAGTCTTTGGGCTAATGGGTCTTCTGGTTTACTTCAGATTTGAGGGGGGGGGGGTTAATTGGTTTGTGTACTACGGTGATGTTGTGCAGACCCAGAACTAGCAAAAGAATACCGCTTTCAGGTTTTATATCAAAGATTATAATACAGTATCTAGAAACTAGCACTCCTAAATGTACAACCAAAAATATGGACAACAACTTTGTCATAATAAAAAAGTAACAACTAGAGAAGACACATGAAATAATCAACAACATCTTCAAAAGAATAAAATTCACAAAGGATAGTGTGGATATTGTCATCATCAGGAGAAATAATGGCAAATTAGAAAGAAACACAACTCTATTGAAAAGCAACCCACACTAATCATTAACAAAGTAACAACCCCAAATCCCTCAATAGGAGCTGGGTAAGATATTATTCAGGTGTTTGATGATGTTCGTCCATCGTGTTAGAGTTCCTATCCCTGAGCAGTAGCAAAAACATAAGTTCATATAGGATAAGGGAATTCTATACGGAGAAGAGAATTCAGACATTCAAGGTTCTTCTACATAAATATAGCTCCATTCAGCTTTTTGGAATCTCTTTCCTGATCTGACCTTGAAGGACTAACTTCAAATTCCACTGCTTTACATAGACTCATAATTTTAATGGGAATCCATTTATGTGAAGAGAATTTTCAATGGTGGGCTATTAAATCTATTGAGCTTGGTTAATATGATAAAGGCACAAATTTGATTCAGCTTCTCTATCTTTTAGACCACAGTTGGTTAATTCAATAATGGGATCAATGTTCCATTTTTCACTCTACTATTGCTAATTTTAATTTAGAATTCATTTAAAGTTATGCTGTTCTTTTAACAAAAAAGATCTCATTTACTGATAATTCTTATCTATTTCTTGCCTATTTCTTGTTACGACAAAACGTCTTTCTCCAAAAGAAGACTTTTTGGGAACATAAGAATTAGGTCATATTTAAGTATTGGGTAGTAGCAATGTTTTTTTTCCAAGTGTCTTCAGTACTTTAAAGAAGAAAAAAGTCGGTAGATTACATGTGTTAAGTAAGCAATGGGAACAAAATAAAATAAAGCAACCTTTCTAACATTTTCTTCTTACTGCAACTATTTATTGAAGTATTTGATTTCTCATTTTTAAATATTCGAAACTTGGTTAGAATATTCCTCAATCATAAATTAATGAACTTCCAAATTCAACTATGCAGTTGCTCTTTCACTTGAAAGATACTACTACATTACTGGATAATATACTACACCCTAAATTTAGATGGGCTCCTAAATATTTCATCAACTTGGGAAAATTGTCTGAGCTCGTTCCAGCTTGTCTTCCATACAGTTACAACATTCTTTAAATTTTAGTTAAAATTAAAGCTATTTATCTTCATTTGAGGTAGCTAGGCTTTGTTGTTTTTTCCTTTAACCTCTGAAACAAAATAAAAACTATTGCAGACAACCCAAAAATAAAGAACCAGACATGCAGGAATCTGAATTAATCTAAAGCATAGCACTTGCTATCAAGCCAAATACTGTACATTAACTAGCAGTAACTGCTTTAAGTAAAAGTTTCCCAGCTCTAACTTGGTGAAATTTAAAATGTCTAGAGTTCAGCATTAGTTTTTGTATGGCAACCAGAGCCCAGCTTATTTATCATACAAAAAAAAAAAAGAATTGTGGCTACTGCCACAAATAACAATGTTTTTAAGGACCATGGAAACTAATACTGTTCTTGCTGGCTTGCATGTTGCATGGTGATACTTTATGTCCATTGAAAATGCACAGCTACATGATACTTTGGTTGGAAATATTCTTCTACAGGATTTCTTACTGAGTATAATTTCTCATATTTTGTTGAATATACAGTATTCTTAGGGCTCTTTTAATAAACTTCATGGCTTAAACTTGTAGAATTGGTGATTTATGAATTTGCAATTTTTGTGCAACAGAATCGAGTACCAAAGGCCTGAGAGTAAATTATATTTATTAAAACTGTACAGTTTTTAAAACTGTATTCCTGAAGGCTTTTGCTAAGTAATGTCACAAAGCCCCCCCCCCCGCTAGACTAAACCCCACGACTAAATAGCAGGAACATTTCCCAAAGAGTACCTATCTTCATTTCTGTAAGAGTTATTTTAATAAATTTTACTTTTATGTGAAATATACTTTTTAAAAATTGATGTTACAATAGACTAATAATAATAATAATAATAATAATAATAATAATAATAATAATAATAATTTATTAGATTTGTATGCCGCTCCTCTCCAAAGATTCGGGGCGGCTCACGACAATAATAAAACAATATTACAATGAAACAAATCTAATATTAAAAACATGTAAAACCCCATAATTTAAAGCCATGCAGCACACACATACCAAACATAAAATATAAAAGCCTGGGGGAGGTGTCTCAGTTCCCCCATGCCTGGCGATACAGGAGGGTCTTAAGTAATTTGCGAAAGACAAGGAGGGTGGGGGCAGTTCTAATCTCTGGGGGGGAGTTGATTTCAGAGGGCCGGGGCCACCACAGAGAAGGCTCTTCCCCTGGGGCCCACCAAACAACATTAGTCGACGAGACCCGGAGAAGGACAACTCTGTGGGACCTTATCGGCCACTGGGATTCGTGCGGTAAAAGCGGTTCCGGAGGTATTCTGGTCCGATGCCATATAGAGCTTTAAAGGTCATTACCAACACTTTGAATTGTGACCGGAAACTGATCGGCAGCCAGTGCAAGCCATGGAGTTTTGGTGAAACGTGGGTGAATCTGGGAAGCCCCACGATAGCTCTCGCGGCATCATTCTGCATGATCTGAAGTTTCCGAACACTTTTCAAAGGTAGCCCCATGTAGAGAGCGTTGCAGTAGTCGAACCTCGAGGTGATGAGGGTATGAGCGACTGAGCAATGACTCCCTGTCCAAATAGGGCCGCAACTGGTGCACCAGGCGAACCTGGGCAAATGCCCTCCTCGCCACAGCCGAAAGATGATGTTCCAATGTTAGCTGTGGATAGAGGAGGACACCTAAGTTGCGAATTATTGAGGGCGTCAATAATTCCCCCCCCCCCCGGGTAATGGACGGACAGATGGAATTGTCCTTGGGAGGCAAAACCCACAGCTACTCCATCTTGTCAGGGTTGAGTTTGAGCTTGTTGACACCCATCCAGACCTCAACAGCCTCCAGGCACCGGTTGATGGTATCAAAAGCCGCTGAGAGGTCAAGAAGCACCAGGCCACAGCAAGAGACTCTGCCGAGCTGTGGACGAGTGAATCTGGCAAAAACCCCAAGCGCCCTCTGAAAGCCCTCTGGGTCCATCAGGCGTCTGGGGCGGAACCACCTAGTCGGTTCCGCCTCCCTTCGGGGGAGGATTGGAGCCAGGAATTTAAGCCGTAGTAGAAAATGGTCTGATCATGATAAAGGCAATGCTTCTAAACCCCTTAATCTCAGACCATTACTCAATTGCTCCGAGAGGAATACCATGTCGGGGGGGGGTGTCCCCTCGTGAGTCGGACCCTGAACTACTTGAGTCAGGTCCATGGCCGTCATGGTGGCCATGAACTCCTGTGCTAACCCAGAGGAACTGCCGAGCAATGGCAGATTGAAGTCCCCCATGACAATAAGTCTGGGGAACTCCACCACCAACCCAGCCACCCCCTCGAGCAGCACAGACAGGGCAGTTGACACTCAGCTGGGAGGCAGGTACGTAAGCAACAAGCCCACCTGAACCCCTAAGTCCAACTTCACAAGGAGGGATACAACCCACAATCTCAGGAGCAACGAGTCCACGCAGGCAGAGGTTCTCCTTGGCTATAATAGCCACTCCTCCCCCCCCTTCCCTGGGGTTGAGGCTGATGCCATACCCGAAACCCGGCTGGGCAAATTTCCGAGAGAGGAACTCCTCCCTCTGGGCCCAGCCAGGTTTCGGTCACACATGCCAAGTCAGCCTCCTCATCCAGGATCAAATCCCAGATGAGGAGAGCTTTATTTGGTATTTAGTTACATTTAACCCTCCGCACCCCATAAATAAATGCACATATACATTTTTTTCTAAGGTTTGGGAAAAGATAATGATAAAATACACACTAACATTAAATAACTTCTTCATTCTTATATTTGCATGTGTAGATATTAATATTATATTGCATGTTTTTTTTAAAAAATGAAAAAATATTTTAAACAAAAACACTAAATAATTAAATTCTATATTTTGACCCAGGTTTTATGGAGTAATGCTGCAACAAGCAGAAAGTCAAGGCTTTAAAAAAAATTAAATTATACCATAGTTCTAAAAAATATGGTTATCCGTTTTAATGGATTGGAATGCAATGTGTTACTCATTTGTAGATGGTTCTTTAAAATATATAGTTGGTGTTCAGATCTTAATTTATTTTACTGAAATATGATAGTAAGGATACTATTAGATTAATGGTAGAATTACTACAGTTTTAGGAATTATACATATCGAACATATGGAATTTAACAGCATGTATTGCATGTGTTCTATAGTATTATTAGTCAACAGTTTTGAAATTAAAGCTATTTTTTTCATAATTATTCTTAATGTAAAATCTCCTATAATATTTTCATGGAAAAGTTCATTTGAATCTATTTCCCAAATACAAGATTTATGGAAGAACCAGTTAAGACATAAAGGAAACCAAACATCCTGACATCTCCAAGACCGCCTTCTGCCGCACGAATCCCAGCGACTGGTTAGGTCCCACAGAGTTGGCCTTCTCCGGGTCCTGTCGAAAAAACAATGTCGTCTGGCGGGTCCCAGGGTAAGAGCCTTCTCTGTGGCGACCCGACCTTCTGGAATCAACTTCCCCCAGAGATTAGGATTGCCCCCACCCTCCTTGCCTTTCGCAAACTCCTTAAAACCCACTTCTGTCATCAGGCATGGGGGAATTGATTCCCCTGAACCAGGGGAATGGTTTGTGTGAGATGTATGATTGCTTTTTATATGAAGGGGTTTAAATTATTTTTAAATATTGGATTTGTACTGTTTTTATTGTTGTGAGCCTGAGTCTTCGGAGTGGGGTGGCATGCAAATCTAATAAATAATAATAATAATAATAATAATAATAATAATAATAATAATAATAATCCTGTCTCATTTTGTTCTGTAAAGAGAAAAAATGTGAGAGAGTGCTTCACAAGAATTAGGGAAAAAATTAATTGTTTAGAAGTCTAAAATGCAGAAAGACTGGTCAGATAATTAGGTATAAGAAGAATATAAACTGTGAAATAAATCAATGGAATAGATTATATGTAGCTCAAGGTTGAATTATAGAGTCCTTGGTGATCTCTGACCTTAGATGTTTTGTTGCAGACTTTTAAACTACCCAGCTAGGTAATACCAATACTTCTAAAACTAATGATGTAACTAGTTGGGTAATTAAACCTATGAAACAAATATGCATAAAACCTTTTATGGATCTCTTACACTTATTTAAATATTGCGAGCAATGTGAATTTATCAAACTTAATCCTTTTTGTTGGAATAATTCTTTTCATCTGAAATGTTATTTGGCTAAGGATTGGAGATACACAAGGACCTTAAGAAACTAATAATAACTAAGCATATTTATAATCTGATTGTTTTAAAATTCAATATTTTTTCAAATAATACTCTGTATTGTAGAAATATAAAACAATACTTTCTACAAACAATTTTAATTTTATTTCATACGAAATTAATAAATGAGCACAGAATAATAATACTTCAATGATGCACAAATGCAGACTGCAAGACTGAGCCAGCCCTATAAAGTTATGTAGAAAAACAATACAAGTTGAATAAATAAATAACTAAAGAGTTACACATTTAGAGATTGCTTGCACGTTCATTTTAGAAATACCACAAATTTTATTATATCTTCAAAATGAATACCTGTGCACATTTATAAGTTCCACCACAGTGTGATTATTGCATTGTAAATTTTATGGAAGGTTCATATCACACTGCTTCTTTCAGGGTTATAGAAATACATATACTGTATCCATTATTAATTTACCAAGAAGTAAGTGTAATTTAATTCAATAGAATTCAATTCAGCTGTAACATACATAATTTCTTTCTTTTTCTTAAAATGTGCTATACAGTTAGGACCCAGTTTATGAATGAATTCTATTCCCAAGTCGAATTTGTATGTAAGCTGGCACAATATTATTATGTAAAAAGTAATACAATGAATTAGAACCATTGCATATTTAATTTGAATCAGTATGTATTTAACTTCAAATTTGCTAGAATAGGCGCTATTATAGCAAATTTGAAGTTAAATACATAGTGATTCAAGTTAAATATACAGTACAATGGTTCAAATTTCAAGTCATGATTATGACTGCAATATTAGCACATGTAGCATATTGTGACTGCAGTACAGCAAGTTCCCAGGTTAAGAAAATCCCAGTGTAAGGATAGCTCATAAATAGGAACAGAGCCTGTTCTTAACTATGGGTTATTCTTATACGTAACCTGGGAATCTGCTATATTGCAGTCATAATGTGCTACACATGCTAATATTGCAGCCATAATCATGACTTGAAAGACTGTGCCTAATCTTATTCAGTGTGATTCCTACCTGTAAGGCAGACTGCTATATAGTGTTTTGCAATAAAACAATTGTAAATCACAATTGATATTAGAGTAGAACTCTATGTAGCGTAGAGTATCAGATATCTGCATACAGAATGGGTTTATTTCATAGTGCATTTGATTTTTCTGTATCATAATTCTATTCAGCACTTGGAAAAACTCGGCTTTATGCAGTACATATTTAATCATTTGTACAACAAGAATTTTTCTTGGTTTTTATCTTCACTACCATGCAAACCTCTGAATTTATCCTGATAAATCCAGACCTTTAAACAAAAAACACAAGTGGAAAAAAAGGGAAATTGGACATGTACTAATAATTTGTTTTCTTCCATATAAATAGGTACTAAAATGAAATAAATAAAACAAAGTGATTTTTAATGCAACAGATGTATGTTATTCTTAAAATTGAGCAAAGCTCTAATTTAATTTAATTTAATTGACTTCTATGCTGCCCAATCTCGTGGGATTTATTCCAATTGTATTTACTCCTTATAGTCTGTTCAAAGTTTACTTTAAACTTGCATGAAAGAGTTAACATTTGATGTTTGTTAGCAAAAAAAAGAAAAAGACAAGGCTTACATTTTTAAAAAAGTTATCATGATATTACATTAGACATTGACATCATGATATAATTGCACTTTCCAATACTGCTTAGAAGGAAACTATGTGAAACAAAAAATATTTTGAGGTAATAACTCCAAGTTAGGGTAGAAACTGCTTGGAATGGTTATCCAGCTAATTTTAACTTTTGTTTGTTTGACTTCCTGGATATATTGTAACAGTGTTGTTCATCAAAGATTGGCTCGTTCAATGTATTTCAGTTTTCTTTTAACCTTAATACAAAATACAGTGTTAACTTAGTCTCTAGCTGCTGTTTCTGTGTTCTTCCCTGTAATGTTTCCACCATCCATGTTCTTTCGTAGCCTTCAAGATGTTCAGCAAGGGCAGCAGTCCACAGCCAAAGTCAAAGTCCAGTCACGCCCCCATTCCCAGGCAGCAGTGCTCAGCGCTAGCACCTCCTTGCTGGTGAGAAATGGGAGTGTCCAGTTAGAAGCAACACATGACAATGCATCTGCTGTCGGCAGCAGCAGTTTGCACAATGAACTTGGTATGCAGGCATTACATAACTTAGTGCAATCAAAGTGTTTATTCCGTAGATTTGTGGCTTATAATGCATTCTACCTAAACTTGCTTAGTCTTGGCTTTATTTCAAACTGTTGAGGTGTGTTTCTTACAGCAAATTGCTTCTGGACTTCCTTTTGCAAGACTTTGTATGTTAAATGATTATCTAGGGTTGTTGTTTTTTAAAAAAAATCATCGATTGAATATACTGAATTAATTTACATAAAAATTCATCAAAATACCATGTCTCAACTTTTTGCATTTATTTTAAAGATTTGAATCATGCATGGAACTCTAATAAATCGCTTTTCAGCATTAATATGCAGAATGCAAATAATAATATTTCAAACTTTGTCATTATAATACACTTTTGTGTTAAATGTTGTCATTGTGAATTATTTATGATCCTATTTACAATACTGACACTTGTGATTATTATTTGTTTTTGATCAACATTATTATTGATCAACATTTCTGAATTCTGTACTGGAACTTACGTTTGGATATGGAAACTAAATGTAAGGAAAGCCTGATGCTACTTGTACTTTAATAATTCAGCAAGCCTATTTTTAATTAAAACGTAATTACAATTTATCATAGAAATAACTTCCACAATCTGTTTCATGTTGGATGATTTAAATTTGTACCAGAGCATGTGACCTCTGATGATTGCTGGATTATCATCCACAATGTAAAATCCTATTAATATTTTAATCAGGTGGGAAATAATTGTGGCTTCTCTGTTCACATATATATGAAAGCAGTGCTAAATTTAAGCACTGATACTTTCAGTAGTGGATGTAAAGGCTGGAATGTCTGTTTTGATTTCAGTCACCAAGATTGATTTGTTTGATCTGATTGGTCAGATGGCTGCCCTTCTTCCTTCACTGCTCTAGGTGCATTCCTTCCATTCCATTGCTTGCTTAGTAGAAGAAAATACCCATTTCAGATATGAATCTTCTCTTTATAGTTTGGGGTATATGATACATATGATAGCTGGATTCCCCTTGCTACAACATCCCAAGTTTTATTTTTGAAAAGAAGTTTTTATTCATGACCAGATTGATCACAGTTTATTTAGATGTTGCTGATGTCTCATTTTGCAAACTGTTTCTATTCTATCTTGTTGCAAAGTACTAGACTTCAATATTGCCATCTCATGATTAATTGGAATAATGTAACTTGATAAAAAAATCTTTTTGACGACTTTGAAAAAGAGCATACTTAAAATGACAACTTGCAAATTGCAAAAAAAACCTTTATGAAATATTGTAAATTATACAGTAAATGCTATTTTGCTAAAGGTGCAATTCTACTTGTATTGTCTCAAAATTAAGTTTAAGAAATGTAATTAATTTTATGTTAATTGATGGCACTTTGCTGGGAATCAAAAATTGCGAATGTGTTGGTTATTTTTAGAAATTGGTAACAATAGAAGTCTCTCGCTGATCATGCAAAACTCTTTTTGCTGCAAAAAGCAGTGATAAAATGAAATGAATATTTTTATATTCTTCCTAAAACACAATCCTGGGAAATAAACAGAAGGATCCTGCTGTGAAAATTACTCCCTAGTTGAAAACTAGATCTTTAATTAGGGAACTACACCTCTCCCTCTCCTCTTTTTGCTGTTTCTATTACATAATTACATAGTCTGTGAAAAAAAACTAATTTTGGAAATGTCCTGCACAATGTCCTTTGAATTTCCAAATCAAATGACATTTGTTTCATAGTGATTCTGTATAATCAGAAGAACCTTTCCTGGTGTATTGGTATATCTAGAGAATCAAATCAGTTACACGCTTTTAGACAAATAATTACTTTTAAATACTTTTTCCCCAGTTGGTCTGACCTTGCACCACCATTTCATTATTGTTCATTTTAATTTTAATTCTTTAAGTTGCCAGAACAGATGTCATTACTAAAGAACCACAAAATATTTGAAAATTATTATATTGCATGAATAGATGGAGCTTCTATATAAATAGTTTATTTAACAACAAGCAAATAGGAATTATGCTGAATTTATCTTCTCTAAAGGACAACATAGGAATGTCCTCTATTAGCATTGTCTTTCCTCCAAAATATGGATTTTCATGTCCTTAGTTTTCTGTGGTCCAGATTTAACTTGGACAACAGGGATGCTAATAAATTTGAGAACTTGATGCATTTTTAATATCATGTATGTGCTGTTTTCAAAAATAATTTGTATAAGGAAGAAAAGATCAGGAAAGCTATTGCAAAGATTTGAAGTGCCATTTTTTACTGGAATAACTTTAGGATCATGTCTGTTTTGATGGAGCTCTTATTCTAATGCTATGACTCTGTCTGTTAGAATGTGACTGCTCTACTGGTACCTGCAGCATTTAGTGGCAATTACACAATGACAGAGTTATATATTTATGTTTTGGAATGAATGGGCAGATGACTGTTATAATTCAGATGTAGGGAGTTCCTATTTTCTTGTCCTCTAATTTTCTTTCAAATGTTATACAGGCTTGCTACCTCTGATTAAGATTTTTGTTCCTCTTTATTTCAAAGTTGTAATTGTGGCCCATTAATATTCTTGGACTGTCATTGTTTACATGATAGAAGCTAAAATCAAATCAAGTGCACAATTAGCCTCACTGCTACCATATTTGACACTAGCAGTACAGGAAAGCATATAATCTGGTGAAAAAATTGTTAATTTAGAAGTGATTAAATGTTGACTTTTGGCAATGCAAGTGGTTGCTTTTAAAAAATATATGCTAATGTATTTCTTTTTGATTCAGTCACATTATATATGAGATTATTTTGTCAACCTTTGTTATTTCAACTTTAATCCAAGGAGTCTTTGCTGTTGCAATCATTATATCATTTATGCTGGGGAAGGTCAAAATATGGCTTCAATTGGAGCTTCATTATGTTCAACAAACTTGCTAAACATTTTTCTGTTAGATATGTGTATATACCTCTAAAATCTTTGTGGCTGATTGCTCATGATCTTCATTTGGGAGAAACAGTGCATGATTGGGCAACTATTTTTGAATCAACACACTTCAAATGGAGTAACTTAACGAATGCATCAAATCTATGATCCATTACTCCAGTGCGATTAATATTTAGCCATGTTGTGGCTGCTTTAGTTTTGCCCCGCTGCTGTACTTCAGCAGTCAGTCATAGTCGCATGTTAGCCATTTCCAAAGCACTCTGCAAACTTTCTACAAGGGAAAATCAGTGAGGAAGCTGGCAGGAAATCAGTTGCTCCCAATTCCACTACTTTTATGCCTGTCCCTGGTCATTCTGTTTCTCTGTTTAGGTATCTGAAACAGTGACTAATGACCCTAAACATTACAATAAATCTATCAAGGAATGGCTTGGAGGGAAAAAAAGAAATGGAAGAACCAAGAATGACCAAGTGAAAGTCTATATCTGCTGCAATTCCCATCAAGATGTTGTGGGATAATTTGAAATGGGCTGAAACCCTTCAAACATCTCACAGGTGAAAAAAATATTCATGGAAGAGTGGGAATAAATTGCAATGGATGTCAGGCACTGTGAGCAATTGAAAGAAATATCAGTTTGAGCTTGTTTCTGCCAAAGGAGGCAATATCAACTACAGATAAGCTGCAATGTCATGGAATTTTGATTGAAAGACTTTGCAGTTGTTAAGCAGATCACCCTGTGACCTGATTTTACAACTATTTTATTGCAGCTGACTGCAATATTTGTTAGCAAATCATATGGTTGTTAAGAATCTATTCTCCCAAATGCCTGGTATTATTATTATTCTTTTGCCAAAAATCATTTTTATGTGCAGCAATCATAACTTAAAGGATGGGTCAGAAGTAACAATTTGGGAGTCCATCATATTTGTTCTGGTTGTTAAGCAAGAACTACCTGCATTAGGGAAAGGGTGTACTTATCTTTTCCACAGAAGAAAATTGTATCTCTGTTATTTCTTTTTTGTTGAATAAATTATTGCAAAGTCAGTATTAAGTAAAACCATCTTTATCTTTATAGAGTAATACCTCATGATACGAACTTAATTGGTGCAAGGAGGAGGTTCGTAAGACGAAAAGTTCGTAAGACGAAACATTGTTTCCCATAGGAAACAATGTAAAGTCAATTAATCCGTGCAACCAAAACCCCCCCCGCAAAAAACCGGCTTTCCGGCTGTTTTAAAAGGTGACAGCCGGCCTGGGGGGCTTCCCAGCACCCCCCGAACCCGGGTTCGGGGTTCGGGGTGGTGCTGGCAAGCCCCCCAGGCCGGCTGCGACCTTTTAAAACACCCACGCCGCTTCGCAGCTGTCTCCTGAAGCCGAACGCGGAAGTTTGGCTTTGCCGTTCGGTTTCGGGAGACAGCTGCGAAGCGGCGCGGGTGTTTTAAAAGGTCGCAGCCGGCCTGGGGGGCTTCCCAGGAACCTCCCGAACCAAACCCGGGGTTCAGCCAAATTTTGCCTCTTCTTACGAACTTTGTTCGAGTTACGAACCGGCGTTCGGGAGGCTTCTGGGAAGCCCCGCCGCCCAGCTGTTACCTTTTAAAACAGCCGCGCGGCTTCCCAGCTGTCTCCGAACGCAGGTTCGTAACTCGAAAAAAGTTCGTAAGAAGAGGCAAAATTTTGCTGAACCCCGGGTTCGTATCACGAGTTGTTCGTAAGATGAGGGGTTCGTATCTTGAGGTACCACTGTATATTGTTTGGATGAATACAAACAATTATTTTGTCCACATATATTAAAAATGATTTTTATACATGGGGTATATTTAATAATAATAATAATAATAATAATAATAATAATAATAATAATAATTTATTAGATTTGTATGCCACCCGTCTCCAAAGACTTGGGGCGGCTCACAGCATTTGTCATATGATTATATACATACTTTAAAGAAATCAAATAAAAATTAAATAAATCGACATACTGTACTATTGAGGGAAATCTGGTTTCCACTGTTAAATTCATTCATGTACATTTATGTTATTTTTATTGTGAATTATCTCACTGTATTTAGGGAAGTGCTAAGAAGTCATCAAGTGTACTGTCAGCCAAGTATCAGAGGTTTTCAAGTGTTTAGATATCCAAAATGTAGCAGCAACACATATTTCTATTTTTTCTCTCTGCTTTGGGGAATAAAATTAAATTTAGATTATTATTTTTAATGATGCTAGATGACGATATTCAGTGAATAAGTCATTCACCCATGGTGTTCATCTGTGCTACATTTATCTAAATAAAACCATTAGTGGGAGATCATATGGAGCTTTGGAGTGGGAGTGATTCTAAGTTTAGTAATATTTGTGCATTCTCGAATTGGATGATTTTCTATTACTACAAATTATGACGTTTATTTTTTTTATAAATATTTTTATTGACATATAAAGCACAGTACAATTTGGAAAACAATAAAAAATGCAAACATAAGTAAGGAAGTAAAGAAAAATGGGGAAGAGCAGAGAAGAAAAAGAAAAGAATTAGAGGAAATGAGAAGAGAAAGGAAAGGGGGAGGAAGATAAAGAAAGAAAAGAAAACACACCGTTATTTTCTTTCTTTAAATTTCTGATAGTTTGAAAAGCAGACCATACACACATCACTCTTGCTTTATCTATATTGTCAACTGTTTATGCTTTTACTATTTTATTTACTAACTAAACAAATTTATGATAGATTTAAGATTCCAGTAGGTCATATACAACTTGGAATATAAGAGAGGTATCTACTTTATTTAAAAAGTATGACTCAGCAAATAAAAGAAAAAAGTGTATGCATTATGTGTCCAAGAAAAATGAGAAAAAGGATTAATAATGAAATAAATAAAGATGGGTTGATATTATGGATTTGTTTTTAGGATTATATGCAATGAAATGGAGGTCTACATTGGATTATAAATTATAACATACCATAACCAGCATGTAAGAAATAAGTTGAATAAATTTGCCTATAGGCTAAATGAATTCAAAATGAATAGGTGAAGGGAGAATGAATTGGTTGAAAGGAAGGGAAATCTAAAATAGGCATGATTGGATAGAATCGTTGAGATTCTGAAAAAAGAAAAAGATGAGAAGTTTAAAGAATTGAAAGCAATATATGAATCTATGTAAGTATGCAGTAGAAGATGAATGTGTTTTCCAAGACTAGAAGGGGATGGAGAAATACAGGCAATGTTACATCTGTGGAATAATTTTATTCTACTACTTTAAAAAAAAATCTTGTACAGTGGTACCTCGAGATACGAGTTTAATTCGTTCCGGACCTGGGCTCTTAAGTCGAGCAGCTCTTATCTCGAACGACTTTTCCCCATAGGAATTAATGTAAATAATTTTAATTGGTTCCAGCCCTCAAAAAACTCACAAAGTTAGTCTAAATTATGCAGAAAGACATGTTTTTAATGAAGAAATGTACATGTACATATAAATGAATAATGAAGTTTCTTTCACTTAACTTGTAAACTTTCTTAAACTTTTAAATTTACATATGTTCAACTTCTCTGCCACCCAATCCTGTAGGACAGAGGTCCCCAACCCTTTTTGCACCAGGGACCGGCTTTAAGCGATCAAGAGAGGAATGGGTGAATGAATGGACGGAGGGGTGGGAAGGAAGGAAGGAAAGAGGGAAGGGACAGGAACAGAGGAAGGAAGCAAGGAAACTTATGAAAGGGGAGAGTAAGAGAGGAATGAGTGAAGGGAGGGAGGGAGGGAAGAAGGTGGGAAGGAGAAAGAAAAGAAGAAATAGAGGAAGGGAAGGTAAAAGAGAGAAAGAAAAAGAGCAAGAAAGAAAGAAAGAAAGAAAGAAAGAAAGAAAGAAAGGGGGAAGGGACAGGAACAGAGGAAGGAAGCAAGGAAACTTATGAAAGGGGAGAGTAAGAGAGGAATGAGTGAAGGGAGGGAGGGAGGGAAGAAGGTGGGAAGGAGAAAGAAAAGAAGAAATAGAGGAAGGGAAGGTAAAAGAGAGAAAGAAAAAGAGCAAGAAAGAAAGCTGCAAGCAACTCCCCCCGAGCCCCCCAGGCCGGCTGCAACCTTTTAAAACGCGCGCCGCTTCGCAGCTGTCTCCTGAAGCCGAACGCGGAAGTTAGCGTTTGGCTTCAGGAGACAGCTCCTTGGCGCTTGTATCTCGAATTTGGGCTTGTAAGTAGAACAAAAATATCTCTCCCCTCCCAGCTCTTATCTCGAGTTGCTCTTAAGTAGAGCAGCTCTTATGTCGGGGTTCCACTGTATCTTTAATTTTTTGGCTTGTGATTTATTACACTTTTTGTGGATTTTGCATTTCTTGAACAGAAAGAACATGATAGTCATGCATGTTTGTATATAATTGTTACATATTGTAATCAAACTATGGTGACTACTGGATTTTTTATGAAGAGAGGTTTAATGTAAACTATGACTCTTTCAGTTCCATATTTCAAACAATGAAATGTGCATTTTCAAAGGAATAATATGCATATTATAAAACAAAAATGCACAGCATCTATTTGCTCAGAAGTTGTCATGAACTCTGTACAGCCTGTCAGTGGCTGCTTGAAGTGGAGGCTTTTTGTTCTTCTATTTTTTCTATTTTATTATTTTTAAATTTTCATTGTGTCATTGTTTAGTAACAATTTAGTAACTGTAGAATTCGACTATTGAGATGCAGAGTTTTATCTCCCTCTGCTGATAAAAGGCAAGCACTGCTAATTCTTTAAATATGTGGTTTAATGGATTTGATTTACTTCAGCAGACAGAACAATTGAAACAAGAAAATCACTAGAATGAATATGACACAAGGTCTTTTGTCCCTTTAAAAAAACAATCACAAAAATGTGTGGTTTTCACTAGCTTTAATCAGATTTTTAAGTGACACAGTGATATTGGGCCTTTACAATTCACCCTTTAAAATCCCACAAAATTCTCAAATTGCATCTTTCCTTTATTCATTTATTAGAAATATCTGAAAGGAACCATTTAGTAATTGTTTTTTATCAGTAGCTAATAATCATGGGTTCCTAATACTGTATATAGTCTTAATGGAAGCAGGTTTCCCATGTTTCCATCAAGTAATAGAGTTATTATGACAGCAAATTGCATACATTGACATCATTTCAAAGAAGCACTTCCATATGTTTGTTTTAAGCATATTGCCAATTAATTTCACTGAATGATCTCATATTCAAATATTATACAAAACAAATTATTTTCCCTTTCTTGTTTGTTTGTTTAATTATTTAATTATTTTTTTCTGCAACTACATAAATCTAACTGATTAGCTTTTTCCTACAGGAAAGGGAGTCTTGCTGCTGTAGGAATTGATAAACTGAATATGGTGAAATTTTCAAACAAAAAAAAATCCCATTGTAAATTCCCATTGTCTTGATGTTGTATTTTTAATGTTTGTGTTAACAAACCATGCTATACAAGGATGATGAAAATGGGTATATAAATTAGCAAGCTTGATAAGTGGCCATCTGTTTTAATTTCTAATCCTGATTACAACATCTTTTGGGGATCTTTCCTATAAAAATAATTTCATATTCATGATTTTTAAATTACTCTGTATGTTTGTAAATAACAATATGTTTGCTGTTACAGTGTTCAAAGATTTCATGATATTTAATGTATCTTGACTTTCTTTTTGATAGGTAAGTTCAGTTCCACGCTCTATGAGACGGGGGGCTGCGATATGTCGCTTGTGAATTTTGAGCCAGCTGCAAGAAGAACATCTAACATCTGGTGTGTTTTTGAAAGTAGTTGCTGTAGTTTATGCAGTGATACCAATTTATTTATAAATGGATAATATTTGTAGGATTATGTTTTGATACAAAAAGCAAATGTTTTAGATTTATATTGTAGAATATCAGGGTTTATGTATTGAATTTTATACTTATGGTTGAATAATAATTGGGAACTGCACATCACTATTGTTGTTATATGTGTGCATGCGTCAGAAAGAAAGAGAAAATTCTGGCCTATGGCTCAAACAGACATTCTGCCAAAATCAAATACAGTATTAGCTTCAATATAATGTGTATGTTTGTGTGTATGAGCATTTAGGGGTAATGTTCTATTTTCTAAAACAGAAAACTGAATTGAATTGGAAATCAGACTAAGGCATCCAATTAAACTTGTCTTCTTGTTTCAGTGATACGGATTCTCATGTATCAAGTTCTACCTCAGTTCGCTTTTATCCACATGATTTAGTAAGTTTTTGCATTTGCTATTATTTGTTGCAAATTATATATAATTTTATATTCTAAATTTAGCTGCTCCAATTAAATTCAGGCTAGCCACCTGAAATTTATGGTACAAATGTTCAGCAGCTAGACATTACAGGTAGTCCTCAACTTATGAACACAATTGAGCTCAAAATTTCTGTTGCTGAATGAAACATTTGTTAAGTGAATTTTGTCCCATTTTATGACCTTTCTTGCCACATTTTTTTGGAATATAATAGAATTTTTAATAGGCCAAGTGTTGTCTTTGATGCATATGCTCTTTGTGTACATAAAAGAAAAGATACATTCTTAAGTGAAACACTGCTGTTGTTAAGTTAGACAAGATTGTTAAGTGAATCTGGCTTCCCCATTGAGTTTGGTTGTCAGAAGGTGGCAAAAAGTGATGACATAACCCTGAATTTTGATCACATGATCAAACCATCATGACACTTTTTTCATTGTTGTATCTTTGAACAGTCATTAAATGAACTGTTGTAAGTCAAGGACTACCTGCGTAGCTGCGGATAATTAAAATGACAATATATTTAAATGGTTTAATATATTGGAGCTAATATGTATAAATTCCTTATTGATATCCAATCCATATGCTTTGTTCAGCTGTCTTAGTCTCATCCTTTGATGTATTAAATATCCCATACCTGGTGTGCAGGTATGTGATCTCTGTTATTTTATTTAATCTTAGAAAATATCTGTGTTTCTTCATTGGAGACAATTAGCCAATTCATATACATATGTATCTGTGGCATACCCATAGTGTTGTTGAGCAAATGGTAATAGTTGATGGCAGCTATTCAAGTAGTCATCACCTAGCAGGAACCCTCTCCTCTAACATTTATGTTCTTTCAAAATAGGACTGAAGAAGTTAAATATGAAAGCAAAATCTTATTAACATTATTGTAGCTTTCCCTCCCTCAGATCAGGCTGAACAGACTGTTAACCATAGATACCGATCTTCTGGAGCATCAAGACATTGATCTAAGTCCTGATCTGCAGGACCATCTACAGCCACAGGAGGAGCCATCGCAAAAAGTGAAACACTATTATCGCTTTTGGATCTTACCCAAAGTCTGGATTGGTATCAATTTTGATAGATTGACTCTTTTGGCTTTGTTTGACAGGTAGGTCCTGTATGCTTTATACTGTTCTAAAATAGAATGTGTTTAGATTATTAGTATGCTTGGAAAGATATCTAAAGATTCTATAAGTATCAAAGCATTAAGAAGTAAAATTGCCAAATAATAATTTATTGACAACTGAGATCATAACAAAATACTGACAACTGAGCTCATAACAAAATATTTACTATTAATTATAAAAAAACCTAGAAAACCCTAGGAACTCTAGAAAACAAAGAGGAAGTGATGATCTCTACTTGTTTAGATTTGGACTGCCAGATGATTTGATTAAATGATGGATTGAATGATGACCTGTTTTGGATCTATTTAGTAGAATAGATTGTTCACTTGAATTCAAGTGAAAGTGTGGTTGATTATAACTAAAATGTATTTCAAAATCAAAAATAACCAAAAATGTCTTCTGAATATGGATAAACAGTTGTTTGATTTGTTCCACTTTCTTGTATTCTTTGTTCCTGTTGTAGCATTTCACTAACATATACATAAACATATTTGTCCATAGGAATCGTGAGATCTTGGAAAATGTATTAGCTATCATTCTAGCTATCCAAGTGGCTTTCCTAGGTTCTGTACTACTTATAGAAGGCTTCTTCAAGGACATCTGGGTTTTCCAATTTTGTTTGGTGATTGCCAGCTGTCAGTACTCTTTGCTGAAGGTAATGTTTTATCCTCACTGTTGCATAGTTTTAAATTATTAAAATTGTCTACTGTATGAGTTAATATCAGTATTTTCAAAAGATGTTCCTGTTTTATAGCTTATTTTTTGAATAAAGACATTAAAAGAGCACCTTGAAGGGGAAAGCGGAATAATGATTCCCAAAATGAGAAGAAATCTTTTCAGTCTTCATATTCCTCTCAGTTCTTTTTTTTAAAAAAAACATGCCAACAATTAAAATAAATTAATTTTGCCTTTAAGTGTAAACCAGCCAAAGCTCAGTAGTTTGCATAAACTATGGTTTGTAGAACAAGCATGGATTTCAAAATATATTTGATTTGATGCTGGCTTGTTCTTATAATCGTGATTAAGAAGCCACTAATCCTCTTTTTGAGATGTCACAGAAATATTAATGTACATAGATGTAGTACCTTGAGAGACAGCAATGATTTAACATTTGGGAATATTATTCATTCTGTAATTTGTTAAAGTAAGATTTCAATCTTACAAATTGTTAAAAACCACATTGGATAATATTTAAAAAAAGAAATAACCAGACGTTTTCTGAATAATTAAAAAACTCACTCACAATTTGAAATATTTTGATTGCTCCAAATTAGGCTATTGCATGTTTGTGAATTTGGATTTTTTGGTCCTAGGAGTAACACAATTTTCCTTTCTATGGCAACCCACACAGAAAAACAGGGTGTTCTTTATATTGTCGATTAGGCTTTTTTATATATTTCTTAATTCACATTACAAGATTTTACAGAAATTGATTATACATCTATACAGAATGTCTAAGGTAGATTTCCCGGGTCTCCTCTTTTGATACGGAGGAAAACATGCTACGTTATCTCCCTTGAAAGACCATACAATGGTCATTTTCCCCACCCAAAATTTTCTTAACAGTTGTGTCTATTTTCTGTTGCAATTAGATATATCTAAACTATGATAGACTTTTTAGTTCCTGTTTGCTCTTGATAATAGTTGAGAAATATTTTTGTCACAGTTGAAAAATGTTGTCCTGATAGTTTAATGTGTCTAGGGAAGTCCAGATTATTATCTTAGGAGATACCAAACCAACAATAACATTTGTTTGCTGTCTTTGCACTTTTTCAGAGCGTTCAACCAGATTCTTCATCACCTCGACACGTAAGTTTTCCCATCTGGTCTTTATGTAGTGTAATACATCAAAAATTAAAGCATCTATTGCTGTTGTTTTAAAAGTATTGCCATTAAGTAGAAATTGTACTTTTAAAACATTGATGGATTTAAAAAAAAAAATCTGTACAGTATATGATATGCTTACAAATGGCGAGCATATGGTTCAAAATGTACTAATTAAATCCACCAGAAATGAAGGTGATTTTCTAAATCATGGGTGTCAAATTCGATCGCGGCATGTGACATTAGATGAGCTATTGTAAATTTTTTGCCTTTGCCAAGCTGGGATAGCCGTGGCCTGCACACGGTGTAAACAGGCCGCCAGTTTGACACCTCTGTGCTAAATAAAACGTTTTTAGAGTGTTAACCACAGAAACTAGAGGAGCAATATCACCTGCTGTCTTGATTATTGCAACACACTCTACATGTGTTCTGAGACTGTAAATAGTCCAGAATGCAGCCGCGAGAGCTGTCGTGGATATGCCTTGGTATGCCCATATAACACCTATTCTCTACGAGCTGCACTGGCTTCCTATTAGTCTCCGGGCACAATTCAAGGTATTGGTTATTACCTATAAAGCCCTATAAATAGGGCCAGACTATTTACAGGACCGGCTTTTGCCACATACCTCCCAGAGACTAATAAGAACACACAGAGTTGATCTCCTCCGGGTCCCATCGACCACGAAGCCCTGGCCACGAAGCCCTGGCTTTTCCGGCAGGCCTGGGGGGCCATGAACTAACAACTGACAAAGCCAAACTGTATGAATGGTATGTATGCATGTGATTATGACTGTTTTATAGTTAATGGGTTCTTTTAATATAGGGTTTTATAGTTTTAGATATTATATTCGACTTCTTCTCATTGTTCTGTATCTATTTGTATTTGTATTAATATTATTACTGTAAGCCACCCTGAGTCCTTCGAGATTGGGTGGCGTAGAAGTCAAATAAATAAATAAATAAATAAATAAATACATACATACATACATACATACATACATACATACATACATGTCCAAAGCAGTATTTATTTTAATGGTGCCTGATAGGAGTTCAATAAAGTCACAAAAGAGTTAAGGCAATTTCTATTACTTTTGTAGAAGCTGCAAAAAATAATAATTTAATGATAGCAGAAAATAAGCTGTTGTTTAGAACTGAAAATCAATGGTCCTTGAATATTTGTTACTTTCTTGGAGTATGAAGCTGATGTAATTGATACAGAATTAAAATAATGTGCAATGTCTTATTGGAGGGGGGGTATTCCTTCATCTAGAAAAGGTCATAAGTTCTGTCTTCAGTGGAACTAGCTTACAAAATGAAGTTTCAGAACTGATTTTTAAATAAAGGAATAGTTATGATTTACAACTTAAGTTGCAGTACTCAAACTTGTCTTCCAGGGTCATAACCGAATCATAGCCTACAGCAGGCCTGTTTACTTCTGTATATGCTGCAGTCTCATTTGGCTATTGGACTATGGCAGCAAGAGCACTTTTACTGCACGGTTCCAACTATATGGAATGGCTTTCACAAATCCAATATTGCTGCTTTCAGCAAGGGACTTGGTAATGGGTGAGTGATTTTTCTATTTGGTGCATTTACCTAAGGACTAGAAAACCTGTAGCCTTCCAGATGCTGTTGAACCAAAATTGCAGTCATCCCAAGTAGCAGCATCAGGGGGTTGCTAGGGTCTCCCATCCTTGATGTACGTTCTGATTGGTTACTGTGTCATCTTTGCTCTGTTGAACCTAATTACAGTGATACCTCGTCTTACGAACCCCTCGTCATACAAACTTTTCGAGATACGAACCCGGGGTTTAAGATTTTTTTGCCTGTTCTTCCAAACTATTTTCACCTTATGACCCCGCCGCCGCTGCTGGGATGCCCTGCCTCCAGACTTCCGTTGCCAGCCAAAACGCCCGTTTTTGCGCTGGTGGGATTCTTCTGAGGCTCCCCTCCATGGGAAACCCCACCTCCGGATTTTGCGATGCTGCAGGGGAATCCCAGCTGGCAAAAGGGGTGAATTTTGGGCTTGCACGCATTAATCACTTTTCCATTGATTCCTATGGGAAACATTGTTTCGTCTTACGAATTTTTCACCTTATGAATCTCGTCCTGGAACCAATTAAGTTCCTAAGACAAGGTATCACTGTATTCTATTTTAGTCTCTCCCTCTCTCTCTTTCTCTTTAAATAAGATGAAGTGTTTTGATACACCAGTTCCAGGAAGATCCCAGAACAAAGAGTTTAAGTTAACATACAGGATTTATATACTAGAAAATATAATCAAGACATAGGGTAAAGAACAGTACAGGTAGTCCTTGTTAAGTGACCATCTTTTTTAGCAACTGTTCACATTTATGACAGTGTTGTAAAAATACCTTTACAATGTGGTACAATGTGGAAAATCAGTCCCCAGTTCTTCATGTACTTACTGCTTTTTATCATTTTTGTCTCCTATAGTGTTTATATTATGCTTCCCTATAGTATTTTTCATTGGTCTTCTGCCCCAAGTGAACACATTTGTGATGTACCTCTGTGAACAATTAGATATTCATGTCTTTGGGGGCAATGGTGAGTAAAACCATTTTATTTCATGAAATATAATCAGTGGGTTTCTAAAAATAATTTGAATGTTTATGCAAACTCTCAACATTCAGTGTTTCATAATTTAGCCTTTTCAGATTATAGGTTGTCTTTGACTTGCAACCACAATTGGAAATGGAATTGCTAACCAATATGCTCATAAAGTAGCATGTCACATGCTTAGTGCAGCAATCCTGGCAATCCCCCTTAAGTATATTTTAGCAGTTGTTAGCAGAGCACCCACCCCAGTCCGAGTCATTTTATCCTTGGTCCCTCCCATCACCATATCTTAGAAAGATAAGCAACTCTCACTCCCACCTGCCTATATCTATGAATTCTGAGACGCCTGATACCTAGCTTACCTTTTTGGTCTTCTTGCTGCTGCTCCTAATGATGTGTGCCTATCCTGTCCTTTTGCACCAAGAAGCCCCATTGGCAAAAGCACTCCAGCAAAAGCATGTCCCTTTGAAAGCAGCTTCTCCAGGAACAAGCTTAGTATAAGAGGCAAGGATTATTCTTATAAATGCCCTTTTGTGCAAAGCCAGCCCAAGAGCATTCTGGCAAAAAAAGTGTCCCTTTTCAAGCAACTTTTCCATGCAACCATTCTTACCTGTGGCTTCCTGAGTCAAGCCCTGCCCTTTCCCATTGGACAAACCTGCTTTTCACTGTTTGCGGCATGTTTGTAACTTCAAATGGTTGCTGAACGAATGGTTGTAAGTCATGACCACCTGTATCTGGCTAAGTATTCCTACAATGCAATGACTTGATAATCAAATAGTTATGTACTGATTTATATAAACAAATATAATTTTAATCATATTTCAATATAATGTAGGAGTTCATTGGTTTTATTCATGGTTTTATTCATTTTTCTCTCTATAGTACTCAGTTGTGGGCGGGAGGGGGAAAGGAAAACTATAACGTATCAATTGAAATATAAAAGTAGACTATGGTCTGCTACAAGTTAGGAAAGTTAAGAATGAAATGCATGCAGTAAGGTTCACTTGAATTTTACTGTTCTATGCTATACTTTGTTTTTGCTATTGTGTGTGTGTCTGTCTGCACACATACACACACTTTTAACTAGCCACTGCCAGTCCCTGTACTTTTCTTTGCAAGATATTTGGAAATGGTTTGTCATTGCTTCCTTCCTGGGATTAAAAGAGAGTGACTGTCCCAAATTCACGCTGCTATTTTGTGTGTTAGACAGGGGTTAGAACCAGGTGGGGATTCCTACTTACTGCCGCTACCAGTGCGATGTGCATGCAGCTCCAGGTGATCGGTGGGCATGTGCATGCGTCCAGCACGCACGCATCCAAGCAAACTTTGGCTTCTGCGCATGCGCATGTGAGATTTTTGCTTTTTTTTGCTTTCATGCATGCGCGGAAGCAAAAAATCACCAAAATATTGTGCGGCCATGCATCCTTTTGTGAGATTTTGCTTCCTGCGCATACGCAGAAGCCAAATCTTGCTCAGATGCCTGCACCCACCCACTGGTCACCCGGAGCTCCGTGTGCAGCTCCATTTTCGTTACCGCTACACAGTGTGGGGTGTACCTGCTAGCAACCCATTACTGGTTAGAACTCACAGTATCCTGGTTTCTAATTTGTGCCTTAAACCACTATGGCAACCTAGTTCCTTTGCCATTATGTCTGCTCTTTGTTCTCCCAGCATTAACCAAGCAATTGATTCATCTGAAAACAGTATCTCAAGATTTCCTAACAAACAAGAACATAGATAGGAACTTTTCATGCACCCAGAATAATGATGAATTGTAATCTAATTCAGAATTCCAGAAATCAAATTCTTCAAATTATAGTGCTTCTATTAAGAATACAGATAGTCCTCAAAAGACAACCACAATTGATCTAAACATTTCCGTTGCTAAGTGAGACACTTGTTAAGTGAGTTTGCCCCATTTTATGACCTATTTTGCCACAGTTATTAAGTGAATGTTTGCAGTTGTTAATTTTAGTTACATGGTTGTTAAATAATCTGGCTTCCCCATTGAAGGTTGCAAAACATGATCCTGGGACACGACAACTGTCATAAATATGACTCAGTTATCAAGCATCTGTGGGAATGCTTGTAATGGTTATAAGTGCAAAAATATTTTTTAATGGTTTTTATGCTGTTGTAACCTTAAAGGGTTACTAAGCGAACTGTTGTAAGTTGAACTATCTCTGAATTATTTTAAAAGTAATAATTTATATTTGATAAAGTAAGAAGCTGTGAAAAAATATTTTCTGAAAGTGAATTCATGAAATTCATTCATATATACTCAGATATACCTAAAACAAACTTCAAAATAATAAATGTTTAATTTTTACATCAAGATAAATTGTGCTCATTTTTAATTATTTTTTTATTGTTATATTATTATCTAGCCACAACAAGCCTCATTGCAGCACTCTATAGTTTTATCTGTAGTATTGTGGCCGTAGCGTTATTATATGGATTGTGTTATGGAGCCCTAAAGGTGAGTAGTAGCACCAGTGTTATATTTTTATATAGTAGAGTTAGATTTTACATTGTTATATTCTGTTTTTCGTAAAATGGATAAATGCAATTGTTTGATTTCATGGTTTTATACCATAAATGGAGATAACACCTTTTTTTTTGTACAATACAGAAACCCAGGGATATTCCAGTAAAAATAGGTGCAGACAAAATCTCACATCTTTATATAAGAAAATATATTTTGAATATTTGTTGATATTAGTTGTAATGCCCTTACCTTAGGAAAATTCAGTGTGATAGTATTATTATTTTATAATACTGTAAAAAGAACTACAACACTATAAAGAAAAAAAATACAATAATGGTTTATAGTGAGAAAAAATATTTCTCTTTTTCTCAATGCATGTTGTGATTATTATAATAAATTAAACCTAGCAAAAAAAAGAAGGAAGAGGCTACATAGAGCAGTGATTTTCAACCTTTTTTGAAGCGCGGCACATTTTTTACATTTTAAAATCCTGGGGCACACCACCAACCAAAATGACACAAAATGACACCCTAAGACACTCTCCTCTCTATTTCCATCAGTCTCCTCCCCACCCTTGTGTGTGTATACACCCTCTTGAACCATTTCCAAAAACAGGTGAGGGCTGGGGGGGTTTTCTCTCTTATTCTTTGGGTGCTTTTTATCGTATGCTTTAAATCAAGAGTCACTTCTCTCTCTTTTGTTTCTCTCTCTTTCCTCATTCTCTGTCTCAATCATTTTCTCATTTCTCCTTTTTCCTCCCCTTTTTGGTCATTTCTCTCTCCCTTCCTCTCCTTTTCTCTCTCTCTCTCTCTCTTGCTTTCTCCCTCTCTCACTCTTGCTTTCTCTCTGTTTCTCTTTTCTTTCTCTCTCTTGCTTTCTTTCTTTCTCTCTCTTTCTCTCTCCCTTGATTTCTCTCTCTCTCTCACTCACTCTCACTCTCTCAACAAAAAGTTGTGAGACCGGAATCTGAGCTTCCTTCTTCGCGGCACACCTGACCATGTTTCGCGGCACACTAGTGTGCCACGGCACCCTGGTTGAAAAACACTGACATAGAGAATTAATTTAGCCTTTAATCTGCTAAATTCTTGAGGTTGATCATTGATTAATAATTTAATTTAATTAATTTAGGATTCTAAATTTTACATTCTTAAGCTTAAGAATCTGGACCATATGGAAATACAGTACACTAATTCATTTTCCGTTTTTATAACATGACAAAATTTCAAAAATAGCTGATTCATATCCTACTTTTAACAGGAGAGTCATACAGCAGTTATATAGGCATGCCTACATTGGGTCTCCAGATTTAGAGAAAATGCTTGCTGAATATAAATTGCTGAGAAGCAGAATTTGTGGTCATTTATTATCCTTACACCTGTATATATGACTCCTAGTGACTGACCATACATGTACTTTATGAAAACGTTCGTTTGTTGGAATGTGACTTACACACTGAGATTTACTACTTCCAAAATCCTCATTTATTTTTCCCAGGGAATTGTAATTTATTTATTTATTAATTAATCAGATTTGTATGCCGCCCCTCTCCGCAGACTCGGGGCGGCTAAAAACAATAAAAAGACAATGTAAACAAATCTAATATTAAAAATAATCTTAAAAACCCTGCTTTCAAATGCTTTCTGATCTTTACATTGAGTGATATGTGCCTTGTTTCAGAGCTCTCAGTTGGAATTCAGTGACCCCTGAATCACTGGAGTTGGATTATTTTATGATTACTTTTCATCATCCCAAAGATGCTTTTTCCAAAAGGCAACTGGACTTCTTGGTTTTTGCTTTGAAGACATTTTGCTTCTCACCCAGGAAGCTTTTTTAGTTCCCCACCAGTTAGAACTGAAGAAGCTTCTAGGGTGAGAAGCAAAACAGTTTCAAAGGAAAAAAATATAAGAAAGTCCTGTTGGCTTTTGGAAAAAGCACCATTGGAACAATCATTACTGGATGATTGAGAGTCACCATAGACATTTACATTTCATTACTTTGTTTTGTATTAATCAAAAAGCACGTTTAATTAAAATAATACCCAAACCAAATAATCTTGTGGTTTACCACTATGCAACTGATGTTACTCATTTTTGATGCAGAATTTCTAACCATTTTAAAATAAAAAACGATCTTTTATACTATAATTTGACTTAATCATTCTGATAAAGGAATATGTATTTGTCTACAGGATTCGTGGGATGGTCAACACATTCCAGTGCTTTTTTCAGTATTCTGTGGTACATTAGTGGCAATTTCCTATCATCTCAGCCGACAAAGTAGTGATCCTTCTGTCCTTTTGTAAGTGATGTCTTCCTGATTTACATCAATTTTGTTTCCCAGATTGAGAAATATAGAAGCAATTAACTTTTTAAAAGCCTAAAGCTGCTTCAATGAATAGGTTACCTTAACTCACTTGGAATTAATAGTAAATAGATATAGGATTGGAATTGTAGCTCTTTACTGCATTGAAATTTCTTCCTTAAAAATGCCAGATTACTTTAATCATTGCCATAGACTGTGATGATTCTGAAGCATTTGTATATTAAAAAAGCCTGAAAGGCCTTGCTCATGGTCACCAATCCTTAGTCACTTCCCAGTTGGATTTTTATAGTGTTCTTTATATGAGACTGAAAATCACTTGGAAGTTACTAGTCCAGAATGCAGCAGTGCGCACAATATTGGCTGCTCATAAGTTTCCCCCCTGCATCTTTATTGCATGAGCTGCACAGCACCTCAGTTTCCTTCCACATGCTTGATATCACCTTTAAAGCCCTATATGGCATAGGACCTAGTTATTTGTGGAACCACCTCTCCCTATTTGCCCATCTCACCAGATCAGATAGGATAAGTGTGCTCCCGATCCCTTCCCTGACATCTTGTCATCTAATGGGATCTTGAAAGTGTGCCTTTTCTGTAATTCCCTATCTTGTGAAACACCCACCCTCCAGCAATGTGATAAGTGCTCGCCCTTCTAGCTTTTTGTAAGAAATTAAGTCCTGGCATTTTACCATTCTCCGTACTGAAGGAGCGGGTCCAGCAGTCACATGGGTTGCTCATGTCCAATCCGGTGGAACTGAGCCTAGTATTAAAAAAGCTTGCCGGATCCGCCCCTTCCCCAGAATTCGCTCAGTTCGCATATCCTGCGGTTGTATGTGATAGCTCGTTCAACATTCTAACACCTTCCCTTCGATCTTTCCTTCAAAAAAGTAGTAAGATTTATTGTCTTTATTTTATTACTTGCACTATTTGCGCCAGCCGTTTTAAAAAGGAAAAAAAGTAAAAGGCGGCTAGGCTTTTTTACTTGGGAGAAGTTGCGGTTTCGTTTTCCCCCGGCGGTTTTGCCGGTTACGATTCCTGCGGCCGCTTGTGGATTCTTCCAATCCCTTGGCCTGGAGGTCCTGGTGCAAGTATTTATCATTGGATTATTGCTTATTTATTGTATAAAAATATATTTAAGGGCTTATAAAATACCTCCTGCGGAGTGAGACGCCTCTAGTCTCCTGGACTTAGTCGATCGCTTTTCCCTTAAGAAATTCTACGAAGCGATTTTTTGGCGCGAAGGCCTTCGCGCCCTTTCTTAAAATATCTAGGCCTCTCGTGTTGGCCTTCTGCCAGCCGCGTAGGCCTCAGTCCACCGCGTGGATCCGGGAGCGGGCCTTGGGGGTCCCAGGCTAAATTCTCCACCGGCCTAGCCTCCAACCAGAGTGCCTTGGTTTTACTTAATTGCAAAGTTTAGGGAGGCTGGCCCCGCTGGATTTGGGGGCACGAACTCTGGGTTTGCCCAGATTGTCCTCACGTTTCAGCAGCTTCGAGGCCTCGAAGCAGGATCCATTCCTCTTGGGAAGTCCTTGAAATCTTCTCCTTATAATTTAGTTATTGGCTCAGCCTTGTCTTCTGTTAATTGTCAGACTATGGCTACTTTTCCCAAGAGAGGCACAACTAAAGGTCCCAGAGAGGCCAGGCCTACAGGCGATGAGATTACTAGTATCCCCCAGGCCTCTTCCTCCTCTTCTCCAGGGGCCCGCCCCTCGACCAAGGTCACCAGGGCCGAGAAGAGAAGGGACCTAGCCCTACAAAAGATTCATGATAAATCAGCAAAACGTTTGAAAGTGCAGGCCCAAGTAATCAGTAGTCAAGACCCACCAGAGGCCTCTAGTCTGCCTCCTTCTGGGGTCCCTGTGTTATCTCTGGATGAGCCAAACCTAGACAGACCCCAACCTAACCTATGGGGCATAGGTCCAGAGGAACCAGATATTATGGAAGATTCCCCCCAGCCAGGATCCTCCCAGGCCTTTAGGAATTCTTCTGCCATTTCTGCTGATATTTCCAGTTTACCTCCTGAGTTCCAATCTATTTTTGCTGTGTTGTCCAAAGCCATTGATGCCAAACTCCCCTCCATCAATGAGCTTCCTTTACCTCTTCCTCCTTCTCGTTCCTCCCGCCCCTTGGGTTCTTCCCCAGCGGTCAGAGCTCCTATCCAGGATGACTCAGAGTCCTCCCAAGATGAATATGAGGATGTAGAGGAGGATGAAGACCCTTTCCAGGGCTTATCAGAGGATGAGGAATCCCAAATAAAGGTCCCTCCTCCTATTACTATTTTCCCTTCTCAACTATTCAAATCTCTCCTCCTCAAAGCTAGAATTGCTACGGGATTAGCGGCCCAGGAGAAACAAGCCTCCACTTCCACTGATCCCCCGGAGGAGAATTTACCTTACTTCACAGAGGAACAGGAGGATAACGAGGTAATCCCTATGCCTAAATTATTTAAAGATGCCTTACTTAAACAGTGGGATTTTCCAGCCTCTGGCCTTAATCCCTCTACCAAGGACAGAAAGTTGTATAAACTCTCCTCTTCCTATGAAGAGCTTCTATCTTTTCCCAAACCAGATGAACCTGTCAAAATTCTTCACTCGGCAGCGGCTGTGCCAGGCGAGGCGGAGGAAGTCCTCCGTCCAGAGGACAAGCGCATCGAGCAAATGCTCAAAAGAGGATTCTCCGCTGATTCCTGGGCCATTAAAAGTTCTGCAGCAGCCTCCTTCTTCTCCAGAGCCATGCTGCTGTGGCTTCGCCAACTTCAACAGCACATTCCTCCAGATGACTTGAGAGGTCAACAAGACTTCAACAAGGTCTTTGCAGCTGCCCAGTACGTGGCTGATGCCACCTTACAATCTACTAGATTTTCTGCTAAGTCTATTGCAGCCTCTACAACGGCAAGAAGACTCCTATGGATTCGCCCTTGGCAAGCGGGAGTTCGCCAAAAGTGGCAGTTATCCCAGGGCCCCTTAAAGCGCGACCTTCTCTTCGGTGATCTTCTGGATCCTCTCCTCACGGAGACCACAGACAAGAAGAAGGTTTTGGGTCCAACCACAAAAAAGGTTACTAAAACGCAGTCCTTTCGTCGCCCAGGGCGCCAGCAAGATCAAGCGGCTTCCTATCAGAGATCTCCAGGTCAGTATTCCCCCCGCTTTCGTTCCCAAAGTAGGAACTCCAGGGGTAGGGGTTTTCGTTTCCAAAGGGGAGCTGCCTCTAACAGGGCTTCAAAAAAACCTAGATGGTAACCTTTCCTCCATTCCCATAGGGGGTCGCCTAGCTCATTTCGCTGCAAATTGGCGTCTCACCTCCAAGGACCCTTGGGTCATTGACACTGTTCAAACAGGCCTTCTTTTAGAATTTATTTCTCCTCCCCCTAAACGTTTTATTTCCTGCCCTTCGCCCAGGTCATCCTCAGATTGTAACCGTATGGAGGAGGCCATTTCTCACCTATGGTCCATTAGAGCCATTCAGCCGGTCCCTTCCGGTCAGAAGGGCCTAGGTTTTTACTCCATCCTATTTATGGTTCCAAAGTCCTCCGGAGGTTGGAGAGCCTTTTTGGATTTAAAGAAACTAAACCTATTCATCAAATATAGGAAGTTTAAAATGCACTCCTTGTCTTCTATTTTGGCCGCCATTCACTCGGGAGATTTCATGGTCTCCTTAGACCTCACTGAGGCCTACCTTCACATTCCTATAGCCAAATGCCACAGAAAATTTTTACGTTTTTCCTTTCAAGGCAGGCATTTCCAGTATAGGGCGATGCCATTTGGCCTTTCCTCGGCCCCTCGGGTCTTCACAAAGCTCTTGGGGTCCCTGGCGGCCTATATCCGGGCGTCTCCCATCCACATTTTATGTTATCTTGATGATATTTTAATTCATGGGAACTCCCTAGAGAGAGTGAAATCAGACCTTTCTGTCACCATGTCAGTCCTTCAGGACCATGGGTTTTCCATCAACTTTGAAAAAAGTCACCTCCAACCTTCCACTTCCATTCCTCACCTGGGAGCCATTATTGATTCAAAATCTTCCCAGGTTTTTCTCTCTCCCGAGAGAAAACTCAGTATTGTGGAGTTAATTTCTAACATTTTATCTAATCCTTCAGTATCCATAGTTACTCTATCTTCCCTTTTGGGGAAGATGGTGTCATGCATAGGCATCATTCCCTGGGCTCGCCTTCATGCTAGGGAACTCCAGTGGCTTCTGTTGCCTTTTCAGAGATCGGGGCACAGCAACTCAAATCGACGCATCGTCATTCCACTGAGTGTTCGCAGATCCTTCAAGTGGTGGAAGTCTCCGGCCATGGACAGAGGATCCCCGTTCAGGTGCCCGGATCAATTTGTCATCACCACAGATGCCAGTCTATCGGGATGGGGCGCCCACGCCCAGGGGATGATAGCCCAGGGCACGTGGTCCCCGGAGGAAGCTTCCAGGCCAATAAATTGGCTAGAGTTAAGAGCCGTCTCCCTGGCTCTGAAGCATTTCTCTCCTCGCATCCCCAACCGGCACGTTCTCATTCTCACCGACAACATTGCCACAAAAAGCCATATCTGCAGGCAAGGGGGCACGAGATCCAAGGCTCTCATGAGGGAGGCCCTCAAGCTGGGCCTTTGGGCGGAAAAACATCTCCAGTCGCTCCTAGCCGATCACATCTCGGGGAGTCTCAACATCCAGGCGGATTGGCTATCCCGAGCAACGATAGACCCAGGAGAGTGGAACCTCCATCAAGACCTGTTCCATCAAATCACCCTCAGATTCGGCCTACCAGTCCTGGATCTCTTCGCGACCAATGCGAACGCCCAACTCCCTCGCTTCTATTCCAGATTTCCATCCCCGGGAGCGGAAGCGATCAATGCCCTCCGGAGTCCATGGCCTCCAGGCCTACTCTATGCATTTCCTCCAATTCCAATCCTCCCGGACGTGATTCACAAGGTCCTCACCGAGAGGGCCCGAGTAATCTTAATCGCCCCTCATTGGCCCCGCCGGCCCTGGTTCGCAGATCTCCAACAGCTGTCCGTCCAGGACCCTTGGCGACTCCCCGTTTCGGGGGATATGCTGCGGCAGGGGGCCTCTTTCCATCCAGACCCGGAGTGGTTCCACCTCACCGCCTGGCTGTTATCAGGAGAGATTTAGAACTGCGTGGGCATGACCCCGATTCAGTGGAGGTCATTCTAAAGGCCAGAAGGGGCTCGACCAATCGAATCTACGACCACACGTGGTCCAAGTTTCACCAGTGGTGTCTTCAGGAAGGTCTCTCCCCTCTGTGCATCCCCATACACAGAATTATCTCCTTCCTTATGCAAGGTTTCCATAAAGGACTCTCCACCAGCACCCTCCGGCGTCATCTGGCAGCCATTTCATCTGTCCTAGGGGGCCCCCGCAGACAGCCTCTCCGATCCTTCCCTGAAGTTCAGGAATTCCTCAAGGGCATAGCCAACCTCAGACCTTCCAAGGTCCACAGGTATCCATCCTGGGACTTGCCACGGGTTCTCCACTCCCTCACGCAGGCACCATACGAACCCCTAAAATCGGCGTCCCTCAGGTACCTATCCTTTAAGGTAGCCTTCCTGGTGGCTATTACCTCTGCCCGACGCATTTCGGAGCTGGCTGCCCTCTCAATCAGGCAGGACCTTTGTCAATTCCATCAGGACAAGGTAGTCTTGCGACTGGACCCCACCTTCTTACCCAAGGTCAGTTCCATGTTCCACAGATCTCAGGATATTGTCCTACCTTCCTTCTGCCTCCAACGAGACCATCCCTTGGCAATTAGATGGCACACCCTGGATCTCACCAGAGCGCTGAGAATATATATCCAACGCACAGGACCCTTTCGGAGGTCAGAGGCACTTTTTGTAGCCTATCATCCCAGAGTCATGGGGGCCAAAGTGTCTTCAACAGTAATAGGCCGTTGGATCAGAGGGACTATATCTAAGGCCTATGAGTCGGCCTCCCTCTCAGTTCCAAGGAACATCACTGCGCATTCCACCAGGAGCGCAGCCACCTCGGCCGCTTGGGCGACTCAAGCCCCGTTGGAGGAGGTCTGCAAAGCAGCCACTTGGGCCTCGCCAAATTCCTTCATCAGGCACTACAAAATTGATTCTTACGCTTCAGCGGACGCTGCCTTCGGCAGAAGGGTACTCCAATCCGTTATCTCACACGATAGCAAGCTAATCCCACCCTAGGGACCATCTATTGGGTATGTCCCATGTGACTGCTGGACCCGCTCCTTCAGTACGGAGAATAGGCGTTGATTGCTTACCTGAACGCCTCTTCTCGTACGGTGAGCGGGTACAGCAGTCACTTCCCGCCCTTGTATGTGTCTTCTTTACCTTTCTATCTCTTTCTTCCTCTAACAATGAGAGTTGAACACTACAGAGCTTCACAACTGAGCCTAGTCTATGGATTCGCGAATTCTGGGGAAGGGGCGGATCCGGCAAGCTTTTTTAATACTAGGCTCAGTTCCACCGGATTGGACATGAGCAACCCATGTGACTGCTGTACCCGCTCACCGTACGAGAAGAGGCGTTCAGGTAAGCAATCAACGCCTATTTTACGAAGGTGCTGGGATAGGATTGTATTATTGTCAGGCATAAACAAACAACCCACTTCTGAAGAGTTCAATTAATTGTTTTATTGCTCAAGTCTATACACAGGAATTTTCTCACACTGTTTGTACCTGGCTAAAGCTAGATAAAGTTCACGGCATTCAAGGAGGGGTTGGACTTTGCCCTCTTGTGCCCACATAGAGATTCTAGACTAACTCCCTATTTGATGCCTCCCCCTGGTTCAACCAATCCCTCTCCTAAAACTGGATAGATAGATAGATAGATAGATAGATAGATAGATAGATAGATAGATAGATAGATAGATATTGATTGATTGATTGATTGATTGATTGATTGATTGATTGATTGAAATATGGGCAACTGGAGCCAACCATGTGGTAGCCAAAGGAGATGATTAAGGCATGGATTTTTCTGTTTACTGCTTTACTGTATGTATGATTATTTTCCGTCATAAAACATTATTTTATAACTTGGTTTTACTGTTGTTGTGAGCCGTCTAGGGTTACTTAAGATGAGCAGTGATATAAATATTCTAAGTAAGTAAATAAATAAATTTAAGAGGCGTGAGAGCTTTGTAGGAATCATTCGCATAAGAACAGTCAGCTAAAAATTACTCAAAGTACTTTAAATTACTTACAGATTGACAGATTGTTTGAAATATTGAACTGAAACATTTCTGATGATATCCAATAGTTAAATGGTAACATTCATTTAGATTTTCAAATCTCAGCTATTTCAATGAAACCATGAATGATTGGCAACTTGCTATAGAGGATATACCAAAGCAATTTATAATATTTTCTCACATGATCTTGTAAAAATATTCGGACAGTGGGGATATCAAAGAGGGATAGAGCTCTTTTGATAGATACCATTTGTTTTATCAAAAAAGGAATGCTCATTTTCCTTTAAACTGAAAGGGATACTTTAGATTTGCTTAAAATACAGTAATGAATAATGCAGTTCTTTTCTGTAAAGACTTTGTTTAAAACAAGTATTTACTTTAGCTCTTTAGTGCAATCAAAGCTTTTTCCTACTTCAGAAGATAAAAACCCAGAAGATCCATTATCTGAAGTCAAAGACCCCTTACCTGAAAAGCTTAGAAACTCAGTGGTAAGTTGGAACATAATAATTCTCACAAGTTTGCTGCTATGAGACTAAATATTGAGCTAAATGGTTGACATATTTCTGAAATATTAGTTCGTAGTGCCATGGCTTGGGGATGCTTTGCTCCCTCAGGACCTGAATGACTTGCCAGTCATGAAGGAAGAAAGAATGTTGATCCCCTTAGTGAATTCTACTGGGAAAATATTACATAATCTGTCTGCCAGCTAAAATTGAAGTAAGGCACAAGTAGATCATACAAAAGTCAATGATTCAAAATACACAAAGAAAACTATACAATAATGGAGGAAGAACAAACTCAGTGTCAAAGTGCTGACCTAAATCTCATTGAAGTGTTACATGCATGGGTGGGTTCCTACTGGTTTGGTAGTCCGGTAGTGGCCCGCCGATTGCCCAATTTGCACGCAACAGGTCCGGTGCTGTCTTTGCCAGTCCATGCATGGCGCCATTTTTTTAAAGTAATTTTTTTTCTTCTGCGCGCGCAAGGAAGCAAAATCGTGTGAGGGGATGCTCACCGGCGTGCGATTCTCGACGATTTTTTCCATCTGTGCATGCACAAAAGTAAAATCGTGCGAGGAGACACTCATGCGGGTGTGATTTTCGATGATTTTGTGCTTCTGCGCATGCGGAGCAAGCACACGTGTGTATGAAACATTGCGATGCACCCGCAGTGCGCCAATATGGAGGTAATAATAATAATAATTAATAATTTATTAGATTTGTATGCCGCCCCTCTCTGTAGACTCGGAGCGGTAAGGTTACTTGCATTACTTGCTTACTTCAGATCCCATGTAATCAGGGGCAGGTTCCTTGCCCCTGATTACATGGGATCTGAAGTAAGCAAGTAATGCAAGTAATCTACAAAAAATTCATTCAGTGGAGTCTATTCACCATGGAGGAATGAGCCAGAATACCTGCTAATCACATGAGAATGATGATAAGAAGCTAATCACTAGTTTCAGAAAATATTTGGTTGCAGTAGTTGTAGTTAAACATGATGAAAGCAATTACTTTTTTACATGGACACATTTTTATGATGATGACGATGATGATTTATAGCTGTTATGCCAAAGAAAGAAAGAAGGAAGGAAGGAAGGAAGGAAGGAAAGAAAGAAAGAAAGAAAGATGATAAATAGATAGACAGACAGACACACACACACACATACACACAGAGTCACAGAAGTGAGTATATGCCCTCATATTTTGTGTAAAGTAGTGATCTTGTATAACAGTGTAAATGTCTCCCCTCAAAATAATGCAACACACAGCCATTAATGCTGGCAACAAAACAATATATACGCGCACATGCACGCACATACAATTTAGCATATTGTATGTGTGTGTTTAAATGATTGTATGTGTGTGCTTAAATGATTTGTTCAGACTATGCTAAGATTTATGATAGTCTGCTGTAATAATTGTTTAAAAAAATTATCCCTGTACAGCTTGGCAAATCATCTGGTACCTAAACTAAAATTCCACAAATATGTCAATAAAAACTCTGGGAGGGGAGTAGGTTTTGAACCTCTTTAAATATTAATTGTAACACTATATTCTGAAACTGTCTTCAAAATAGCCGTGTCAATAATAAAAATGTGGAAATTTTATAGAATCTTAACATGCAGAGGCATTGTCTTTTTTCCCCTTTCTTTCTAGAATGAACGTTTGCAGTCTGATCTTGTTGTTTGTGTAGTCATTGGTGTACTTTATTTTGCAATCCATGTCAGCACAGGGTTCACAGTATTGCAGGTAAGGTTTATTTCTTATTTTAAAAATCACGACACACATTTCTTTTATAAATCTTTCTTGGATATTTTTGATTGCTTAAGCACATAGAAAACTTATTTCTAGGTTCAGTCATATCACATTGACTCTATGTATGCCTCATATTTTTTTCTTTGCTATAAGTGATGCAGGGTTTATTCCAGCTAGTCCCCATTACTATCTTAAGAATTTTAAGTAAGATGGGAAGGATATGAGGTAGTCTGTGATTAGAAAATTCACTCATTTCTCCATGTTCCTGCTTAATGTGTATGGCATATGAGTAAATATGGGAACTTGGGATGCTAAAAACCATGATGTACTGAGGCTGCTATGTTGTCTAAACAGACCAAAATGTCATTTTTGTTTGTTTTGGTTTTGTCTGATACACATACCATAAAATGAAACTACTAAAAGGACTATAGCAAGAAAGTTAGTAAATATATGGTGGCGACTAAATGTTAAACTTCCAGCAAATTAGTGGTTAAAGAGTTGGAGAAGAATCTAGCTTATACAATAGTATAGAATAGAATAGAATAGAATTTTATTGGCCAAGTGTGATTGGACACACAAGGAATTTGTCTTGGTGCATATGCTCTCAGCGTACATAAAATAAAATATACATTTGTCAAGAATCATGTGGTATGACACTTAATGATTGTCATAGGGATCAAATAAGCAATGAAGAAGCAATATTAATAAAAATCTTAGGATATAAGCGACAAGTTACAGTCATACAGTCAACATGGGAGGAAATGGGTGATAGGAATGATGAGAAAAACTAGTAGAATAGAAGTGCAGATTTAGTAGAAAGTCTGACAGTGTTGAGGGAATTATTTGTTTAGTAGAGTGATGGTGTTCAGAAAAAAACTGTTCTTGTGTCTAGTTGTCTTGGTGTGCAGTGCTCTGTAGCGACGTTTTGAGGGTAGGAGTTGAAACAATTTGTGTCCAGGATGTGAGGGGTCAGTAATTATTTTCCCCGCCCTCTTTTTGACTCGTGCAGTATACAGGTCCTCAATGGAAGGCAAGTTGGCAGCAATTGTTTTTTCTGCAGTTCTGATTGTCCTCTGAAGTCTGTGTTGGTCCTGTTGGGTTGCAGCACCAAACCAGACAGTTATAGAGGTGCAGATGACAGACTCAATGATTCCTCTGTAGAACTGTATCAGCAGCTCCTTGGGCAGTTTGAGCTTCCTGAGCTGTAATCATATTCATCCAGAGAAGCTCATTTTAGGACAGCCCTATTTTCTCAAGGGATAGGTGAGAAAATATAGAGGAAAGAGTGGTCTAATCCTGGACAAAAGCCAGAATTTAATTCTAATAATAACATGCAGTATAATATTCTGCATTTAAAGTATAGCATTTCAAGGGAAAATACAGAATTCTATTGCCATTTTTCTACAGTTGGTATCTTATTCCTGACACACATCTAATCAAGGGAAGCAACTAGGATCCAATAGAGGACTACCTCATGTGTTTCCGATGTTTCTGATATGCTCTGACATACAATGTTAGTTGATAAGATTAAGCAGAGAAGATAGCTTTTTAATCAGAGCTGTTATTCACAATGAAATAAGGTAATACAATTCTGAAAGGGATGGTTATTATATTTACCTGATTTTGAGATTTTTTTTTCTTAAACTTTTCTTTTAGCCTGTATTAAGTTACGTTTTGTATGCACTGGTGGGATTAATAGGATTTATGACTCATTATGTGCTGCCTCAACTCCGAAAACAGCTCCCGTGGCACTGTTTTTCTCATCCATTGCTGAAAACCAAGGAATACTATCAATTTGAAGTCCGGAGTAAGTAGCACAATTTGCAGTCGGTTAACTGAATATTGGTTACATTATCAATAAATGTGTTGAGTTTTTCTAATTAAGCTGCATTTTTAAAAATTCTATCTACAATTAAATTACATGAGCCATGGTGGCGCAGTGGTTAGAGTGCAGTACTGCAGGCTACTTCTGCTGGCTGCAGATTGCCTGCAATTTGGCAGTTCAAATCCCACCAGGCTCAAGGCTGACTCAGACTTCCATCCTTCCGAGGTGGGTAAAATGAGGACCCAAATTGTTAGGGGCAATATGCTGATTCTGTTAAGCTGCATAGAGAGGGCTGTAAAAGCACTATAAAGCAGTATGTAAGTCTAAATGCTATTGATTCGTGCTTTTTTCTTTTTGCCATACAAACTTTATTCCTCTATATAAAGAAAAACAGTTGAGCTATCTTAGGAATGTTCTGTTAGAGGTATTAGGGTTGTTTTTGGTATTCTATGCATACTCCAGAAATACTTGATTTCAGATTGTGCTCTTTGACTTCTTAGATGCCGCACATGTTATGTGGTTTGAGAAAGCTCATATATGGCTTCTTTTTGCGGAGAAGAATATAATCTATCCCTTGGTAGTCCTCAATGAGCTCAGCAGCAGTGCAAAGGCTATTGCTAGTCCAAAGAGATTAGATACAGAGTAAGTAGAAAAAGGCATGCAATTTTCTTTTACTTTTGTTTTAATTATGATTAGCATTTTGAAAAAAAGTGCCTGTGTGAGAGCTTTGTTTCTATTTTCACTTCCCCATTGAAAACCTTTCATCATCCTTAACCTCTAGAAATGCTTTAGTATCTCTCTCCTGCAGCTGTAGAATAAGGTCTCATCCAAGCCATTGAGTTCAAACCCCTGATCAGTACAGAAATTCAAGTTAGAGTTGATAACAGATAAACAGTTCTTGTAAAGCAGGGGTGTCAAACCCAATTACATTGAGGGTTGTGTTTGACCTCATGGGGGCTGGATGGGGGGCATGGCCATGGTGGGTTTGGCTGGGGGAGGCGTGACCAGCTCAATGTCACTTGTGTCAAGGGGTCTGTGGGAGCCCAAGCACTGTGCCAGCGAAAACAGGCTCCCTGAATTCCCTTTTTTGTTGCAACCCTCTACCAGAAAAAATGGAGCTCGGGACCATCTGTGACCCTTGGGGGTCCAAATCTGGTGTGAAAAGTGAACTTGGGCTGATCTAGCCTGGAACTACTTCCATAGATAATCCTTTGGTCTAATCCAGAAGAGCTTTTCATATGATGACAGGATCTTGAGGCCTTTTACCCCCATTTTACCTAATCTGCTTTATTAACTGAATATTGGTATATAATGGGAAAAGGGAGGTTCCTATATATCATTTTAAGAGAGGAGAAAATGCATGCAACATAGGTGGGACTAAAGTTTATGACTTCAGTTAGATGAGTTGGTATGAAGGCATAGGCTGAATGAACATACCATTTGTCCAAGACACAAAGTGATCTGTTGCACTCCAGTACCTTTCATCTGTACTTATTGATTTAGTCTATACTTTACTTTTCTGCTTTTTAAAAAATATGGAGCTGGCATTCTGCTGTTAGATATACATTTTGTCATCTTAGTGTTACCACGACCAGTTACAAATCCGGAATGTAGACAATATGCTGAGAAACCAAACAATTTAGGAAGTCTAATAAAAAGGAATTTTAGAAAAATACGTTTGCTGAGAATAATCAACAAACCAATCAAGTACAGTGCTACCTCTACCTAAGAACACCTGTACTTCACTGTTCCCTGTAAGCTGCGTGCGCATGCGCGTGCGCACCCCAAAATACCCCCCCGCACACCCTTTTCCAAGGGCGCGCAAGGAGACGGGCGTTGGAGTCAGGGGCGGGGAGTGATGAAAGTGCGGAGGTGCCCTGCGCGCTCCCCATCCCCCTGCCAGCCTGCAGGGGGCGGGGGCAGGGAGGCACCGGCAGTAGACATGGGTGGAAGGAAAGGGAGCCGCGGCCGTCCCCACCTTCCCACGATGCCTCTGGCCCCCTCGCGCCCCTGGCCTCTCGCCGCTGCCCCCGACCGATCCGCTCCCTCTCCGGCTTTCTCTGCCTCCCGCCTTGGGGTGCGACTTCTCCCACAGTGGTGGCGGTTGCGGCTTCTCCTCCTCAGGGGGCTGCGAGAGGGTTTTCTCCACGCGCTTTGGGAATGCCCGCCCCGCCCCTCTCGCAGCCCCTTCACTGGGAGCGCTTTCGTCCCGAGCTTTCAGCAAGGGGGCTGCAGTAGAGGCAGGGCAGGCGTTCCCGAAGCGCTTGGAGAAAGCGCTCTCGCAGCCCCCTCGCAGAGAGAGAGAGAGCAATAGAGAGAGCAAGATGGAAAGACAGAGGGAGAGAGAAAGTAAGTGAGAAAGAGAGAGAGAGAGAAAGAGGGGGGGAGAGAGAGAGATAGCAAGAGAGAGAACAAGAGAGAGAGAGAGAAAGCAAGAGAGATAGAAAGAGTGAGAGAGAAAGAAAGCAATAGAGAGAGAGAGAGAGAGCAACAGACAGAGCGAGATAGAAAGAGAGGGAGAGAGAAAGTGAGAAAAAGAGAGAGAGCATGAGCAAGAGGGGGAAAGAGAAAGAGAGTAATGACTCTTGATTTAAAGCATATGGTAAAAAGCACCCAAATAATAACAGAGAAAAAAAAACCAGCCTGGGGGGGGGGAGGAGACAGGGATGGAAAAAGAGGAGAAGATAGTAATAATAGTAATAGATTTTGGTTTTGTTTTATTATTAAGTTATTTTAATAAAAATGAAGGAAATTTTTTTCTTATTTACTTGTTTGTCTGGTCACGGAACGAATTAAGTTTGTAAGTAGAAGAACCACTGTAGAGAGGAGTGAATTTCTAATGGGAAAACTCAGGGTTTCATCTGAAATTGTATTTTTCTCATTGCAGACTTGGTGCTTTAATGATTACTATAGCTGGTATGAAGTTGCTGCGCTCATCTTTTAGCAATCCAACCTACCAGTATGTCACTATCATTTTTACAGTGCTTTTTTTCACATTTGATTACAATCGATTCTCCGAGACCATGCTGCTAGACTTGTTCTTCATGTCCATACTCTTCAGCAAGGTAAAGTCAAGTACAGCATCGCCATTCTATTCCATATTGTTACAAGCAGCCAGAAACTGCCTTACTGTGAACATCTCAACATCTGCCAGAGCAAAGGCTTTTTGTGTAGCAGAGCTGTCTTCTTGCTCAGTGAACTTTTATAAAACTCAAGCAGACCTTTATTAAACGCAGATCTTGTTCATGTATATTAAACTCTTATTTATTTAGTCATGGTTTGCTGAATAAACTACAGCTGGCTGATTTTGAGCAACATACAAAGCCATAAATTATGTTTTATAAAATATAATGGCTGCATTCACACACTATTAAGCTGAAACCAGTACTTATAGGTGACCATGTCATGTGAGCACAACCTGTAGGCTTCTTTAAGTATTATTTTATTGTTTCCTGTGGGTGGTTTAGTATGATGTATGCCTTGTTACTAGCTGAGAGGCTATATAGGTTTCTCTGCACGAGTTAATAAGTAAATGGATAAACAAGAATTGTTATGGTATCAAGTATAAAAGTGTGTGTCTTGGTCAATGTTGACTAATCTTCAGAAACCAATTAAAATTGTACATATTAGACACATAAAGTAAAATTGGATAATTGGACAAATTTGGATTGGAGATTTAACATCTTGGGGTGGGGGGTAGACAAAACTGAGAATTTGAGAAAAAAAATTCCCAGAGGAAGTCAACATAAACTACTGAGAAAATGGTTTGTTGCGAAGAACAATACATGGGCACATCCATGTAGTCTCCAGAAGTGACGATTGACTCTACTTTTTAAATTTTTCTAGTTTTACAGTGCAAAATAAATCTTGCAATATCATAGTATTTTCCCCCCTTAATCTTAAAAGGAAACCCAGAAAAATTACACTTCATTTCTGTTGTTGACAGTGGTGTCTAATCAGTTCAACAGGGCTTGCTTACACACAGACATCGAATGCGGTGGTAGGTCTCTGGCAGAGGTGAGATTGAGCTAGCTCGGACCGGTTCACGCACTCACATTTCTGGTGCTGGGTGAACTGGTTGTTTCAGTTTGTGAATTCCACCTCTGTCTGTGGCTCACGCAAATTGAGTTCCCTTAAGCCTTAATTGGAGGCATTATTCTGCAGGTGATTCAAGAGGATAAAATCCATGCATGATTATGCTTCTGTATTGCTACTCCTGCTGGTGCTTATATTTCTAAATATTTTCTTCTTATTTCTTTTGTAGCTTTGGGAGCTATTTTACAAACTCAGATTTGTGTACACTTATATTGCTCCTTGGCAAATCACATGGGGATCTGCTTTCCATGCTTTTGCCCAACCATTTGCTGTGCCCCGTATCCTTTTGAAATTCAAACTTATTTTAATTTGATCTCCTGAAATTTAAATCTAATAGAGAAAATATACAGCCAGTGATTACAAAAATCAAAGATTAATTTACATGCTCAGTGCTGTAAGAAAAAAGTAATTGGGGAAAAATATCCAACTTCATTCTATCCTGCTCATAAGATATCTGGGTAACAATTATGGCATCCTTAACTTTATTGTCCGGTAGATTCTGCAATGCTGTTTGTCCAGGCAATCATCTCTGCATTTTTCTCTACCCCATTGAATCCTTTTTTGGGAAGTGCAATATTTATCACTTCTTATGTCAGACCTGTCAAGTTCTGGGAGAGAGATTACAAGTAGGTATTAATGAAATCACACAAGGCTTTCATGTGTACTTTATTTGTAATGGATTGAAAAATAGGATATTTTTTCATGAAGGTGTTGGATTGGTTCACTCTAGAATTTAAAATATTTTTTTTAATCTCAAAGGCACAAATGTTTCTTTTCTTGATACTGACTATCTGAATGTATAACTTTTTAAGAAACAATGAAGCTACACAGCTTCAAATATTTCCATTTAACACATACGTTTTTAAAGGAGCGGAAAAGATTTGAGTTTCATAGTGTATAGGAAAATAACGCATCTGCTTTTTTTTCAGCCACATTCTCATTTTGATATGTTTTTTGAGCAAGTCTTGTCAGAATTTAAAGAACTATTCATTATGTTTCTCCTGATTTTTATTTAATGTTTTGATTTCTTTATTGTAATGGCCCCCTAAAATGGATTTTTATGGCTGTTGTAAACTTTAGCTTTCTGGTTGCTACAACATTCATGAAAGTATCATTCAGAACTTTGAAAAACAGACAGGATCTGTTTTCACACACAGAAAACATATCTGACTCAGGCTCTCTTGTCAGAAAACAAGAAGAAAATAAATGAGCGGAACTGTCACTGTTCACCACCCTGTTTTCAGTTCTGTAAGAGGAAAAGTGTAGCACGGAATCAAATATTTTGCAGAGTTGGTAATTGGGGAAACCCCTTATTGCCATGATGGCAAACCTGTGGCAAACCATATCTTCTGGCATGGGAACCATTGCCGTAGATCAGGTCCAGCGCGCATGTGCACGCTGGCCAGCTGATTTTTGGCTGCCCCTCCCCTCTCCCTTCCCAGGAGTCTCCAATGGCCCATTTTGAGGTAAGTAAAGGGCTCGTGCGGAGGCTTTGGGAGAGTGCTTCTGGCCTCTAGAGGGTCTATGTGGGGGTGGCGGAGGCTGTTTTCATCCTCCCAAACCTCCAGGAAAACCTCTGGTGGCCGGGGAGGGCAAAAATCGGGCCTAGTGGTCCCACTGGAAGTCGGGAAATAAGTCATTTCTGGGCTTCCAAGGGGCCATTTTTCACCCTCCCCAGGCTCCTAGAAAACCTCTAGAGCCTGGGGAGGGCGACAAATGGCCCCACCATGCCATTGCATGTCAAAAGCTTGGGGGGAGTATGAAGGGGGTCCAATGTGCAGGGGCCGGAGTGCATTGAATTAGGATATGGATGTGCATGCGCACAAACCACCACCACCCGCCACACCAACCCACTTTTGGCATGTGATGGTAAAAAGGTTAGCCATCCCTGCCTTACTGTATATTATCTTCTACAGAGGTTTCTCCCTTACTTACTTTAAGATAAGGCATGCAAAAATGAGCCCCTGTCTGGAAGGTAGAATTGTAAGAAAAGAGATAGAGTAAGTACCCTGTGGGGCTTCATTTTAAGACAGTTCAGGAGTACAAGTAATTTTACTTTTTTTTGTCTTCATCTCAGCACAAAACGAGTGGACCACTCAAACACAAGATTGGCTTCTCAGCTTGACAGAAACCCAGGTAATATTGATGAAAATAGGCAGGTGATCTGTTGAGTGGATTGTGCAATGGTTCAATTCAATCCATATGAAACAGTATTTACATGCTTTTATAACATACATCAACTTATAGAGAACAACCTGTCTATAAAAATTTTGGGGTATACCAGATCGAGAGGGGGGAAATTAAAAATCGAACACATCATTTTATGACTTAACTATCTATAATAAAAGGGAAACCCTATAATATAAAATATAACAAAAGAAAGGAAAAATGTAAAAGAGAAAAAAGAGGTCAGTAAATACTTGGATTATATGTTCAATGTAAATAATTCCAAACGTAGCAAAAAAAGAAAAACAAGATTTTTAAATTTAGTCCTTCTTAGATACTTCTTAAGTCCTTTTTCTTCGTTTCATCTATCTTTAATACTGTAATATTTGGTCTATGATGTTTATTCCATTCTCATGTTCTCAGGTTCACAATTGTTTTTTAATCCATAAAACTAAGTAAAAAACAAAGTCCCAAAAAAAAAAGACTTAGCATCAATCCACAATCCTCAGTCCACAATCCACGAAAAGAAAAAAGGAAGAAAAAGTAAATAGTAAAAAAGTATTTAATCCATACGGTGCAGTCTCTTGTAAAATAGTCCCTCTACGAATCTAAACCTCAAAAATCCATTTTATACGGTATTTTATATGGTAGAATCAGGTTAATTTATCTCATCAAAAGTTGATCAGTATTTTTCAAAGTCCAGTATATAATCTTGCAATATTTTAATTTTAATCCAAATTATATATAATGTTCTTTAAAAACGGAATCGTTCTTCAGAAACCGGAAGTCATTAAATACGTGATATTTTCAGTTGGTTAAATTCCCCTTTTCTTTAAGTTTCATCTCTTATTTGCAAGGCAATTACATTATTCTTTCCAGGGATGTGAAATACTTAAAGGGTATGTCTTGTCTATTACAGTTTGTTTAGAAAAGAAACAGTAAATAGTTGAAGAAAAAATAGAAAAGTAGATCTGGTTGTAGCTTGACTTTACGCCCAAGGATATGATTCTTAAAAGGAAAACTTTTCTTTGTTCGCCTTATTTCTTTTGAGTTCTTTTATTTTTCCAAAAATGATAAAATCCAAAAAAAGTACATTATTCTGTGCTTTCTTTTCTTTCTTTTCTGTTGATCTTTATTCTGTTGACCTCTGTTTTAGCTATTTGTGCTTGCTCCTTCGTGAGCAAGCCACTATGGCCGCGTCCTAGCCGAAACGGAGGCGCGGTTCTTCATCGTTTGGGGCTGCAGGGTATTCCCTTCCCTCCGGGAACGTGGCGTTCTGCCCTTCGGGACCAGGAGGCCCCCTGTTCTGGATTGAGCCCTCCGAGCTCGATCGAATCGCAATCGGTGATCCCCCAACACGAAAAAAGGAGTGACAGGGACGGAGCTCTATCCCCGTCCTCCCAGCGCGGCTCGATCCCCACCCGGAAGTCCCGCAAATCTTTTATTTCTACTTGGGCTATCTCTGTATAGTACTATTGTAGAAGAAAAGGAGAAGGAAGTGCTGTGGGTACTATTTTGAATCCCGAGATGGTTCAACACCTGATCTCTTTCACTTTTGGGGTGCCCCACCTAAGAAATTTACCTTGATGCCAAGAGAACTACATATGTTAATGTTTCTACAGTGAAAATATTATGGCTAAAGGCAGGTGTAGAGTCACCTATAAACTCTTAGTGATCATCTATCCCAGTCTGTTGTAATATCTTGGGATGATTTTTCAGTGGAATTGTAAAAATAAATTTATGTTTTTAGTATACTGTATTATTTTTCTCCCCCCTGTAGGTTCTGATGACAATAACTTGAATTCAATCTTTTATGAACATTTAACTCGCTCCCTTCAGCACAGCCTGTGTGGAGATTTACTCTTGGGGAGATGGGGAAACTACAGTACTGGAGATTGCTTTATTCTTGCTTCCGACTACCTCAATGCACTTGTACACCTTATAGAGATTGGCAATGGCTTAGTCACCTTTCAACTGAGAGGGCTTGAATTCAGAGGTAAAGTCTATGTGAATGCACTTTTCATTAATCTTCCTGTACTGCTTTCTGCTTCAGACATTGTAACATGCAAATTGAGTCCACTGGATTAATCAGTATTTTAGATTGAGATGCTCTGAGTCTGGGTAAAATTGATAGAGCTGAGCAAAGTTCATTTTATAATCTTAGATCATTTAACTTTACTTTCTTCAAATACGTCAACAAAAGAACATGGTATTTTTCTTTCATTAGTGAATTTTATTTTAGTAATTTCTGACATCTTTCCAATGATATAAGCCAGTGATGGCGAACCTATGGCACGGATGCCAAAGGTGTCACTCGGAGCCATATCTGCTGGCACGTTGCCCTAGCTTAGCTCCAACATGCATGTCTGTGCCAGCCAGCTGATTTTTGGCTCACACAGAGGCTCTGGGAGGGCATTTTTCACTTCCAGAGGGCCTCCAGGAGGGGGGGGTGATGTTTTTACTCTCCCCTGGCTCCAGGGAAGCCTTTGGAGCCTGGGGAGAGCAAAACACAAGCCTACTGGGCCTACCATACATTAGGAAACAGGCTGTTTCCGGCCACCAGAGGGCCTTGGGAGTGCGGGGGAAGCTGTTTTCACCCTCCCTAGGAATTGAATTATGGGTGTGGGCAGTCGCACACAGGCTCTGAGGAAAAAAAGGTTCACTTATACCATCACTGGTACAAGCGCTCTAGTTAAAAAAAATACCAATGATACAGACATCACTGATCAAATGAACATGAACTCCTGAAGGTCCTTAATTACTTATCCCAATATTACTCATCCCATTTTATACCAGAAAGCAAGCGCAAAATCATTATTTTTAAATTATCAGAACTGGTGATGTTAATGCTCCTATTTTAAAGAATTTATTTTTTCCATTTCAGGAACCTATTGTCAGCAACGAGAAGTAGAAGCTATCACTGAAGGGGTTGAAGAAGATGAAGGGTTTTGTTGCTGTGAACCTGGTCACATCCCTCATGTGTTGTCTTTTAATGCTGCCTTTGGCCAGCGTTGGCTCGCTTGGGAAGTTCTAGTCACAAAGTATGTCTTGGAGGGTTACAGTATCACTGACAACAGTGCTGCTTCCATGCTTCAGGTCTTTGACCTAAGGAAAATACTCACCACGTACTACGTCAAGGTATATCTCTAGCTCAGGAATGTAGAATTGCCTTCCTCTTTACAAATGAGTACAAAGCTGTTTTACCCATGCTATTAATATCTGTGGTATATACAGGCAGTCCTAACTTAACAAAAGTTCATTTAGTGACCATTCAAATTTACTGAATAAGGCACTGAAAAAAGTGACTTAATTACTGTTTTTCATATAACCACTGAGACATCCCCATGGTCACATATGACAGAATTCAGATGCTTGGAAACTGATTCATATTTATAACAGTTACAGTATCTTGGGCTTATGTGATAACCTTTTGCGACCTTCTGACAAGCAAAGCCAATGAGGAAGCCAGATTTAGTGTTGCTAACTTAACAATTTCAGTGATTCACTTAACAACTCTGGTAAAAAAAAAACATGAAATAGGGCAAAATTCATTTAACTACCGTATTTTTCGCTCTATAAGATGCACCTGCTGATAAGACGCACCTAGATTTTAGAGGAGGAAAATAGAAAAAAAATATTGGTGGGGCTTGGCGGCGGGCGGGACGCGCGAGGGAGCGAGCGATCCGGCATGTGATGGCGTTGGGGTGCGGAAAAACTGTTCTCGTGTCTAGTACTCTTGTTGTGCTGAGTTGTTGAAGTTCGCCTTTGGCTTCAGGAGTCAGCTGGAAAGCGGCGTGGCTGTTTTAAAAGCGGCGCGGCTGTTTTAAAAGATCGCAGCCGGCCTGGGGGGCTTCCCAGCACCCCCCCGAACCCGGGTTGGGGGTTTGGGGGGGTGCTGGAAATGTCGGGGGCGCACGGGCGGTTGCGCGCGCTCCCTGTCTCCCTGCTAGCCTTTGCCGGCGACAGTCCCCCTGACAGCGTTCGGATCCCCCCAGCAGAAGCCAAGGACCCCCAGAGTGGGGCGGCAGGGGAGGCGACCGCCTCTCTGCTCACCAAGTGTCGGGATACCCCCCCTCTGCTCCAGCGCCTCCCCCCCCTCCCTGCCTGCATCTTCGCTCCATAAGACGGGGCTGATTTTTCATCCTACTTTGGGAGGAAAAAAACTGCGTCTTATGGAGCGAAAAATATGGTATCTCACTTAGCAACATAAATTCTGGATTCAGTTTTGGTCATAAGTCGGGGACTACCTCTACACCAATATTGTAATTATTTTCAAAAGAATAGGTGAAACATGCCTATAGAAAAAATATTGGCTAGAAATGCACTATGTGCAGCCTCCCTGAGCTCCATTTTTGCTGGTAGACAGCTGCAAGAGGTGGTCATGGCCGAAAACAGCCTCAATGAGTGCTATCACGCTAGCCATGCCCCCCCTGGCCACCCCCCCTCCCCCAGGTCAAACACAATCCTGATGCATCCTTCAGTGAAACCGAGTTTGATACCCTTGTTCTAAATTGTTTCATGTTTGTTCCTGTACAGTAGTTCTCAATTATTTTCTGCCTTCCCCCCCACCCACCCCAAGGAAGTAAACATTTCACACACACACAATTCTCCATTGGGATGATTGTTTGCAATGTTCAGCACATTTTCGCTGAAAAAACTCAAGCGGCTTATCAGTGTGATTGGGGTGTAATGTGTTTAAATGATGCCTTAATTTATTTGGCTTCGTGCTGTCCACTGCCAACATTTTTAGACACAGTAAACATACCTGTCTTTCCTCTTCTCCTACTGGAGTCACAGTGAAACCAAGCGCTATGTACGCTTTGTCATATTTTCTCAACTTAGCTTTCGGGAGACTTACATTTGTCTCATTATCTCTGTCTCTCTCCTCCTTTCTTTTCATCTCTGTTAAATTATTATTATTATTATTATTATTACTATTTTACTATTATTTATTTATTTATTTATTTATTTATTTATTTATTTGATTTATATGCTGCCCCTCTCCGCAGACTCGGGGTGGCTAACAACAGTAATAAAACAGCATATAATAATAATCCAATACTAAAAACAGTTAAAAGCCCATTATTATAAAAACCAAACATACATACACATATACCATGCATAAAATTGTAGAGGCCTAGGGGAAAGAGTATCTCAATTCCCCCATGCCTGGCGGCAGAGGTGGGTTTTAAGCAGCTTACGAAAGGCAAGGAGGGTGGGGGCAATTCTAATCTCTGGGGGGAGTTGGTTCCAGAGGGCTGGGGCCGCCACAGAGAAGGCTCTTCCCCTGGGTCCTGCCAAGCGACATAGTTTAGTTGATGGGACCCGGAGAAGACCCACTCTGTGGGACCTAACTGGTCGCTGGGATTCATGCAGCAGAAGGCGGTCCCTGAGATAATCTGGCCCGGTGCCATGAAGGGCTTTGTAGGTCATAACCAACACTTTGAATTGTGACCGGAAACTGATCAGCAACCAATGCAGACTGCAGAGTGTTGGTGTAACATGGGCATATTTGGGAAAGCCCATGATTGCTCTCACAGCTGCATTCTACACAATCTGAAGTTTCCGAACACTTTTCAAAGGTAGCCCCATATAGAGAGCGTTACAGTAGTCGAGCCTCGAGGTGATGAGGGCATGAGTGACTGTGAGCAGTGACTCCCGGTCCAAATAGGGCCGCAACTGGTGCACCAGGCGAACCTGGGCAAACGCCCCCCTCGCCACAGCTGAAAGATGTTTCTCTAATGAGAGCTGTGGATCAAGGAGGACGCCCAAGTTGCGGACCCTCTCTGAGGGGGTCAATAATTCTCCCCCCAGGGTAATGGATAGACAGATGGGATTGTCCTTGGGAGGCAAGACCCACAGCCACTCCGTCTTGTCTGGGTTGAGTTTGAGTTTGTTGACACCCATCCAGGCCCCAACAGCCTCATTATTATTAATAATAATTAGATTTGTATGCCACCCCTGTCCGAGGACTCCATGATGTCTCTTAAGGGTTCATATCTCCTGCTCTGTACTGTGCTGTTTAGTACAAAACCCCCTACTCCTTGGGGCAAAAATAAAGCACATTTCCCGGGGTCGTACGCCCCCCCCTGGCATTGCTACATGCTCTCCCAAGGGGGCCCACCCCACTATTTGAGAAGCACTACAGCCAATAGAAAATCTGGGTATTTTCCTTTCTTCCATTTCTTTACCTTTCCTTTCCTTACTATGACTTGGGTCTAGTAAATGAACCATCAGGGTTCCACATCTACAGACGATGTGTTTAATCCTTCTTTATGTTTGCCAAATGTTTTAAAGTTACAACCAGATGTATATACAATGTTCCCTCGATTTTTGCGGGTTCAAACTTCGCGAAACGTCTATACCACGGTTTTTCAAAGATATTAATTAAAATATACTTTCTGTTTCCCCCCCCTATACCATGGTTTTTTCCGGCCTGATGACGTCATACGTCATCGCCAAACTTTCGTCCGCCTTTAATAAAATTTTTTTTTAATAAACTTTAATGAATAAACATGGTGAGTAATAATCTAAATGGTTGCTAAGGGAATGGGAAATGGTAATTTAGGGGTTTAATGTGTTAAGGGAAGGCTTGTGACACTGTTCATAGCCAAAAATAGGGTATTTACTTCCGCATCTCTACTTCGCGGAAATTCGGAACGCATCCCCTGCGAAAATCGAGGGAACACTGTATTCTAATAACTAATGTTTTATTTTGTAGGGTATCATCTATTATGTAATATCCTCTCCCAAGCTAGAGGAATGGTTATCAAATGAAACAATGCAAGAAGGATTGCAGCAATGTGCAGACCAAAATTACGTAGATTTAGACCCGACATTTAATCCTAATATTGATGAGGATTATGATCATCGGCTAGCAGGAGTTTCAAGAGAAAGTTTTTGTATAATTTATCTCAACTGGGTAGAATACTGCTGCTCTCAGAGAGAAAAAGTAAGTATTTTTTAATGATTAAAAAATCCTTTGAAGATATGCTATCTTATCTCTTAAAGAACATCTAAATCCTGAAAATGTGAAAGAATTGGGAGTTGAACTTCTTAACTGAATCATATATATATGTAACATATTTTTGCTGACAATGAAAAGGATTTTTAAGAAAACTCGACAAAAAGATCACACACACACACACATATTTGCTTAAAGTATTTGTATTAGCTCTGAAGAGAATTTATTGCTATCAAGAACCTACTCAGTAATAACAATATCTCACAATTTACTTTTTCAAAGTGAAAATATACTTGGGTATTATTCTCCACTTTTTTTCTTAAGAAAGTAGAAAACAATGATAGAAAGTTACAGTTTGAGTTATATGGTGTAACATAATGGTATTATGCACACAGAAACATCTTATATTCTTTACCTAATGTTTTCAACTTTTGTTTTCGTTTTTACTCAAAGCCACTCAATGCAGATAAGGATTCTTCTCTGGTTACCCTTTGCTACGGACTGTCTGTTCTTGGTCGAAGAGCTCTGGGAACGGCTTCACATCATATGGCTAGGTACTCTTGTTTATTATTCCAGAATAGGTCTCCTAGAATATAGCTGTACCTTTTTCCATTCCCACTCTTAATTTAATTTACCAGATTTGAGTAGCTAATTTCAGTCTCTAAATATTAGTGACAAAATCTGACAGAGGAAGTTTATCCTGCTGCAGTTTTCCTCCATAATCATTTAGTACTTAGACCTCTTAGGCCTTGCTTTTTGACCTTTATGACCCTCATCTTGATGATTGTAAGAAAATGTTTTCAATGAAAAAAATTGCAACTCCTTTATGCAATACAGTGTTTCCTTGATTTCCACAGGGGATGTGTTCCGAGACTGCCCGCGAAAGTCGAATTTCCGCGAAGTAGAGATGCGGAAGTAAATACCCTATTTTTGGCTATGGACAGTATCACAAGCCTTCCCTTAACACTTAAAACCCCTAAATTACCATTTCCCATTCCCTTAACAACCATTTACTCACCATTATTACTGGTACTCACTATTGAATAAGACACTTAGTGATCCTGATATTTATAAACATAATTATTTATTAAAAAATAATTATTTTTTTGTTATTTATTTGCAAAAATTATTAGTTTAGCGATGATGTATGACGTCATCGGGCGGGAAAAACCGTGGTATAGGAAAAAAACCATGAAGTATTTTTTAATTACCGTATATACTCGAGTATAAGCCGAGTTTTTCAGCCCCAAAAATGGGCTGAAAAACACAACCTCGGCTTATACTCGGGTCATTGACAAAGTCACCACATGAGGGCGTCATTGCTTGAGCCAGAGCGAGGAGGCACCAGCTTTTGTCCCCTCTCGCACGCCGTAGTTCCTCTCCCTGGCTCAAGCAAAGGAGGCAGCCATTTGCTCCAACCGAGAGGGGAAAAAAGCAATGGGAAGCCGGTGAGGTCGTGTGTGTGTGTGTGTGTGTGTGTGTGTGTGCATGCCCCCTCTCCCCCCCACCGTGAAAAAAGCCAGCTACCTCTTGCTGAAACCCAGAGGCTTTTTTTTTTACTCCCTGTGTGTATTTGTCAACAGGTTTACAGTAACTATTCCTTGCTCTCTCTGCATTGCCCTTAGTTGGATTAAAAAGGCCCCCTGCTGTCACATTCTCCTCCCCCTCCTTTGAAAGGATTTAAACTGTTTAAAAAATGGTATTTTGTGGTAGTTGCTGTCCTTGCTTGGATAGGATCTAATAATGTGTTATGAGGCAGAGCTAGACAGGAATTCTTTTTCTATCTGTCTATCTTTCTATCTATCTATTTTTCTATCTATCTATTTTTCTATCTGTCTGTCTGTCTGTCTATCTTTCTATCTATATCTGTCTGTCTATCTATCTATCTATCTATCTATCTATCTGTATCTATTTCTATCTATCTATCTATTTTTCTATCTTTCTATCTATCTATTTTTCTATCTATCTATTTTTCTTTCTTTCTATCTATCTATCTGTATCTATTTCTATCTATCTATCTATCTATCTATCTATTTTTCTATCTGTCTGTCTGTCTGTCTATCTATCTATCTATATCTATCTATCTATCTATCTATCTATCTATTTGGTTTTCTATGCTGATAACCTCACAGCAGCTAATGCTGAAGCTCTTCTTTGGATACACTTATTTATTTGTTTGTTTGTTTGTTTATTTATTTAATTGGATTTGTATGCCATCCCTCTCCAAGGACTCAGGGTGGCTCACAGCATATATAAAAACAGAACAATAATGTAAATCCAATTAATGATGAGAAGGAATCCAGTTTTGAAGGATTTTAACTCTTAGGTTTTAGCTTTGTTGCTGATCGAGCTACTTTTTTTACTTTTTAATTTATTGTTAATATTGTTAATTTGTTTACCCTCTTTTAAATTTACAGAGCTAGTTTACTGGTTTTCTTTAAAATAAATATTCTAAAACATGTCTCAATTAATGTAATTTTATTGTTTTCCATTTTTATAAGTTACCAGTAGCCACTGCATTTTCTAACCTCGGCTTATACTCGGGTCAATACGTTTTCCCAGTTTTTGTGGCAAAAATTGGTGCCTCGGCTTATACTCGGGTCGGCTTATACTCGAGTATATACAGTAATATTTTTTGAAAAACCGTGGTATAGGCTATTCGCGAAGTTCGAACCCGCGAAAATCGAGGGAACACTGTATAGTTGTTTGTTAGGCCTTTGGCATTCCCTGAGCTTGCTTTTCTCCGTCCAAATATTTCACTCTAGCTAACCACATCAGTGCATGGTGAAGTGCAGTTTGCCATCTTCTTTCATTAGTGTAATTGTTTCTTCTTTGGTTGTTGATTTAGTGCTGGTTCCTATTCTGGCTTTGGTTAATAAGTGCAGGATGATCTTCGATCTGTTTGCCCCTTTCTTTGATTTTGGTTGCTTCCTTTTTTGGAATGGTTCATAGCTAGACCTTATCTCAATATGTCTGTTAATGGCTGATTTCTCAGAGTGACTAACCTTTAAAACAGTGTTTCTCAATCTCGGCATCTTGAAAATATGTAGACTTCAAGTAACGGAATTCTGGAAGCTGAAAGTCCACACATCTTGAAACTTCAAAGGTTGAGAAACACTGCTGTAAAGAATATGCTTGCATTTTTGGATCTTTTGATTTAGTTATTTTGATATAGTTATTGACCAGCACTGAGTTGGTATTTGAGACAAGCTCAGTGTGGAAGAATTGGGAGTTGAACTTCTTAGCTGACTTCCATATATATATTTGCTTAAAGTGTTTACATTAGCTCTGAAGATAATTTATTGCTACTAAGAACTGCCAAGAAAAAGAAAAGGGAACTGAGAGAATCTTTCCCTTAAGGTCAAGAATAGAATAAGTATAAAATTGATTCTGAGGAAAGTGAAAGACTCTGAGACACAGAAATTGATTCTGAGGGAAGTGAAAGATTCTGAGACACAGCAAATAAGCCATTTGCTTATTCAGTAAATAACTGCAGAGTACAAGGTAATGCAAGTTTCCAGACAGAGCTACTACTGTTTTCATTAACCCAAATAATTTATGCCACTTTTCTGTCAAATAATTTGAGGATGATTAGTTTCCCTGTAGTGTTTCAGCCATTCTTGAATACATAGTCAGGACAGATGAGGAACTGAAAAATGATTGCCATCCTTTTTTCTTAACTCTCCTGATTTATATCTGTTTATTATGGCATTTTAAATTTGCTTGGGCAGTCCACAATGTTTATACAGAAATGAAAGTCTTACTTTCTTCAGCTAATTTTAGAATACTGAATGCTTGCTTTAATGTTTGGGGTTTCTCTCCCAAACCAAACAGTAATCTGGAATCTTTCCTGTATGGGCTCCATGCCTTGTTTAAAGGAGACTTTCGTATATCATCAATTCGAGATGAATGGATTTTTGCAGACATGGAATTACTGAGAAAAGTGGTGGTCCCTGGAATACGCATGTCACTAAAACTCCATCAGGTATAAAGAATGCTTGCACACATGCACATTGGCCAAAAGTGACGTAGATAATTATAATCCAAACTCTGTGGGTTTGTAAAAGTCCTCTCATTAGTAAAAAGTTGATTGAAGAGCAAATGAAGCTCTTGGAAATGGAAACAGTTTTAGTAATATATGAGGAAAAAATTTAATTGTGAAATGAATGCCAATAAATATAGTAAAAATTAATTCAGTGTTATATTCATTTATTCATTCGTTCATTTGTTCATTCATTCACTCATTCAATTTCTGTTGCCACCCGTCTCAAGCAAGTGACTCTAATATCATCTGTTAAATTTATGAAATTTATCAGAGTTATTCACTGAGATGGGCGGCTTTAGAAGTTGAACAAAATAAATACATAAATAATGCATGGTTCATACATTTATTTGTATACAGAGTGGGAATGTGTTAAAATAATGTCCCAATAGACCGAAAAATAAATGGATATTGACTGGCAATAGTATTCTTTGTCAGTTTGTTTAGGATAATTTATCAGGAAAGGAAAACATTAAATTCCAAGAAGTAAATCGGCTTTGAATTTTTTGCAGTTTCTGTTTGAACGGGATTTATTTGCACAAATAGCTTCATAATTAAATATATGTAAGTTATGTGTATTTCGTTTACTGCCCATATTAGCAGGAGCAGCAGTTCAATATAGAGTGAATAGATATTTTGAATACATATTTCAACAGATCTGTTTGGTATGTTTTTAAACAAGGTTACCTCATTTAAGAAAGAACAGGACTGAGCAAATTTGGGGTTGGAATTAAACAGAGAAGGGGAGAATTGAGAATTTAGGAATTGAAGGGAAGAATATCGGCTTAAGAAAAACATTAAACAATGAAGAAAGCTGTTTCCCTAAAGGCTAAAAAATTTACTACTATATAATCATTTGTAGATAACAGACTAGGTTTTAAGCTGATATAAAACAACTCAGCCATACATATAAGACAAAGCCATACTTTGTCACTGGTTTCAAAATTCCCTGGTATTGTTTTATCAAATTTTCCCTGGTCTCCATTGTTTGACTATTTTCTCATTTTTTAGTACCAAACCTTCAGAAGCATATATTTGTTTCCTATGCATGTCTTAAAAACAAATGCATTTTACATCTTTTGGCAAGGGGGAAAAAACTATGTACAAGATACGAACCCCTCGTCTTACGAACAACTCGTGATACGAACCCGGGGTTCAGAAAAATTTTGCCTCTTCTTACGAACTTTTTTCGAGTTACGAACCGGCGTTCGGAGACTGCTGGGAAGCCGCGCGGCTGTTTTAAAAGGTGACAACCGGGCGGCGGGGCTTCCCAGAAGCCTCCCGAACGCCGGTTCGTAACTCGAACAAAGTTCGTAAGAAGAGGCAAAATTTTTCTGAACCCCGGGTTCGGTTCGGGAGGTTGCTGGGAAGCCCCCCAGTTCGGCTGTCACCTTTTAAAACAGCCGCGCCGCTTCCCAGCTGTCTCCCGAAGCCGAACGCGGAAGTTCGGCTTTAGCGTTCGGCTTCAGGAGACAGCTGGGAAGCGGCGCGGCTGTTTTAAAAGGTCGCAGCCGGTCTGGGGGGCTTCCCAGCACCCCCCCGAACCCCGGACCCGGGTTCGGGGGGGTGCTGGGATGCCCCCCAGGCCGGCTGCGACCTTTTAAAACAGCCGCGCCGCTTCCCAGCTGTCTCCCGAAGCCGAACGCGGAAGTTCGGCTTTAGCGTTCGGCTTCAGGAGACAGCTGGGAAGCGGCGCGGCTGTTTTAAAAGGTCGCAGCCGGCCTGGGGGGCTTGCCAGCACCCCCCCGAACCCCGAACCCGGGTTCGGGGGGGTGCTGGGAAGCCCCCCAGGCCGGCTGTCACCTTTTAAAACAGCCGCGCGGCTTCCCAGCATTCGCCGAAAGCTGTTTTTTTGCGGGGGTTTTTTGGGTTGCACGGATTAATTGACTTTACATTGTTTCCTATGGGAAACAATGTTTCGTCTTACGAACCTTTCGTCTTACGAACCTCCTCCTTGCACCAATTAAGTTCGTATCATGAGGTATTACTGTATGTTAATTGCATTTGGTATTGCTGTGGTGCCAGATGTCACAAATCCATCCCTGGAGAAATGTATGGCTGAGTTGTTTTATATCTCAGCTTAAAACCTAGTCTGTGATCTACAAATGATTATATAGTAGTAAATTTGTTAGCCTTTAGGGAAACAGCTTTCTTCATTGCTTAATGTTTTTCTTAAGCCAATAACTAGATGCAATCTTAAATAATTGAGTTTGGCAGAATATAAGCTTTGACTATATAATTTTAGTGCACACTAAAACTCTTATGTCTTGAATATATATAGCTGTGTTAAGCCCAGCTAAAATGAAATTAACCTTTAGATGACCCTAACAGATAACTTCAGCTGTTTTGGAGGGAAACATAGAACATTCATATTTGGAAGGGTTCTTTCCAGAATTATGATTGGTTAAGGCTCTGTGGGCCCAGAGTATTAATTACAGGGATTTGTCTGTTGTTTTTAGTTCAGTTCAATTTGAGTCAGTAAATGCTGTTGTATCTATGCTGGCCTGTTCTTGCCTATTGCAGCCCACTACACAATATAAACAATGTTTCTCAACTGTGGCAGTTTGAAGATGTGTGGACTTCCCCTCCCAAAATTCCTCAGCCAAACTTGCTGTTCTAGGAGTTGTAGTGCACATATCTTCAAGTTGCCAAGGCTCAGCACCACTGGATTAGAATATAATCATTTCCCTTTTCACAATAAAGGCTCATATTGATATGGTAATGTTTTTACTCTTCGGTTTAGGATCATTTCACCTCTCCTGATGAATACGATGACCCTGCTGTTCTCTATGAAGCTATCACAACGCATGAACAGAACCTGGTTATAGCTCACGAGGGGGACCCGGCTTGGCGAAGTGCTGTACTTTCTAATTCTCCCTCCCTACTTGCCCTTCGTCATGTGATGGACGATGGCACCAACGAATACAAGATCATCATGCTGAACAAGCGCTATCTAATCTTCAGAGTTATTAAAGTAAATATTATTCATGGGGTGGATGAGACCATATGTTCTAGGATGAGACATAATTGTAGAGTATAGGCATTTATTACTTTCTACTATGAAATTGATGGTTTTGATTTTTTTTTTAAATTCCTTTTTAAATGCAGTGATTTTGCTAAGCAACTCTTTAGTGTTAAATTGTTCTAGGTTTTTAAATACTTTGATTAGGGAAATCTGCAGGACTTCCACAAAAGACCCCCAATTATATTTTATACTTAATTCTATAATTGGGAAAAGTATAGCACAGGTATCTCTCATTACTTTGCTACATCTTACTTCTTACAGCACATTGATAACAGTTTTTATCTATTTATTGTGTATAAGCAAATTTTAAATTTGTTTACGCCAATGCTTAGAAGTAGAATAAATAATGATATAATATATGCATGAATGGGTTCCATAAAGTTAAATACAAAGGCTGCATGTTTCTGAAGTCATTAAATGCATTTTACTTATTTTTCTAAAAGATAGAACTTTAATGTATAATTTTAAAATTGTCTAAATCTTGAGGTTATTTAGGATTAGGATGGAAGTGTACGTGCACGCACCTTCCTGTTTTCAGTATGCATTTAAAAAGCATCTACAGAGACTCTCGATCATCCATGTAATATTTTCCCCAAGGATTTCTTTTTTCAAAAGGCAATTAGATTTTCTTAGGGTTTTTTTTCCCTTTGAAAACGTTTCACTTCACATGCAAGATGCTTCTTCAGTTCCCCGCCTGTTAGTTAGAACCAAAGAAACTTCTTGGATGAAAAATGAAATGTTTTCAAAGGAGAAAAACAAACAAACAAGAAAGTTCAGTTGCCTTTTGGGGTTGGGGGAAACACTTTTGCGACTTTAGAAAATGTTTGTAATTTTAGACTGCTTTCGTACTAGTAGATTTATTTGATAAAATCAGTGAATATTTCATGTCATAAGATTCATGTAGTTATAGCTGTCTGGTTTGCATTTTGCCACACTTATTTTCCTAACATTCCTTCTGGTTTTTGTTTTTTTGCAGGTAAATAAGGAATGTGTCCGTGGCCTTTGGGCTGGGCAGCAGCAGGAGTTGGTTTTCTTACGTAATCGAAACCCAGAAAGAGGGAGCATCCAAAATGCAAAACAAGCTTTGAGGAACATGATCAACTCATCTTGTGATCAGCCTATTGGATACCCAATTTATGTGTCCCCTCTGACAACTTCATATTCTGATAGTCATGAACAGCTAAGAGAAATTCTTGGTGGTGCCATCAGTCTTGGAAACATCAAGAACTTCATAGTATCTACATGGCACAGGTGAGTAAAATAAGTCTCCAAGGTATAGTTGCCCAGCCTAGTATATTTAATTAGAATGGTACACTATAAAGTTTTATTTTATCACTTTTCTTTTTATGGTGCAAACTCTGAGTAAGATTCCTGTCAAAACAAGAATATTGCTTTTATTAGAAATATGGAAAGCTTATTACAGTATTTTGTCAACAGTCAGTTTCAATATCAGTTGTGTTATCTACCTCCTGCATACATTAACTGTGGATAAAGTTTGCTTTTTGTGAAACTCTTTTCCAGGCACAAAATACTCCCTTAATATTTCTATTGAATTCCAGGGATGATTTGTAAGTTTCTGAAGGCAAATTAGACAATACAGTCTTACCTGTTTTGTTTCTCCCCTCCCTACAACAACTGAGAAAACTGGTGTTGTGTTGTATTGTGTTAAATAACTTTTGAACCAGATCCACTTGCTTACTTTTATCTGGCTCAATAAACTGTTATGAGATAGATGCAGGGATGGAGAACTGTGTGTATATGTGTTTGTTTGTGTGTGTGTGTGTGTATACATACACACACACACACACATTTACACACAATTCTCTCTCTCTCTCTCTCTCTCTCTTTATATATATATATATACAGTATGTATATATATATATACAGTGATCCCCCGATCATTGCGAGGGTTCCGTTCCAGGACCCCTCGCAATGATCGGGTTTTCGCGAAGTAGCGCTGCGGAAGTAAAAACACCATCTGCGCATGCGCAGATGGTGTTTTTACTTCCGCTGCAGCAGCGAGGAGCCGAAGATTGGGGTTTTAAAACACCCGCGCGGCTTACAAACTGAGCCCTAAAGCCAAGCGCCAAAGGCGAACTTCTGCGCTTGGCTTCAGGACTCGGTTTGGAAGCCGCGCGAGTGTTTTAACAGGTCTCCGCCATCATGGGGAGCTTCCTAGCACCCCCCCGAGCCCCCAACCCGGGTTTGGGGGGTGCTAGGAAGCTCCCATTGTTGGCGGAGACCTTTTAAAACACTCGCGCGGCTTCCAAACTGAGTCCTGAAGCCAAGCGCCAAAGGCGAACTTCTGCGCTTGGCTTCAGGACTCAGTTTGGAAGCCGCGCGAGTGTTTTAAAAGGTCTTCGCCAACAATGGGAGCTTCCTAGCACCCCCCAAACCCGGGTTGGGGGCTCGGGGGGGGTGCTAGGAAGCTCCCCATGATGGCGGAGACCTGTTAAAACACTCGCGCGGCTTCCAAACCGAGTCCTGAAGCCAAGCGCAGAAGTTCGCCTTTGGCGCTTGGCTTCAGGACTCAGTTTGGAAGCCGCGCGAGTGTTTTAAAAGGTCTCCGCCAACAATGGGAGCTTCCTAGCACCCCCCAAACCCGGGTTGGGGGCTCGGGGGGGGTGCTAGGAAGCTCCCCATGATGGCGGAGACCTGTTAAAACACTCGCGCGGCTTCCAAACCGAGTCCTGAAGCCAAGCGCAGAAGTTCGCCTTTGGTGCTTGGCTTCAGGACTCGGTTTGGAAGCCGCGCGAGTGTTTTAAAAGGTCTCCGCCAACAATGGGATCTTCCTAGCACCCCCCAAACCCGGGTTGGGGCCTCGGGGGGGGGTGCTAGGAAGCTCCCCATGATGACGGAGACCTGTTAAAACACTCGCGCGGCTTCCAAACCGAGTCCTGAAGCCAAGCGCCAAAGGCGAACTTCTGCGCTTGGCTTCAGGACTCGGTTTGGAAGCCGCGCGAGTGTTTTAACAGGTCTCCGCCATCATGGGGAGCTTCCTAGCACCCCCCCTGAGCCCCCAACCCGGGTTTGGGGGGTGCTAGGAAGATCCCATTGTTGGCGGAGACCTTTTAAAACACTCGCGCGGCTTCCAAAACAAGTCCTGAAGCCAAGCGCCAAAGGCGAACTTCTGCGCTTGGCTTCAGGACTCGGTTTGGAAGCCGCGCGAGTGTTTTAACAGGTCTCCGCCAACAATGGGAGCTTCCTAGCACCCCCCCCGAGCCCCCAACCCGGGTTTGGGGGGTGCTAGGAAGCTCCCATTGTTGGCGGAGACCTTTTAAAACACTCGCGCGGCTTCCAAACTGAGTCCTGAAGCCAAGCGCCAAAGGCGAACTTCTGCGCTTGGCTTCAGGACTCAGTTTGGAAGCCGCGCGAGTGTTTTAACAGGTCTCCGCCATCATGGGGAGCTTCCTAGCACCCCCCCGAGCCCCCAACCCGGGTTTGGGGGGTGCTAGGAAGCTCCCATTGTTGGCGGAGACCTTTTAAAACACTCGCGCGGCTTCCAAACTGAGTCCTGAAGCCAAGCGCCAAAGGCGAACTTCTGCGCTTGGCTTCAGGACTCGGTTTGGAAACCGCGCGAGTGTTTTAACAGGTCTCCGCCATCATGGGGAGCTTCCTAGCACCCCCCCCCGAGCCCCCAACCCGGGTTTGGGGGGTGCTAGGAAGATCCCATTGTTGGCGGAGACCTTTTAAAACACTCGCGCGGCTTCCAAAACGAGTCCTGAAGCCAAGCGCCAAAGGCGAACTTCTGCGCTTGGCTTCAGGACTCGGTTTGGAAGCCGCGCGAGTGTTTTAACAGGTCTCCGCCAACAATGGGAGCTTCCTAGCACCCCCCCCCGAGCCCCCAACCCGGGTTTGGGGGGTGCTAGGAAGCTCCCATTGTTGGCGGAGACCTTTTAAAACACTCGCGCGGCTTCCAAACTGAGTCCTGAAGCCAAGCGCCAAAGGCGAACTTCTGCGCTTGGCTTCAGGACTCGGTTTGGAAGCCGCGCGAGTGTTTTAACAGGTCTCCGCCATCATGGGGAGCTTCCTAGCACCCCCCCCCGAGCCCCCAACCCGGGTTTGGGGGGTGCTAGGAAGATCCCATTGTTGGCGGAGACCTTTTAAAACACTCGCGCGGCTTCCAAACTGAGTCCTGAAGCCAAGCGCCAAAGGCGAACTTCTGCGCTTGGCTTGAGGACTCAGTTTGGAAGCCGCGCGAGTGTTTTAAAAGGTCTCCGCCAACAATGGGAGCTTCCTAGCACCCCCCAAACCCGGGTTGGGGGCTCGGGGGGGTGCTAGGAAGCTCCCCATGATGGCGGAGACCTGTTAAAACACTCGCGCGGCTTCCAAACCGAGTCCTGAAGCCAAGCGCCAAAGGCGAACTTCTGCGCTTGGCTTCAGGACTCGGTTTGGAAGCCGCGCGAGTGTTTTAACAGGTCTCCGCCATCATGGGGAGCTTCCTAGCACCCGCCCCCCAGCCCCCAACCCGGGTTTGGGGGGTGCTAGGAAGCCCCCCATGCCGGCGGGAAGACCCAGGGAACGTTCCTTCGGCCGCCCAGCAGCTGATCTGCCGGAACGCAAACTCCACCATCTACGCATGCGTGCAGATGGTGTTACTTCCGGGTTGAAAACTCGCGATATAGCCGTTTCGCAATGATCGGGGTCGCGATACCCGGGGGATCACTGTATATCTATATATATGACGGTCTTGGTATATTCGGGTTTCTTCCCGTGTAGGATTTGGAAATTTCTGGCGACGTTTCGACGAGGTCTCACTCGTCATCTTCAGGCTGGTGTTTCTGTCCTTGATCTCAGGCGAACAGGTGTTCGCCTGAGATCAAGGACAGAAACACCAGCCTGAAGATGACGAGTGAGACCTCGTCGAAACGTCGCCAGAAATTTCCAAATCCTACACGGGAAGAAACCCGAATATACCAAGACCGTCATACCTGTACCCGTGAAAATCTACGAAAACAAATATCTATATATATCTATATATATCTATATATATATATATCTATATCTATATATATCTATATCTATCTATCTATCTATCTATCTATCTATCTATCTATCTATCTATCTATCTATCTATCTATCTATCTATATATATATATATATGTAGATTGTTCTGAGTTCGGGTTTTGCCCTGTGTAATATTTTGCATGTTTATGCGACGTTTCGGTGAAATCACATCCACCATCATCAGGCTGAACACACACACACACACACACACACGATATTGAATTTCTGGAAGAAAAGTAGGGTGTATGATAAATAAACAGGAAAAGAATTGGTCAAGATATGACTGTGAGATTTTGGCAGAATATGATAACTAATTTCTTAGTCTGCTTGCTATTTTTTTTATTGTTGCTACATTCAGGTTGAGAAAAGGCTGTGGTGCTGGTTGCAACAGTGGAGGAAACATTGAAGACTCTGATGCTGGAGGTGGTGCTTCCTGCACAAGTAATAGTGCAACTGTCAATGATTCTCAGAGCAGCGTATCTCAAGGAGGTGGGAATGTAACTGCTGGACAGGGATCTGGAGTAGGATTGCAACCCCCTGTCGCCTCTCATCCAGTCACCCTAGGTAAAACTGAACTGGTGTCGGGGAATGTATGTATTCAAGTACCTCGCTGCCAGATTGGGAAAATTAATCTTTGAAATGTTGTTGTTTTAACTTCTATCTTCCCATCAATAGTGTCTGTTAAGCATGTTTAGAATCCACAGGCCTGGTGCCATTCAGCTTGCAACTTGGGTGATTCTGTAGATGGTGATAAGAAGATAACTGTACCTTTTCCCCATGAAGATCAGCGCACAAATCATCTTCCAAAATCTCAATATTATGAAGCTTGCACATATTTCCCAAGTGGAAAATTCGCAGACCAAATCCTAAAGTAAATTTTGATAGGAATAACATCAAGTTTGGATTCTAGCCTTGAGGCAGGCTTGGCCTACCTTGGTTATCTGGGAAGAGTTTGATCCTATGGGTCCTAATGACAAGGGTTCTTGGGACTCTTAATTTCAATCATGGGTGTGTGGACCCATATTTTTCCTGGTTAGCCAAGGCTTCCTTGAGTTATGATAGATGGCTATGGCATTAGCAAATTCCTCATTGAGGGAGGAAGTGGTCTTACCACTGCTTAAAGAGGCAAAAGTTTACTTCCTGCTCAAGAAGCCATCACTGGATTCAACCTTTTAGGATAATGCTGATTCCCTCTCCATTTTTTTTTCTTTCTAAAGAAGGTTGTTGAGAATGTCGTTGTACAGCAGGCTTTAGAGAGTTCTGAAGGAAAATTGATTATCTTGACCCTTTTTAGCTGAGTTTCAGACCAGGGAATGAGACTAAAATAATACTGATTGCATTTATGGATAGCCTCTGTGGGAGAGGTATGGGGAGGTGTTCATCCTGGCTATTCTTGATCTCTTACTGCCCTTCAATACCATTGATTGTGGTACACTTTGAAACCAAAAACTTGACTCTAAAAAGCAGGCGATAGCCATGTCTTAGAGGTCGTTTTTGTTTTGTAAAGCAGTTGTGCATCTTCCTGCATCAGGAGACAATGCTCGTGGTCACTCCTACCTTGGTCATATAATGAGTAGATTACTTCTAGGTATTGTCATGACTATGTACTCTATGATTATCTAGAAGCTGCAGCTAGCCTAGAATGCAGGCATAAATGGGCACACCTTAGTATACCTATATTACACTTCAATTCCATAAGCTCCACTATTTTCCAGTGGGTATCCAGATGGAATTAAAAGTGTTGGCTATATAAAACCTACAATTGAATATAGGCAGATTGTTTCTCAGAGTATCTTTCTCCAGTTGTTTCTACCTGTCCCACTAGGTGGTGTCGGGAGAGACATGCTCCCTATCCCTTTGATTTAAAAAATGATACAGGACTTCTATCATAGCACCTGTCCAATGGAAAGCTATATTTCCGAAGACCAGATTGACTCCAATTTTGCTAGCTTTCCATATGGCCAGCACTATAAAGTGATAAAACTAGAATGTACTCCAGGTCTGGGTGTTGAGAGGCTAGCTGGCCTTTTAAGTAGTTTCTGTTTCTATTGGATCCATTCTTGGTAGTCATTGTTGATTTTTCACTTCACTTATGCTGTTTTTATTTTTGAGTTATTAGCCACCCAACAACGTGTCATATTTCTCATATGTAAATCAATTTAATGATTAATTAGTTAATTGCATTGTATCACGTTTGCATTTCCTTAGCCAGGGAAAGATCTGAATTTTATGTCAAGGTCATCTCATAGGGTTATTTTTCACTTTGTGGGAAGTTCTTTGTAGAAACCACACCACACAGACCAAACAGCTTTATTTATGCCTCAAATGATAATATCCAAAACTAAAATGTTCAGAGTACATTTCGAAAACTATCATAAAGAGCAATGATCAATCAATCAGAATAGAGCTGGAAGTTATCTGGGAGGTTTTCTAGCCCAACCCCCTGCTAAAGCAGGAGACCTTATACCTTATACCACTGATGGTGAACCTATGGCATGTGTGCCCCGAGTGGCACACTTAGCCATATCAGTGAGTACACGAGCTCAGGTCCGGCACACATGTGGACACTGGCCAGCTGGTCTTCAGGCCTTCTGGGCCCTTTGGGAGTCAGGAAACAGGAAAAAGGTCTGGTTTTTGCTCTACCAAAGCTCCAGAGCCTTTCTAGGAGCATGGGCAAGGCGAAAACGGCCTTTCCCAGCACACACAAACCCCCCACCCCCACCCCCGAGGTCCTCCAGAGGCCAGAAACCACCCATTTGCCACTTCTGGTTGGACATGAAGTTCTGTGGGGGGGTTTTGTTCTCCCTAGGATTCAGAGCCTTTCTAGGAGCCTGGAAGGGATGAAAACAGCCTTTCCCACCCTGGAGGCCCTCTGGACTCCAGAAATCCCCCCTTTGGAAGTTGACAAACGTGCCATTTCTGGCTTCTGGAGGGCCTCCAGGGGGATGGGGAACGCCATTTTCGCCCCCCCTCAGGCTCCTACAAGGCTCTGAAGCCTGGGGAGAGCTAAAAACAGGCGTGCCACCACATGCTGGAATTTGGGGTGGGGTGGGGTTATGCGTGCATACGTGAATGGCACATGGAATTATGGTTGTGAGCACGCGTGCACGTGACACCTCCCCCCATGCTTTCCCCCCTTTTGGCATGCAAACCAAAAAAGATTCGCCATCACTGCTTTATACCATTTCGGACAAGATGACTGTCCAGCCTCTTCTTTAAAACCTCCAGTGATGAAACAGACTGCCTGCCAGCGTAAAAAACCTGGAAACAGGAGGAGGGGAAAATTATATTTATCGTTGAAGAAAGTTGAAGGGGCTTCTCTGTAGTTATCAGATACATTTTCTTTAATTAATAGCCATTGCTGCTTCTAGAAGGAATGGATCCAGAATCTTTTGAATCCAAGTCAATAGCTTTTTCAATTTTCTATCCTTCCATTTTAGGAATAAACAAACTATAGCCTATTTTATTTATTTATACGATATATATATTGTATAAAGCATATAATAATTTCATAAAATTATTTTCATTATTTTTTCAGGATTTTCCCCCCCATATCATTTCATTTATTTTTTGTTCATATTTTATTTTTAGGCACCAGCCAGAGTGCTCATTCTGTTCAATCGAGCCTTATCAGACATTCCCCTGCTCGTGCTTCAGTTGCCAGCCAGTCAACGTACTGCTACAGCAGCCGTCACTCATCCCTCCGGACATCCACCACAGGCTTTGTGCCTTGCCGACGGTCTTCCACCAGCCAGCTTTCCCTTCGCAACCTTCCATCCTCCATACAGTCCCGTCTCTCCATGGTGAACCAAACGGAAGCCGCTAACCAGACTGGTGTTGCCAATATGCAGCATGGCTTCCCTTCTTCAAGCAGTTCCAGTCAGAGCATCCCAGCCTGCAAACAACATGCCCTCGTTGGCTTTTTAGGGAACGATGGGATGACAAATGTTACTGATTCACAGGCAGGCACACACGTGAGCCCTGTGAACCAGACACAAACCAAAAGGGATGATGTTGTTTACAGAATTCAGGTAAATGCATTGTAGGAATTGAGCTGGTTTATATCCCTTTTATTAGCTAATGACTATTTTTTGTGGGTGGACAGTTATGGGTTTAATTTTTTTAAATCTTCCCTACACTTCTGGAATGCAACATTGTAGAATAGAAAACTAATTCTTAATATACAGAATTCACCGAAGAGTTCAGATGTAACACATCTTAACAGCTGGTATTCTCTCTTTTCTTTAAAATAAATTTTATTAGCTATAATAATAATAATAATAATAATAACAACAACAACAACAACAACAACAACAACAACAAATGCACACTACACAAAAGGACCCGGATTGTGGGGGCAATATGCTGGGTCTGTTAAAAAGTGCTATTGCTAACATGTTGTAAGCCGCCCTGAGTCTAAGAAGAAGGGCGGCATAAAAAAGTAGGTAGGTAAGTAAGTAAATAAGTAAGTAAGTAAGTAAATAAATAAACAAACAAACAAACAAACAAATAAATAAATGGCACCCAACATCACTGCCACCCAACATCATTCATTCAATCCCCTCCACCAAAATGAGGATGTACTGATTTGTAATATTTTAAACCAGAAATATTAGCATATTTACAAATTAGAGTGATTCCAGTTTATTCTTTATAACTCGGTCTCGAACAGCTGATATTCTCTAGGGCTGTGCTGTGTTATGGCTACACTTTGAAAATGGTGCTTCAGAGTATTCGCTAAAGCAGGGGTCCCCAACCACCGGGCCGCGGACCAGTACCGGGCCGCGGTGCATGTTGCACCGGTCCGTGGAGTCAGCAGCTGCCAGTCCTCCTGCCGCCGCCCCCTCCCTCCAGTGCTTCATCTCCCGCTGGGAAAGAGGCCTCGGGAGGCAGGTTCTGCCGGCCACAGGGTGATGGACGGGACAGAGGGGCGGGAAGGACCGGGAGGCTCAAGCCTCTTTTGGCTTCTGCCATGGCACGCCTTTGTGTTTTTGGCTGGGGGGCGGGAGGCAGGAGAGCCGGCCTGACCCCCTCCCTCCAGCGCTTCACCTGCCGCCGGGCAAGAGGGTTTGGGAGGCAGGTTCTGCCGGCCACAGGGCGATGGCGGGAAAGAGGGGCGGGAAGGACCAGCACCCCCATGCTTAATCCCGCCCCCAACCACACCCCTTTCCGCCCCCACCGGGCCATAGAAAAATTGCCTTGCTGAAACTGATCCCTGGTAGAAAAAACGTTGGGGACCACTGCGCTAAAGGATAGGGAATGAACGAGGCAAAGATATGCTCATGGAATAAAGATCTTTGCATTACAGAAAAATATGGTGCAAGTTAAGTATTAAAGTTATTTCAACAGCTTTCTGTAATGTTATAACAATACTATTAGGTAGAGAATTAAGCAATTGTTTCTTTTTACATTAAATAGACTTGCTTGTCTAGTGTTGGTTTGAGGTCCAAGCTTGATGGCCCAAGTTTGGAAGCTAAAAATAGCATTAATGGGAAACGTTGAATTATATCACATTTTCTCTGTGTTCTAGTCATGTAGGAGTGTGAAACCTGTGGCTCTCTAAAGGTTGTGGAAATATACCTCCCTTCTTATTTTGCCAGTCTGTGGTTTATAGTGGTTGGAATTGAATTATACTTGGAGGGATATGCAAAACATTTTGAATTGAAAAGGTTTTAAACTATTTCCAAAAGGGGAATTTCAAACTTAATTCTTGCATAGCACTAATTTTAACCTACTTCTTTTTCTAGATAATAGATCCTAGCCAGGTTTTGGAAGGGATCAACTTATCCAAAAGAAAAGAACTGCAGTGGCCAGATGAAATGATAAGACTAAGAGCTGGAAGGAACAGCTGGAAAGACTGGAATCCTCAGGAAGGCATGGAAGGCCATGTAAGTGTGATTCCTCGGCCGCTTTTGCTATTGGCATGCTCAGAGGTTATATTGATTGCAAATAAATTCAAAAAGTGGAGCACAAAAAGAAAAAGCCAGTTTTACAAATTCTGAATTATAACAATAGGCAGGAATATGCATCTTTGCGCTATGTGTTCTGGAAATCTGAACTTCTTTTAAAACAGCAACAACAACTTAAGACCCAATGGATTTCTTGGAAGATAAGAGCATAGTATATTAAATCCACGTAAAGTCTACGTAAAGAAGTGCACTATTCACCAAAGTATGACATTTCCGGTTCCCTTGTTAACAGTTCTAGAAACATAGAAACATAGAAGACTGACGGCAGAAAAAGACCTCATGGTCCATCTAGTCTGCCCTTATACTATTTTCTGTATTTTATCTTAGGATGGATATATGTTTATCCCAGGCATGTTTAAATTCAGTTACTGTGGATTTATCTACCACGTCTGCTGGAAGTTTGTTCCAAGGATCTACTACTCTTTCAGTAAAATAATATTTTCTCATGTTGCTTTTGATCTTTCCCCCAACTAACTTCAGATTGTGTCCCCTTGTTCTGAATGCTTTCTACAAGATACTTTCTCCTGTGAAATATGGGAATATTTCTATTACTATTTTATTCTCAGTATTATAACAGAGGAGGTTCTTACCAATAACTTTTAAGAGTAGAATCAAAATAGTTTATTTGCTGGAGCAACAATATACATAAGTAAGACCTGAAAGCCTAATCTTGATCTTCTCACCTAGCCTGTATGTATTACTTCAGTATGATAAAATTCCAGTATTACTGCTGAGTACATTTTCTTTTTCTTGCTACCCCTGCTAGGTGATTCACCGTTGGGTGCCTTGCAGCAGAGATCCAGGGCATAGGTCCCATATAGACAAAACCATATTGCTGGTGCAAATTGAAGACAAATACGTTGCAGTGATTGAAACTGGAGTCCTGGAACTTGGGGCTGAAGTGTGACACCTTGTCCACCTCCACAATGTTCAGAAATGAAGTAAGGCGCCTCAGAAGGATACCCCAACAGCTCAAGTAATAGGAAGAGACTTGAAAAGGAAGTTAAGGGTAGGATGTCAGTCTCCAGAAGAATTAAGGGGGTGCTTTTGATATTTTTCAAGTTAGCTACTGAAGAAAATATTGTGCATGAAGGGTAAACAGGATATCTCTTTTGCTTTGTACATTATTTTATCCATTGCAATGCTTTAAAACAATCCCACATTTTCCAGGTTTCCAAACAGGAGCATCTCATTTTTTTCCTAATTGTCTTGCCAAAAATATTTTGTCTCATCAATGTAGATTCACTTCATTTTTCAAAAGCAGCTGAAAATTGTATAAATGTCGAGATCAGTGTGAAGCTGAATAGAATGTTTCATTAACTGCAAGTGTAACCAGATTTTAAATTTCTTATTTCTTCTAAGGGGGGAAAAAGATCATTGAGAAAACTGCACTATTTTTTTTTATGGCAATGCACTACAAAAATCTGAGATTGCTCAGAACATTTATTGATATAAATATATATACATATATATATATATATATAAGAAAATACCGTTATTTAAATTGCCTTTGGGATTAGCCACCTTCTCCACATTCATATGATGGTAGGAAATACCATTGGTTCATTTTTGGCTAAAAATTTGCCCAACAACTTATTTATTCTGTCCTATTTAGAATATATGGTAGATTAACCAGTAATTACAGGAAAAAAAACTCCAGGAAAGCCTAACTCATGGTGAAACCAATTGATAGCGTAAATTTTATTTTTTACAAAATGGGCTCGATCATACAATTGTGCATTTTCTTCCTCTACTTTTTTTACTTTCCAATATGGAGTCAACAAAAATAGATTACTGGGCTCCTTTGAAAAAAAGTTTGCTTTTCTTTTTATGGAAAGCTGGATGGGATATATTGTTATAAATAAGGTTGTGACTTTATCTCTGTTCTGGGGCTTACTCCTTTATCAAGCAAAATAGTTTACTTTTTTAAAAAAATTAAAGGATAAAAATCAGAAGGCATGTTGTATCATATTATCTGTATCATTTTGCGTTTTAGCTCCCTTTAGTTGCTATTATGTTCTGTGACTTGAATTTATTTTCAAAAATTATATATTCTATAATAATTGTACTTTGCATATAACTGTGAAACTGATTTATGTTGCATATCATCAATTTTTACTGATTGGAATTTTTAGTGTGTGTTTTCAGGGAAACAAGTTACTCAAACAGCAACAGAGTAAGGGGACAAAGTTGCAATTTTTTATCTTGCTGTTTCTATGACTTGCTCACAATGTTAATGGAACGTTTTATATGTAGTGGTTGTTTCCTTCATGTGATCTGAAACTCTGGGCTCAGTGGGAAAGAGAACAATTTGCAATTGCAACTTTTAGAAGCAGCCATCTTTTATTTTTGAACTGTTCCTGTGTTAATTATGCATGGGTGATCTTACAAGCAAGAAATTGCAGTGAATCATAACCATTGTATTATAATTAACATAATATTATCATAACATGAACAATATGATACCATAAGAAACAGCCCTTGTGGTTTGCTGAGTATAAAGTAAAATCCAAATGCCACAATTACTGCATTACAATCTTGACCATATTTTGCAAAGCTGTTCACTGCTGCAGGTAACTCTGGCTAGAATCTAAAAACCACAAAATTTGTCCGGAGGGAACAGTATTAATAATAAAATATAGAAAAAAGCTTTAAAAATACTAATGTCTGAATGCCCCCAGTTTAAACCCTGAGGCTATCATATTTTCATCATTTTATGAACAAGAGAAAATCATTTTCTTAGTTTTGGTCAGCCATCTCACTTCACATTTTAAGTGACAATTAAATATTCATTTATCTTTTTTACTTTTCCAAAAATAGAAAGAAAATGCAATCTACCTTTCAAAAAGATTAATCAATCATTTTGAATATATTAAATCCATTGATAAAGAGAGTGCTTTTGAAGGTTAGCCCGAATGAGACAATGAACACTATAATACGGAAAATTGGATTTTTCTGATAAGATTTTTCTTTCCTGTTTTTAATTGTTAATAGCAACAGAAATGGCACTCTGTGACATAGGATCTGATTATATTTGAAACTAAATAGGTATATTGAAAGAGGATAATTTCAAGACTTCTAATATATCTAGATACATTTATGATGTGATAAATTTAGTTTAAATAATTGAAAACAAATTATTTGATTAGCACAATCTTAATCACACCTTTGTTAGATATAAATCTCATCTAATTAGCATTCATGAAAATATATATTGAGTTTTATTTCCAGATTTTTAAGATGTTCATCACCCAATAATTTGGTGGATTATCCTTTATGTAGTATTAACTAGTGTTTATGAAACTTTTTTCTTTGGTTGTTGCGGTATATGAGCTTGGAAGCCAAATTAATTGTTTTGCATCTTTTCATATGTGGACTTGGTGGCTTTCTTTCTTTATTTTCTCCAAATAGTTATGACAAACTTTCTGAAAATTTTACTAATCCACTAAATTAATTTCTAGATTAAGCTATAATATTTATGTAGAAAAAGTTTATGAAAGTTAATTTGCCTACTATCAATGTTTATAAATATATGCATAAAATACTGATAATCCAACTAGGCATTAATTTAATGTAAAATCACAGACATATACTTAGCTTCCCAGTTAATATTTTGGGAAATTAAAGGAGAAATTTCTTTTACCTCGTTAAATGCTTTAATTTTCATAAAGAACAAAAAATCTTATTATTGCTCAATATTGAGGTAATATTATGTAGATGTTCTTGTAACCTAGGAAATAGATATGGAGGGAAGGAAATGTTTTTGAAAAATTATATCTTTTACAAGGTGGGTTTTTTTTAAACTTGTTGCTTTTTCTACCCATGCTTGCTGCTGTTGGAGAATGACTAGTTGCATAGTTGCAATGTTATGTGAAAATATTGAACAGATGGTACGAAGTGTTATGGAAGAGGCCTTTGAACACTTAGATTTGGGGGCACATTTTACCCAAACTGACATTGAAATGCCTTCTTAACAGATGAGATGAAGTAGTGACACCAGCCCTTTAGTTCTATATATTTTAAGTGGTAATAACTCTACCAATGGACTAGTACATTTGAAAGAGCTTTTCAAAGCATACCTAAATATTTCATATTAGCTCTAGGTTCAGCCACCATGGTTTTATATACCTAATTTTATTAAGAGAGATTTTTCTTACCTATTATATAGGTTCTACTTGTCTGGTCCTACTTGGTGATTGGTAACCTGATGCCATTAGCCCTGCAATGCTAGACAGTATAAGAATTACAGCAGTATTTAATGTGTGCCTTAGTAAAATGATGGTGAGTGCATAAGACCTTGGTGGGAGCTACTGCCCATACCTAGTTGTCCCCAAATTTTTTTAAAGATGGCTGCTCTAAAAGGCTTCGTAGATTTGTATACACTGTTCATCAGCAAACATTTGAAAGTACCATTTAGATATTTATACTAACTTTAGAGACGGCCCAAATGGATGACAAAAGTCACAAAGGTTAAAAGTCAGACGTTACTTCTTTATGAACTCAGCCAGATAATGAACTGCTTAATGAACCTTAAACAATGGGAGGGCGAAGATAAAATGAGTTGGAAAATGGAATATGTGCTTTGCATTTACCAGCATATGGAGAACTTGCCAGGGATAGGGTTATATATACTTTGTATGTGTCAGTGAGAGTATGAGCGCATGGGTGTGTGTATGCTGTTTGAAACAGACTGTAAATATTGTCGCTGTTTAAAACTGGGAAAAGTTGACAGGATTTGTTTGTAACATGTTGCTTTGAAAAGACAGTATTGACAGTGAAGAAACAATGAAATTTAAAAACAAAATCCTCTTGTCCCTTGTTTTATTCTCATGTTTAGTTTTTTATATCGAAGATTTATAAACAACTCCACATGGATGTTGTATATTTCCTTGCTCTTTTCCCTTGAAGGACAATGGTGAAAATGTTATGATTAATATGCCTTCTCTTCTGTTCTTTGGCTAGAAATAACTTTATATATTCTTATATTGCCACTCTCCAAAGCTTCATTGTTTTTCATTTTTCAGATGTGCATTTTACTGTACTTATGCTATACTTTAGCTCCTGCAATGTTCTTTATTCTCATTATACTCCTGTTAAAATCCAGCACAGCATATCCCTTTCTTTCTAACCCCTCTCCCCCCAAAATTGAGGTTGGTCTTATATAAGATTATAGTAATTATAGTAATATTCAGTAACACTTACACACATAGGCTGAGGTATGAAAACATGACGACCAATATTATTAAAATATTGTAAAAAGAGACCTTCTGATAGTGACCTTGTCTAGCAATGGGTAAATTTGAGGGAATTTTGTACATGCAACATTTTGAATTATGACTGATAACAGGAGGAATATGTGGATTTGAGAAACATGCCAGAAGAAATAAAGTGCACCAATCGTACTTAAGTGTGAAAATCATACTGAATTAGAATACAGGAACATTCAAAATCAGCCATTCAAAACCTGGATAGATAAATTTCCTAGTTGGCTTTTTATCTTTGCTTTTCTCCTATCTATAAGAATTTTTGCAAATTTATACAAAATATAAAACCAGATAAACTAAGGAATAAAGATTGCTTATGGTCATTAGCAATGCAGTAATTCCCTGATTAAATTAAGAATTGATGCAGAGAATTCAGTTTCTCATTCTTACCAGATGGATCATTCTTCTACAATAAATGATCTTCAGAGATTGTGATCATAACTCAGAAGGTGATTTAAGGGATTGGTGCTGGTAAGTAAAATTTCAGGAAGGAATGTTGGATGTAGAGAGGAAAGACAAGGCATTTTAGAAATTGTATTTTTGGAACAATGAAAATGTAAACAATTTTGAAAGAGAAATGAGCTAACGGAAGATGGGAGAAAGATGTTAATGCTAGATGAAGGGCAATATTTTAATAAAGGAACTGATGTCATTTTGTAATACAGTACACTTCGAAGCACAACGAAGAAGGATGAAGTACATCCTATGAGAAGTAAAAAAAGCAAGATAGAGTGATCAGGACAGAATGGGAAATGGTAGGATCCAAAAAGGATAAACAAAAAGCATATAGAGTGTTATGAATAATACATGTATATAATTGGGAGGTGGGGGTGGAAATGAATGAAGACATATAAATCATTTGCCGTAAGAAATATCAAAACTGTAATACCCACACATTTTTGTCAGCCAGAAAAGCCATCTATCAGCAAGAATAGGTTATTTTATACTGTATCCTGCAAATTTAACAAAAATTAGAAGGCACAGTAGTTTTGGAGAATATTTTGAAAATATTTTCAATCACATTCTGATGGGAAAATGTACCTTTTTGGGAAAATAGTTTTATTAAATCAAAAGGTTCATAAAAACATAACAAGCTTATCCAAAAGTACTGTACTGGGCTATGTTAAAAGTTAAACAGATACTAATGTGATTAGTCAAAGACTTGTTTAATGTTGATTCTTACTAGGACTGAGTATTTAATTTCATTCATTTAATCTATAGATTTATATCGAGCCCTTCTTCTAGGAGCTTACCACAGTATATATAACAACCCTACATTTTTCTCCTCTGCAACAACTCTGTTATTGGGGTTAAATAGTTCAAAGTGCCCAGTTAATTTCTAGGACTAAAATAAGCCCTGAACATGGTTCTCTATCATCCCAATCTAACAGCTGTGGTGACACAGTGGTCAGAATGTAATATTACAAGAGTTCAATTCCGACCAACTAACTGTTGACTCAGCCTTCTATCTTTCCAACCTGCTGTAAAGCAGTTTGGAATGTATATAAGCTTAAGTGCTATTGCCATTGCTGTCTTAATAAACATATCACACTGGCTTTGGCCACAGCCATAATCTGTTTTGGAAAAATTCACGATGGTTCCATGTGGATTAGGACTAGACCTTCACTTTACTGATTTTTTCCTAGAAACACAAGAAATAGTTGCATTCAGCACAAATGTTAAGCCAGAATTTAGAATTAGTGGAGTAATCCATATTTGTTTGATTTGCACATAAAAAGTAAAGTATAATGGAGCCATAATTTAAGCCATAATTTTTATGACTTAGTCCTGTATGCATGTATCCCCTCATGAAATAACTTGATATCTCCAATTTTTCTTTTCACTTCAGGAAAAAAAAATAGAGAAAGTAAATTTGATCCCCCCTCCCCAATTTATTGTTTAAAATTATGGTAGATGGTTTTTACCAAAGTCTCCAATTCTTGTTCTTTATAAAAGTACTGAATCGATATTCTTTTACCCCGTCCAGCCCTTTCTACTAGTTCTTGTTCTCTGGAGGACAACACTGAGGGATGAAGACTTTGCAACCCGGGATCTGCAATTTAAAAATGCTGGGGTTTGTCCCCCCAACCCCCAAATTATCATTCATGTTATGTTCTATGGGTTTTTTAAATGTTGTAAACCACCCAGAGTCCTCTTGTCATGAAATGGGCAGCTATCATTTTAATAAATAAATTTATTTTAATAAATAAATAAAATAAATTTGCTAGCATTGAAGTTAAAAATAAACCCAAATTCTTCAATGTCAGCCTTGATAGCTTCAAGGCAGGGTTAGACAGATTCATGGGTGCCAAATGCATCAGTGGTTATTGAAACGGATGTCCAAGTGCCGCATCTATGTTGGTTGAGGCAGGCAGGATTCCCTTGGGTACCATTTGTTGGGGGGGTCAAGGGAAAGGGAGAGTGTTGCCTTCTCTTTCTGCACAAGATCCCCATGTACAATTGGTGGGCCACTGTGTGACACAGAATGCTGGACTCGATGGGCTTTGGCCTGATTCAGCATGGCTTTTCTTACGTTCTGGATTCCTCCCAGTTCGGACCGGATCATCCTAACCAGAAGTGATCCACTGATGGCGGATCATGATGGTGCCACAGATACGATTCGGTCGGTGCCGGTCCGTGGGCACTGCCATCTTTTTTGTGAAACTTTGCGAATTTTTCCCTGTTTTGATGGCTTCTCCTCTTCTGCTGCTTGAAAAAGGGCCTTCCCGTCCGCCCTTGGGTTAATACTGACCTTTATTTCTTCGCCCGAAGCACAGCTGGTCAGCTCCTCAGATGTGTTTTGGGCTGATTCTTGCTACTGAGCATGCGCAGAAGCCAAATGGCATAAGGGGTCACACGTGTGTGAGGGTAAGTGCGTGCGTGCATGTGCAACATCGCAATGCGAACCAGTGCCGAAGGTAAGTGGAACCCACCCCTGGAGTGTGCAGGGGGGGGGAGGAACAAAGTTAACAAGGAAGGAACTAGTAGTTCCCATACTGAGACATCTCCCCCAGGCCTATATAGTTTATGTATGGTATGTTGTGTGTATGTCTTTTTAAATTATGGGCTTTTAGATATTTTTAAATTTGTTTTAAATTAGATTTGTTATTGTACATTGTTTTTATTATTGCTTTGAGCCGCCCCAAGTCTACGGAGAGGGGCGGCATACAAATGTAAAAAATAAATAAAATAAATAAATGCTACAAAATACCATCATGCCAACCATGATCAGGAGCCTTATGTGGCCATTTAGAGAAGCACCGAATTTATTTATTAGATTTATTACATTTCTTCATTTAGATTTAGAAAGGTAGCAGGAAAAGGGTTAGAATTGAAAACCAGCAGTATAGCCTTCTATAAAGGCTCTGATTTCTTTGTTCCTCAAGGGAGAAATCTTCCCAGTGTTTATGGTTTCATTTATTTTCTGTTTGCAATAAAGTGACTAATCTTGCCAAATCATATGCAGGACTTCTGCCAAGTAAGTCAGTTTCAGAATAAGGTTTTCAGTATTTGCGTATCTGATATTTATGACTATGCCTATTTGAAGCTTGCCATCTTGACTAAGATATACCTGTGATGTATACATAGCTTGTACAAATTACAACTCACACGCACAAACACATTTTAAAATAACCACCGGGGAATAAAGAAAAGCAATTCGCATATGATCCAGTTTTGTAGATATAATTTTTATTCCGCCTTCATAATCTGTCTGTCTTTCTGTCTGTGTCTGTCTGTCAATCTATCCATCCATCCAGCCATCTATCCAACTATCTATCTATCTATTTTTATGCCACCCAATTCCCTAGGGACTCTGGCTGACTTACAACCAAAAATATAACATCTAGATAGTACTAAAAACCTATAAAACAGTTTAAAAATAATTAAAATGAAACCATGAAATCCATGCATACCAGTTATGGCTGGACCTCGATGGTTACCACCCTCAAGTCAATGCTCCTAGGTCTTTACCACTTTCCGGAAGGCCAGTACGGTGGGGGCAGTCCAGATCTCAGGGGGTAACTGGTTCCATAGAGTCGATGCAGCCACAGAAAAGGCCCTCCACCACGGACCCGCCAGCCAACACTGTTTAGCTGAGGGGACCCGGAGAAGATCAACCCTGTGGGCCCTTACTGGTCACTAGGAGCTGTGTGGTAGAAGGCGGTCTCAAAGATAGTCTGACCATAAGCCATGTAGGGCTTTAAAAGTAATGAACCACACCTTGAATTGCATCCAGAGTCCAATCAGGAGCCAGTGCAGTCCGGGGAAGATTGGTGTAATGTGGTGTAACAACTGCTCATGCAGCCGCATTCTGGACCAATTGTAGTCTCTGAACACTCTTCAGAGTAGCCCAATGTAGAGTGTGTTGCCATAGTCTAGCCTAGAGAGGTGACAAGGGAATGAGTGACACTGGGAAGAGCCTCCTGATCCATGTAGGGTCGTAATTGGTGCACTAGGCGAACCTGTGCAAAGGTCCCTCTAGCTACAACTGTCAGATGTTGGTCTAATCTTAGCTGTGAGTCTAGGAGGACACCCAAATTGTGAACCCGTTCTGAGGGGAGTGGTCCCCCCCACCCGAATCAAGGATGAACAATTGATATAGTTTTTTTGGAGATAATATCTACAGCCACTCGGTCTTCTCGGGGTTAAGTCTGAGCCTGTTAACTCTCATCCAGACTGTCACAGCATCCAGGCACCGGCACATCATATCCACTGCTTCACTGAACTGACGTGGTGGAGATATATAACTGGGTGTCATCAGCATATTGCTGATACTTCACCCCATGTCGTCAGATAATCTCACCCAGTAGTTCATGTAGATGTTAAATAGGAGAGAGAGGACCGAACACTGATGCACCTCGCAAAAGAGGGGTCAGGGGGTCGACCGCTGCCCTCCTACCAACACCGATTGTGAGCTATGAAGTTATTTAAGTTATTTATAAATAACTTAAGGCAGCAAATATACACTAGAGTCCTCCTGTTCGTATTTGAAGGGTCCCTACTTACATAAATGATAACATCTAACTTTATGAATATTTAAAAGATTTTTTTGGCTAGGACTATTTGTGTACTGGATTATTATTTATTTATAAAATGTCTAAACCACAAAATACATGTGTGTTTTTCCTGGAAATCTCAAAAAAGACTCCTTTTGTATTGAAAACAAAATCTGAACATTTTAATTTAAAACTTGCTAGATCTAATTATTGTATCATAGGAAAGTTTGATTGCAAACTTCCCCACTTCCTTTAAAATAAAAACTTGTAAGTAGCCAAGCAGAAAATACTTTTAGCTGGAAATTTGGCATGATTAAGTCCCCTTTAATTCCTGTGGGAGAATTTTTTTTTTAAAAAAAAACAACATTATTTCCATAGCTATCAATGGGAAACACAGAATCAGATTTCCGATTAGAGAGTTTGACTTGAGTTCTAAGCAAATCCAAGGCACATTATGTTATTTTTTTGTTTTCCAAATCAATTCCTTTGCTAGAAGGCTTACACATTACTGTCCTTGCTATACTTATTTCTTTCTTAATGAATAGTTCCCAGGTAAAAAACACATTTGCTTTATTTTTAAAAATAATCCAGTTTTAGATTGGGTAAAATGAATTATTATTATTTTTTACGTGTGAACTAATACGGATGCCTCCAGCAGATGGCAACAGCAATCCAACCTTGTGTTAAACTGTCACTGCACATTTCCTAGGAGTGAGCCCCATAATTGCACAGTAAACAGTACTATTTCACTGTGTAAAGCTTCAGTTCTTAAAAGAAAGTAAGCGCAAGCAGGATTTGGGCATAGAGATGAAAGCGTTTTAATACCAGGACAATGGATGCAAAAAATCATCTGAAATAGGAGCGTTTTGCTAATGGTGCAGTGGAATGAAGCCAGGATGGATATCAACAGTTTAAAGCAAGCTGTGGGAGTCAAAACATCTACAATACCCTATTACCACAAAAGAATCCACAGACATGAGCAAGCCTCCTTGGCAACTCTTTATCTGCTGCCTTAAACCAAAATGTCCTTTCATCCAAACTAGTTATGAACTACCAAAGCTCTGGTGTGTATCTTCCCTGAAGCTGAGAAATATGTTGCTATATAAGTGAGCCTGAAAACTGGATGACAGTACTAAGGAAAAAATGAACAAGGATAACAAATTGTGGGGGGAAAGAAGAATAAGACTGAAATTGAAAATAAAATATATTACTGATTATGTATTAGAAATAATGTAAGAGAAAGGAGCCGGAAAACACTTTCTTCACAAAAGATGTATGTTCTGTGTTTTTAAAAAAAACTTATTTACAAAAAACCCGAAATACAACGTTAAGGGCAATTTTTTAGACTGGAAATTCAGAGCCTATTTATAAACAACCGCTCTAAACAATCAAGAGATAAAAAGAAGGGCAGTGCGAGATTATCTCAGACAGGAGATGGACAAAGTAATTCATCCTCTTGAGAAACGGAAGAGTACAGAGAGAGGATTGTACAGTACATAATACATAAGTTATATAGTCCCTATTCCTCTAAATACCTTTTAAGTTTCTCTTCTAGTTCTTCAACTATCCACATTTAAGTCTTTAATTAATTTTATAATCAAACCACTCTAATTTCATCTAGTTTCCCATCATCTACAACATATTTCACTCTTACATATATATAAAAAACCATTTTCCACATTTTTTAGTACTAGTACATTTAATTTTCTTCCTTCTGGTACGTATTCAAAATCAACATTTTACCATTATGCACCCTTAATTTCTTGGTTTCTTTAACAACTCATTAATTTACCCATTTTTAGCACTAGTACACTCCTATTAAATTCTTTATACCTACCCTTACAAAACCTAGTTTTCTTCCTCCCTCCTTAATCTTCCTTTTTTTAACCACTATCTCTTGCTCTCTCTCTACCATTCCATTTTCTATTATTTTTCTGTTAATCCTTTTATCCCTTTCTCTTGGCTTCTCCCCTCACCCCCTTTTTTTCTTTATCTGTATTGTCTCTTTTCCAGGGGTGATATGTTCCCAGCCTGGGCGCACCCACCAGCGGCCGGAGAACTGACAGCGATGGCAGCGCGAAGCCCCGCCCATGCAGCCAGATGCCGCCACCCAGGCCACACACACACACGTGTGCGCAAAACATTATGCACATGCAGAGGGCAAAAAAAACAAACTGCGCCTGGGAGGGCAGACGCCCAACGCCACCCTCCCATGACCACTGGCAGGCACACTTGAACCAGGAGCACCCCACCCCGATTTTTTCTTCTGGACCTTCCTAATGATCACAGTCAGCCGGTGGAATGCTTGGCTGCATAGCTAGAGGTATAACAAGCAGGAAGAGGGAGATTGTGATCCCACTATACAGAGCGTTGGTGAGACCACATTTGGAATACTGTGTTCAGTTCTGGAGTCCTCACCAAAAAAAGATATTGACAAAATTGAACAGATCCAAAGACGGGCTACAAGAATGGTGGAAGGTCTTAAGCATAAAACATATCAGGAAAGACTTAATGAACTCAATCTGTATAGTCTGGAGGACAGAAGGGAAAGTGGGGACATGATCAAAACATTTAAATATATTAAAGGGTTAAATAAGGTCCAGGAGGGAAGTGTTTTAATAGGAAAGTGAACACAAGAACAAGGGGACACAATCTGAAGTTAGTTGGGGGAAAGATCAGAAGCAACATGAGAAAATATTATTTTACTGAAAGAGGTGGTAGATGCTTGGAACAAACTCCCAGCAAACGTGGTTGGTAAATCCACAGTAACTGAATTTAAACATGCCTGGAATAAACATATATCCATCCTAAGATAAAATACAAGAAAGGGCAGACTAGATGGACCATGAGGTCTTTTTCTGCTGTCAGTCTTCTATGTTTCTACCTTTTGATTGTGTATAAATGTCCCTCTCCAGCATTTTTCTTCTTTTCTTCCTCTTGTTTCTCTCTTCATCTTTTATTTGTTTCTTTTCTGGAAGGCATTTCCCCTTTTCCCTATCCATTCTTTCCAAACTGTCTTATTTGGTTTTCATTTCTACCTCCTTTTTGCTCTTTTTCCACTTCCTGATTCTCATTCTCATTTTCTTTCACAAATTCTTCTCTCTCTTGTTTTATGTGCGCCCTTGGTTTTTCTGGCTCTATAATCTCTTAATGTTACTTGTCCACTTTTTAACATCCCAAATAATTCTTTATACACCCAACATTCCATTTTGAATTTTATCAATTTTTCTTTTATATTCAAGCTATTCAAACAATTTTCAGTTCTTTCCCCAGAAATTGTTATACCACACACTTTCTTTTATTCCCAATCCAGATGGCTACTAACCCACAGATTATTGAAAAGGTTGGAAGAGATTATATGAAGACCACTTTGTGGCCCGACTCCAACTACACTGTCGAGCTCTCTGGTAGACTCCTCCCAAAAATGCACAGGTACAAATTTCAGACACACACACATTTGAAAATTCAAAACAATGTTCTTTATAATGAAAATTCACTTAAACTAAGCCCTCTTTTGGTATAGCAAAGAGCACTGGTCTCCAAACAAACTGGTAATTTGTACAAGTCCCTTATCAGTTCTGTGATACTTAGCTTGCAGCTGTGAGGCAATTCACAGTCCTTCTTTCACAAAAGGTCAAAGTCAGTAAAGCAGTCATGAAACACAAGGATCAGATAATCCTCCACAATGGCCAAACCCACAGGCTGCTATTTATATCAGCCTCACTAATTACCACAGCTCCACCCAACCACAGGTGGCCTCATTTTGTTTGATAATCTCTTAGTTGTTGTTGCCTATGCATCGCTCTCTGCATGCGTGGCTATATCATTAACTCTTGTTTGAATCCAAGGAGGAGCTAGATAATTGATCTCCTTCTGAGCTGTCTGCCACACTCTCTTCCCTGTCATTCATGTCTTCTTGGTCAGAGGAGCCTTTATTAGCAGATTCCACCGGGGGGGGCCGCAAAACAGGCCTGCAGCATGTGGATGGCTCCCCCTCATCCACAGTCCTTGGGGCAGGAGCTGGGCCAGAGCTAACCACAAGTACCCTGAGTTCTTTCCCATAATAAAGCTCCATCCCCTTATATACTGCTCAAAAAAATTAAGGGAACACGTAAACAACACAATATAACTCCAAGTAAATCAAACTTCTGTGAAATCAAACTGTCCACTTAGGAAGCAACACTGATTGAAAATCAATTTCACATGCTGTTGTGCACATTCAACTTTGTGCAGAACGAAGTGTATTCAATGAGAATATTTTATTCATTCAGATGTAGGATGTGTTATTTGAGTGTTCCCTTTATTTTTTGAGCAGTATGTTTGATTGAAGATCTGCCTAAATTCTCACTCCTCATTTCCAACTGAGCATTTCATGCCTAAGCCCAGTGTTTCTGACTGAGCATTTAACACCCAATATTTTGCAAACTGTTTTCTGCAGCCCCTAGAGAAGACTTTTTGTCCTCCCTGCACATCCTCTGCCTGATGTAGTTGCCTCCTCCTGCCTAGATTTCTAACAGGCAGATTGTGGGGGCAGAAGAGTTACTCATGCAAAAGTCAGAAGTCTGTTTAATCCTGAAATTGCTTCTGCTAACAGATATCCTGCATTTTGGCAATTCAGTCCTGATGTTTACACATTGAGATAAGTCATATCAGGCTGTAGCAGCCATTAGCTTTGTGAATATCTATGGTTGCTCTAAAATCCGAAAAGATAAGCCATTGAACTTCAAAAAGAAAAGCACTGGAAAATGTTGTCTTGATAAATCTGGCCTGTCACACCTCCCAAGATTTTACGCAACTCCACCCAAGTCAATTTGTGGCGGTGGAAGATTTACCGTAAGTTGTTTTTCTGGTACTGTGATATGCTGCTTTGTCACTTCCTTACTTCTCTAGCATTCTCTGATGAAATACAAGATATGAAACTTATGAAATAAATGATAAAAGCTCTTGTAGCACCTTAGGAAGAAACTGAAATGTTGCTCTGTTAATCTGGACCCACAGCTGAAGCGAGCAGCAGTTGGTTGTTCTCAGGGGAAAAATAAAGAGAACATTTATTTGGTTTTTGCCTGCCTGTCCTGAGGAGACAGCAGGGCTGAAATATCATTTTCCTAAGCTCGGAAATCATGAAGAAATTGTGATTATTTTAGTGCTGACATGTGAAGAGAAACAAATCCTACTATTGACAACGGGCAGGCATTTGAACATGTGATGAAAGTAAAGGAAATCCTGTCTCTATGAACCTAGGCCGGGGGTCTGCAACTTTAAACACTCAAAGACCATTTGGACCATTTCCCACAGAAAAGAAAACACCAGGAGCCACAAAACCTTTTTGACATCTAAAATGAAGATAACACTGCATGTATCTTTTTTTAAAAAAAAAAAAAACCCTTTATGCTATGTATAAAAAATGATAGTACTGTATTTTGCATTTATGAAATTAATGGCCTGCTACAGAGAAAACATGTTTTTATTTCCACATGCAACAAAGAACATTTTGAACTCAAAAAAAAAAGATGGGTCGAAAAACTCAATAAATCACCTGCCGGTGGGTGTCATACATTGGCACTTGTGATGCATATTATGAGCGACAGACAGCCACAGCAGAGGTATGAAAGAGTCACATGGATTGCAGACCCCTGACTTAAGTGCATAGAGAATAACATTTCCTACTCCAACCCTGATGATAGGATTAGTTTTAGAAGTAGAATTAGTGGAGGAGGGTTGTGACTCTTGCTGTTTTGTCTTTGGAATACAGTAAAACAATTATACTTTTAGTGATTGTCTCAGGTTCGGAATGTTCAGGACTAAATTCTCTGTTCTTCTAAGCCCGCCTTTCTGCAAACTCTCCTTATCCTTTGACAGCATGATTATAAATACCCCACATTTCTGCTTACATAAGCACCCAAGGCAGTAATCACAGGCCATGCATCAAGATGCAAACATATAAAGCACAACAATAAAATCTCTGCAATTAAAACCAGGATGAAAAGAAGAACAAGTCCTACTTGCATTTAAATGCTTGGGGGAGCTATGCCTTTTAGCTATTTTGCAAAGTCACTGGAGAAAGGCCCTTCTCACCTGGGACCGCTAAAGGTCACTTCCTTCTTACAAGACAGCCCAGCTGTCTGGTGGTTAAGGACCATTGTTTTAGAAACAGAAGACTGAAGGCAGAAAAAGACCTCATGGTCCATCTAGTCTGCCCTTATACTATTTCCTGTATTTTATCTTAGGATGGATATATGTTTATCCCAGGCATGTTTAAATTCAGTTACTGTGGATTTACCAACCACGTCTGCTGGAAGTTTGTTCCAAGCATCTACTACTCTTTCAGTAAAATAATATTTTCTCACGTTGCTTTTGATCGTTCCCCCAACTAACTTCAGCCGCCCTGAGTCTAAGGAGAAGGGCGGAATAAAATAAAAATTGAATAAATAAATAAATTGAATAAATAAAGTCTCGCGTGGCTCCGTGTGGCATCACGGCCCCAGGGAGTTGGGCAGCCTAGTAATTTAGTGGAAGAAATGAAATAAACTTCAGATTATGTCCCCTTGTTCTTGTGTTCACGTTCCTATTAAAAACACTTCCCTCCTGGACCTTATTTAACCCTTTAATATATTTAAATGTTTTGATCATGTCCCCCCTTTTCCTTCTGTCCTCCAGACTATACAGATTGAGTTCATTAAGTCTTTCCTGATACGTTTTATGCTTAAGACCTTCCACCATTCTTGTAGCCCGTCTTTGGACCCGTTCAATTTTGTCAATATCTTTTTGTAGGTGAGGTCTCCAGAACTGAACACAGTATTCCAAATGTGGTCTCACCAGCGCTCTATATAATGGGATCACAATCTCCCTCTTCCTGCTTGTTATACCTCTAGCTATGCAGCCAAGCATCCTACTTGCTTTTCCTACTGCCCGGCCACACTGCTCACCCATTTTGAGACTCAGAAATCACTACCCCTAAATCCTTCTCTTCTGAAGTTTTTACTAACACAGAACTGCCAATGCAATGTTTTGCTGCATACCTGTTCTTTGTCAAAAGACATTGTATAACCTTGGCTCTACAGTTGGCTTGAATGGGCAGCTGCCATAAGCTGCTTCCTTGGATGTCACAAAAAAAGTGATGTCACTCTGGTTATCTTTACAGTAAAAATGAGGAAATAAAGCCCCACTTTTTAATTTCATTCTTAAAATCACTCAACTTGCTTTGAGTACCATGTAGTTGACTTTCTGAAATAGAGTCAGTGCTCCTTTACTTGAAGCAACTAAATGCTTGGGGCCAAGACTGTCCCTGACTATGATTTTTGCTCTTCCAATATGACTTTCCTCAGAAATCCGAGGATCTACTCCTTCACAAGATTTATTAATTTTATTTTTTTTATTTATTTTGTCCAATACAAATTGAAAGTTAAGGAGAATAAAAACGTGTAGTAGTAAATATCAGGGAAGGGATAGAAGAAGAGATATGAGAATAGAATACATCAATGAAGAGTAGAGGAAGGACATATGGATGGGAGAGAAGATATATAAAATATAGGAGAGACAATTGGACAGGGGACGGAAGGCACACTAGTGCACTTATGCTCGCCCCTTACTGACCTCTAAGGAATCTGGAGAAGTCAACCATGTAAAGTCTAAGGGAAAAATGTTGGGGGTTGACACCACAGAGTCTGGTAATGAGTTCCATGCTTCAACAACTCAATTGCTAAAGTCATATTTTTTACAGTCAAGTTTGGAGCAGTTGATATTAAGTTTGAACCTGTTGCGTGCTCTTGTGTTATTGCGGTTGAAGCTGAAATAGTTGTTGACAGGCAGGATGTTGCAGCACAGATAGTCATAGGTTAAAGCAGTGCTTCCCAATTATTTTCTGTTATGCCCCCCCCCCCCTTAGGAAGAAGTAAACATCCCCCCAACTCTCCAATCTGGGCCCCAGTGGAATTTTAGTATCAATATTTATTACTTCTTATAAGCTGCAATCAAACTATTGGCTACGGAAGACTGCTCTACGCACTTACCTGGGAGGAAGTCGCACTAAACTCAGTGGAGCCTGTTTTCGGTTAGGCAGGTATAGGCTACTGTGCTTAGGGCCCTCTTTTGACACAGGGCCAGGCCAGCTTAAGCTAATGTTTTGGGGTCACCGGCTCGGCCCATAAGCGCCGCCTCTGCTGGCCACTCACAGCAAATGGTGTGGAAGGAGGCTTTAGCGTGCCATTCGAAGCTTTTGTCTAGCTGCAGAGGATGCTCGTCCTTGTCCCCTGATGTAGCAGGTTCGCCGCGCCGTTCATGGCTACCGTGGTGCCTGCTGAGAACAAGAACCTACTCAGCCACCCTGCCTGCCTGGATGCCTTCTTTTCCAGACTCGGAGCAGTGTGCAACTGGAAAAACACTCTGTGTCCTTGGAAATTGATCAAGAAGGACCACATATTTATTTTATTTATTTATTCATTGGATTTGCTTGCTGGGCATGCGCAGGAGCCAAATCTCATGTGGACGCACATGCGCACGCATCAGGGGCTCAGAGGTGCATTTGCATCTCCATTTCTACTGCTACGGGAGCCCCGATCCCGGCCAAACCGGCTGCAAACCATTCACTGACCCTTGAGGATAACGCCCAAACTCTTCACACCATGTCACGAGTCACCCAGGTGCACTGGGACATCATGTCTCACTCTATCCACCATCGTCACGTTGCACCACAGACTGTCCAGGAGTTGGCGGATGCTTTAGTCCAGGTCTGGGAGGAGAACCCTCAGGAGACCATCCACAATTTCATTAGGAGCATGCCCAGGCATTGTAGGGAGGTCATACAGGCATGTGGAGGCCACACAAAATAGTGAGCCCATATATTTTCCGTGGTCACACATGCATCCCCCTGGCATCGCTCCGTGCCCCCCAGGAGGTTGCTCCCCACTATTTGAGAAGCACTGGGTTAATGTAATAAAACCAAGAGAGTGGCCAGGATGGTGTAACCATCTGGGGGGGTTGGTGTTTTGTTTGCAACCCATATAAAAAAACCCCACAGCTTTGATCATACCATCTTGGACAACATGTTGACTTTTTTGACCATGTACTACAGATATCCCTGTCCATGTATTAAGCCTGTCTTGACAACCTTAAAAATAGCATCTTGTGTAAGTTATTTTATCTTTCTTAAAATCAGATCAATATGTTTACCTAACAGTTGTTGGGAGTTGGGTGGTATATAAAAGAAAGACAGAGAGAGGGAAGGAAGGAAGGAAGGAGAAAGAAAGAACAGGATAGGCTTGTCTGCAGAATAAGGTAAAAAAGATCAAGATGGAGACCACAACAGTGTGGGGGGGAGGGAGGTTTCAGTCTGTATCTGTGGAGATTCTCAGTCATCCAGTCATCCAGGTCATGGTTGTCCCATAAGAGCAAAACATCTTCAAATAAAAACTAGAAAGTCTAGTTGCCTCTTGAAAAAGCACCTTTGCTCCAGGCTTGATCAGACTGTTACGTTCACCACCTTGACTCTTATACCCATACCTTGCAGGCACCATGGCCACAAGCATAAATAAAATCACCAAACAGGGCAAAGGTAATCCACTTCACTTATTTACTATACTAACAACAACAACAAAGTACTCATGTGTCGCTTTTAGAATATAATGAAATGCAGCACTAACTCAAATTTACTAGAAAATCATTGAGAAAGATACTTGAAGGTCAAGGTCTAATTCATTTCCAGCCTGGGAATATCAAAGGAATTTTTCAGAATGAAATGTATTTCCAAACAGGTTAAAGCTAATCAAATAATACTGGGGTGGATTATGTATCCTCAAGGTTAATGTCACATGAAGTGAATGGCTTTCCCTTTAGCATAATGTTTCTCAACCCCTGCAACTTTAAGATGTGTGGATTTCAATCCAACACATACTAGCAGCTGAAGTTCACACATCTTGGGTTGAGATACATTACTCCAGTTGATCTAACTTAGTGGTGGGATACTCCTGGTTCGGACCGGTTCTGAGAACCAGTAATGCCTCTGCCCACCCACCCAGGATGCTGGGACACTTATGCACATGTGCAAAAGTGGCATGTTCGCATGTGCGAACTGGTAGCAAAATCATTTACAACCCACCACTGATCTAACTGCAAGTAAAATCTTGTGCGAGATTCTGCTTGCTGTGCATGCGCAGAAGCCAAATCTCACATGGGGCGCGCATCATGGGCACTCCTATCAGTGTTTTTTTTATAATAAATTTTATTAGTTTTTAATAATAAAAATAGATACACACTACACAAAAGACAGTGCACAGTGATGCGTGCTCCCACCACCCAACACCATTCATTCAAATCCCTCCACCAAAATGAGGGTGTACTTATTTATATTATTTTAAACCAAGAACGTTGACCATGTTCACAAATTATAGAGTGATTCCAGTTTATTCTTTATAACTCAGTCTCGAATTCTACTAAGCGTAAAACCTCTAGCCCTGTCCCATCTTCCCATCCTGTCATATCAGCAGTAATGGGCAGCCAAAATTTTTACTGCCATACTGTGGGTGTGGCTTATTTTGTGGGTGTGGCTTGATGGTAATGTGAAGGAGTGGGAGTGCCTTGCTGGCCATGTGACCAAGTGGGAGTGGCTTGAACAATCATTGTTCAAGTGAACTGTTAAGTCCTCAACTTACAACCTCACCAGTGTCGCTCTCTGGGGCAACAATTTGCTTCGCGTTTCCCACGCTCTTCTTCCTGGGTTGCCCCCCCGCCTGAGGCTGGGTAGCTAGGCGAATGGGTGCCGATCAAAGGTTGAGAAAAGAGGGGGGAGGAAATGGGCCCCTTGCAATTCCTGCCAGTGCTGGTCACCCTGCCGCTTTCCGAGGAGGAGGAGAATGGGAGGGTGGGATGGTCAGCTGGAGCTGGGCACACAGCTTTATTTATGTTGTGAGCCACCCCGAGACTTTGGAGGGGGGCGGAATACAAAACCAATGAATAAATAAATAAATTTCCACCCCATCCTGCCTGCAGCCCATCCCTACATATCACTCCTACCAGTGTTTTGTCTTTATGAAACTTTCCCTGATCGAAGCCCTGGCTTTTAAATACGAAGAGCTTTTACAAAGTTGTATTGCATTGGAAGGATGGGGAGATAACATTAAGAAATTAAAGCATAGTGAAATGTTTCAAAATAAAAGCTAATATTAATAAATTGTCCATAAACTTTAACTCCCAGGATAGTAGACTTTTGCTTTTAGTATAAGATCTGCTCAGTTCCCCAACCTTTTAATCTTTTTTTCCCTATTTGGATGCTACCCAACTCCAAACTACTCTGGGTAGCTTACAACAATAAATAACATTCAAACATACAAAAAAAATCAACTAAAATAAATGCAAAAATAACTACATAACCATAGGATGATAATCCAATAACGAAGCAAACATAAAATATTAGCAACAGCGAATTCTCTTTAGTGTACCAATACCTGTGATTTTTAATTTTAAAGTTGCAAAAAATCCTCAAATATCTTGTAAGTATTTCATTTTGAAAATCAGCGAGGAGCACATGTGAAGCTATGTTGTTATACTGAGATTCCTGACCTAAGTGGCAGGTGTTTCTTTTTAATTATAATTTCAAAACCTGCTGTTAACAGTTAATTATTGCTGCCTTTGCCCCTTTTCTCTTTACCTGCATTTTACTATAGGTCAAGCACAGAGATTACAGTGCAAAATAAATTAAGCCGAAGAATATATGCTGACATTCTCTGCTGGAACAAGACTGGAAAAAGACTTGCAAAGAAACATGTTTCTAATTAACCTTTGTAAGAATTATTTGTCCTTAAAGGGTAACTTAAGAAAAATGCCTCAAAATTCTGCAGTTGATGAGATATGTAGATACCATCTCATCAAAGGATTCACACCCATGCTGGAAAATTAGGATGACAATAGATATCATAGACCCTTGGCATCTTTTGGCATTTTATACAGAGGAATTGATACATAGAGGCCCTAGAAAGAGTACAGAGAAGGGCAACAAAGACGATAAGGGGTCTGGAGAGTAAATCATACAATGAATGGCTAAGGCAGGGGTCGGCAACCTTAAACACTCAAAAGAACCACAAAAGAGCTGGGGTGGCACAGCAGGTAGAGTGATGTACTGCAGGCCACTGAAGCTGACTGTAGAACTGTAGATCAGCAGTTCAAATCTCATCACTGGCTCAAGGTTGACTCAGCCTTCCATCCTTCCGAGGTGGGTAAAATGAGGACCCGGATTGTGGGGGCAATATGCTGGCTCTGTTAAAAAGTGCTATTGCTAACAGGGTGTAAGCCACTCTGAGTCTAAGGAGAAGGGCGGCATAAAAATCAAACAAACAAACAAACAAACAAACATACATACATACATACATACATACATACATACATATATTCTTTACAAGGCAAAGGTTGCAGGTTCAAGTCCCAGTGGGTATGGCTAGCTGATGAGGCCAAAATAAGGCCGAAATAGATCTATCCTAGTCTCCCTTAATTTTCAAATTCAGCAAAAAAACATATATATATGTATGTCACATGTTTTTGATATATATATAGATATATGTCACGTTTTTTTTGCTGAATTTGAAAATTAAGGGAGACTAGGATAGATCTATTTCGGCCTTATTTTGGCCTCATCAGCTAGCCATATCCACTGGGACTTGAACCTGCAACTTTTGCTTTGTAAATAATATATATGTATGTATGTATGTATGTATGTATGTATGTATGTATGTATGTTTGTATGTTTGTTTGTTTGTTTGTTTGTTTGTTCAATTGATTGATTGATTTTTATGCCGCCCTTCTTAGACTTAGGGATATATATATATGTGTGTGTGTGTGTGTGTGTGTGTGTTTTCGTAGATTTTCACGGGTATATGTATGTAGATTGTTCTCAGTTCTCTCAGGCCAATAGTCAGTTCAATAGGCTCCCCTCTACAAAACCTTGCCAAATTTTTAGCCAAATATCTTCAACCATATACAGAAACTATCACCTCATATGTACAAAATTCATTCCACTTTATACAAATAATTAAAAAACAAAACATACAACCTGGTGACCTACTTGTGAGTTTTGACGTCGTATCCCTTTTCACACAAATACCTATTAAAGAAGCCCTAACAGCTATCCAGGACAAACACAAGCCCCCCAAATATATCCTAGATCTAACCAACCACTGCCTGACTAATACATACTTCATCTATAACGAACAAAGATATAAACAGATAGAGGGAGCCCCCATGGGATCACCCCTCTCACCTGTCATCGCCAACCTCTATATGGAATATTTTGAAAATAATGCATTAGAGCAATCCAAACACAAACCTAAACTTTGGCTGAGATATGTTGATGATACTTTTGTAATTTGTCCACATGGAAGGGAAAAACTAGACAATTTCCTCACACATCTCAATAACCTACACCCCAAAATACAATTTACTATGGAAACAGAAATCAATGATCAACTTCCCTTTCTAGATGTACTGGTCTATAAAAAACCCAATGGCACCCTAGGACACACTATCTACCAAAAGAAAACCCATACCAACCGTTATCTAAATGCACACTCCCACCACCACCCCGCACAGATCACCTCAGTGGCCAAAACTCTCATCACCAGAACCAAACGCCTAGCTGACCATGAGCACTTAAAAACTGAATTGAACAAACTCAAAGATGTATTAATTTCTAATGGATTCGAAAGGAAAACAATCACAAACCTAATCAAAAAAGAGACACCGCCCAAAAATCAAGATCAAGAACAGGACAATGGTACCACCCTCCTCCCTTACATCAAGGGCACCACAGACAAAATTAGTAAAATTCTGCACAAACATAACATCAAAACTTCATTTTTCACTAACAAAAAAATATCAAATATCCTAAGGAACCCAAAAGATAAAATCCAATTAGAACACCAAGGAATCTATGAAATCCCTTGCAAAACATGTGCAGCCACATACATTGGACAAACCAATTGAAGAGTAAGTGCATGCATTGCAGAACATAAGAATGCAGTTAAGAAAGAAGAAAAAACTTCCTCCCTTGTCCAGCACATTAAAAAAACAGGGCACGAAATTGACTTTGAAAAAACTAAATTACTTTCCAAAACAGAAAATTTATATAGAAGAATTAATTTAGAAGCTATAGAGATTGAGAAACACCCCCTCTGCATGAATAAAAGGGATGATACGTCCCGCCTACCAGAGATTTGGAAACCAGCCTTAAACAAAAAAAACACTTCATAATAATCACCATGTCAATCCTTCAAGTAATTATGATTCCACCAACCAATCAGATCACTAAAACATAGTCACCCAATCTATTTGCTACATTCAAACCAAATCTCCACCCCTAACACTATATACAAGGAAGAAATGGCAGTTGCAAACATTCCATATCTACAGGCTGAAGTTTTAAGCTTCGTGCTGTTATAATAAAAAAAGTAATAATAGTCTCCTAGCGTGGCATCCTTTTTCTTCTGCCGACTGAGAGTTGGTTCACCCACCAAAGAGTCTCCTCCTAGTGCAGCATCCTTTTTCCTTTACTTGTCCTAATCAAAAGCCCTATCAATTGTGGCACTGACCAGCAACAGAGAGCCGAAGTAGAAGGATGAAAGAGCCACAGAGCTGCAGAGCCATGGGTTGCTGATCCCAAGGGCTAAGGGAACCAGGTATCACAAATGAAGGCAATATGGGTCCCAGGATAATGTTGCAGGATCCAGTCTAAGTTGGAGTTCTGGTTAGGCCTGAGGCTAGAGAGAAGTTTCTTGAAGATGGACTCTAGCATGAGTCTGAAAGTTCGAAAGGTGAAACCTTTGTTCTCGATAACCCACCCAGATTGGTTCCTGGAACTAGGTATGTTTAGCCTAATGAAGAAAAGACTCAAGAGAAATGATAGCAGTCATCAGTACGGATATTAAAACATTGTTATTATAACATGAAATAATGAAACACATTAGGAATTTTTGATAAGATCATCTATGTTTATGTTTGTTTATTTAGATTTGTATGCCGCCCCTCTCCGCATACTCGGGGCGGCTTTAACAACTGGCTAACCTCTATATTGATATCTCCTTGTTTACATTAATTTATATTCATGTATATGTGATTCAAACCAAAGAGATTTTCCCATCAAGAGAATTCTAAAATTTGTCCATGTTATGGCAACTAAGTATCGCAAATAACGTGTAAGATCTTATGCAATCATCATATCTCAATGCCAGTTGTATTATTAGATGTATTCCTTGCTGTATACTTTACATAACTTGTGTATTTCCCCAAAAGTATATATACTCACACACATTCACAAGATAACCTTACCATTTGTGAAGTACACTACCCTTAATATCTGACTAGAACTGGATATGGAATTAGACTATTTTCAAGGTATTTATTTAGTGTTTTAAACTTCTCCAAACAGCGTTTGTGAATATACAGCTTTTCCCCCCCTATATTAAGGTGAAGATTGAATCATTCCACACTGACATAGACTCCAATTTACCTATATTGAAAAAACCAAAGCGTTTAAATTCCTTTGAATAATCTTCTTATCTACAGCATGGAAAACCAAATAAAAGACATTGCTGAGCACAAAGGCTCTCTAAAGCAATAATTCAGTTTGATAGCTGCAAAGAAAATGATTCTGTGGCTGCCAGAGTTATGTTTTCAAGGCTAAGCATTCAGTCTTTTGTATTACAATATACAGCTGCGCGTATGATAAATATCTAAGAGCTCTTGAAGGACTTTGCCCCAAATACACTTTATAGAGTTGACCTGAGGTTATCTGTTATATGTGGACATTCTTCTCAAGACTCAAATTAGAATATGGTAGCTAAGGCAGGGGTGTCAAACTTCCCAGCCCGCAGCCAGATGAGTCACATGCTGACCACGCCCAAGTTTAGTGAAGGGCTGAAGTCCCGATATGTCACGTAACACCGCCATGGCAACATGAGTTTGACACCCCTGGGCTAAGATATTGGCTAAAATTATATATTTCAGAAGACTGAATCCTTAATTCCTGCTCATTGTTTTCCTCCTAGAAGAAAGATATTAATTTTGACTAAGGTAATTGCAGCCTTTCAACTCAGTTTTTGCTCCAACATGAATTTCAGACATAAAACAGCATATTCTTGGCAACAATTTTCCAGAAATATCAAAGCTTTTTTCTTCTATTACTGCAGAGATGATTGATACAGAAGACCTTTCCCTCTAGACAAGCATCTGACCTTTATTGCATCTTTTCTTGCACTGAAGAGTGGTTTTTATCAATATAATTTCCTAACATCTAGGGAGTCTTGTGTGAAGTACAGTAATATCCTAGTATAAGGTTGGCTATGCCCCAATGCCAAAGAGGCAACTGAATCAGCTTCCCACACTTTCTTGTGATGAATGCTTCAACTAATCAGAGACAGACAACTAATCCAGGGGCCCAGTGGGTGGTAGGTGTGTGCATGCATAATATAGACAGCCGGGTTGTGTGTATGTGTGTCTGTGCGCATGTGTAACTTCTCCAATGAATTAGGTGTTTTTTTCCAAGTTTGAGCCGAGTGGGGGGCGAGGTGAACTGGGATTGGGGAGACCTCCCCTTTTCCTCTGCATTTACACCCCTGGGACAATGCAACCAATTGCTGATCTTCCCTGCTGGGATTAGCACAGGGGGCATTGGGAGGCAGTGAGGCAGCTTGATTCTTCCTTTCTCGGGGCTGCAGGATTTTTTAATTTCTTGCAAGAAAGTTGTCGGTTTCGGGAATAGGACAAAAGGCTGGCGATCAGCAAGAGTAACGCTGATGCGTGGTTTGGGGGCAGCTTGTCAGACGTTTCAGCCCACCGGAGTTCTCAAAAAGTTTTGTGCCACTTGTACTGGTGCAAGGAGAGGGAGGGATGAACCATTGCTCTCTCTCGGGCGTGTGCGCTGTTGGGCATGCACAAAGGGTCGATCAAGTCAATCAAAAAAATCGGGACTTTTTAAAAACGGTGGGAGACACTGGACAAATAGGTAAAAAGTGGGACTCGCCAGCCAAATGTGGGACGTCTGGTCACTTTATCCTACCCAGGGGTGGTTTTTTACTTATGTTCTGTACTGTTCACAAGTGTAAGCATGCGCCACCTCTATACATGTGCACAGCCTCCGGCGCATGCTCCTTACTCACACATGTGAGTGCAGTCAGGCGGTAGGGAAAACAAGTAGAATGCTTGGCTGCATAGCTAGAGGTATAACAAGAAGGAAGAGGGAGATTGTGATCCCGCTATATAGAGTGCTGGTGAGACCACATTTGGAATACTGTGTTCAGTTCTGGAGACCTAACCTACAAAAAGATATTGACAAAATTGAACGAGTCCAAAGACGGGCTACAAGAATGGTGGAAGGTCTTAAGCATAAAACGTATCAGGAAAGACTTCACGAACTCAATCTGTATAGTCTGGAAGAGAGAAGGAAAAGGAGGGACATGATCGAAACATTTAAATATGTTAAAGGGTTAAATAAGGTCCAGGAGGGAAGTGTTTTTAATAGGAAAGTGAACACAAGAAGAAGGGGGCACAATCTGAAGTTAGTTGGGGAAAAGATCAAAAGCAATATGAGAAAATATTATTTTACTGAAAGAGTAGTAGATCCTTGGAACAAACTTCCTGTGGTTGGTAAATCCACAGTAACTGAATTTAAACATGCCTGGGATAAACATATATCCATCCTAAGATAAAATACAGAAAATAGTATAAGGGCAGACTAGATGGATCATGAGGTCTTTTTCTGCCGTCAGACTTCTATGTTTCTATGTGCTATTCACTCATGCACCCATCCATATTCAGTGCTACTGGTTCGCCTGAACTGGTCCAAACCGGCAGCACACCACCTCTGCTCCTACCCCATCACTTACCTTTTTGTGGGTGGGTGTGCGTCAGTGTAAACCTTTTTGTAAATCTTTTTTTTTTTGGCCATGCCCCACCTAAGCATCTCTAAAATTCTGATTATATTATATTATATTTATTCAATTTGTATGCCACCCCTCTCCGGAGACTCGGAGTGGCTCACAACACAAAACATGATACAAATCCAACAATAAAAAAGCAATTTAAAACCCTACGTATAAAAAACAATCATACATCTCAGACAAACCTTGCGTAAAATGGGAAACGGACCGGGGGAGTCAATTTCCCCATGCCTGATGGCAGAGGTGGGTTTTGAGGAGTTTGCAAAAGGCAAGGAGGGTGGGTGCAATCCTAATCTCTGGGGGGAGTTGATTCCAGAGGGTTGGGGCCGCCACAGAGAAGGCTCTTCCCCTGGGTCCCGCCAGATGACATTGTTTCGTCGACGGGACCCGGAGAAGGCCAACTCTGTGGGACCTAACTGGTCGCTGGGATTCATGTGGCAGAAGGCGGTCTCGGAGGTATTCTGGTCCGATGCCATGATGCCCCCCTCCGTGACATATAGAAACATAGAAGACTGATGGCAGAAAAAGACCTCATGATCCATCTAGTCTGCCCTTATACTATTTTTTGTATTTTATCTTAGGATGGATCTATGTTTATTCCAGGCATGTTTAAATTCAGTTACTGTGGATTTACCAACCAGGTTTGCTGCAAGTTTGTTCCAAGGATCTACTACTCTTTCAGTAAAATAATATTTTCTCATGTTGCTTTTGATCTTTCCCCCAACTTTCCCCTTGCTCTTGTGTTCACTTTCCTATTAAAACACTTCCCTCCTGAACCTTATTTAACCTTTTAATATATTTAAATGTTTCGATCATGTCCCCCCTTTTCCTTCTGTCCTCCAGACTATACAGATTGAGTTCATTAAGTCTTTCCTGATACGTTTTATGCTTAAGACCTTCCACCATTCTTGTAGCCCGTCTTTGGACCCGTTCAATTTTGTCAATATCTTTTTGTAGGTGAGGTCTCCAGAACTGAACACAGTATTCCAAATGTGGTCTCACCAGCGCTCTATATAAGGGGATCACAATCTCCTTCTTCCTGCTTGTTATACCTCCAGCTATGCAGCCAAGCATCCTACTTGCTTACTATTATAATTCTTACTGTTCAAAAATTGAACTCCTACTCACTCAGAGGAAGCCTAGAAGGCCATTAACTTGGCTTAAACAAGGTTCCAATTGCCCCCATTAACAAATTGCGCCCCCTGTGGGGCTAGGGGCCCATTTTGGGAACCAGGGGTCTAAACTAATCCATTAAAAAATACCCATTCTTTGCCTAGGAAGCCACAATATTTTTCCAGAATTGTTAACTAGTTTTTTAGCCTCTCCTTCATGCTCTGAAATTGGACAAAACCTTATCCTACTGCTAAGGGAAAAAAATTAATGGTCACTCCTTTTTTTTAATGTTACTGAGAAAGAGTGGGTTTCTTCTTTGTCTCTTTAGTTATACTCTTATTGTGTTAACCTACCCTTCATTATTAAAATAACTCTCAATCTAAATTCTCAGTTTTAAAAAAACCCACCAACAATTACACAGAGTAAAAGGGAAAAAAAGTGAGAGCATAACGTAAGAAATTTAAAATAAATTGAAACTGCCTTGACTGAACCCATATTTGGAAAGAATTTTAAAGTGTGGACATTTCAGGGGGGAAAAAGACTTTCAGACTTATTGAGTCATACCTTCATAACATGCAGAAGTAACACCGAGAGGAGTTTTGTGAAGGTAGTGTTACTGCAGAAGGAGGATTATGTAGGAGGATGTGATCCTTGGAGTATTTGGTGTAATACTGATACACATAATAAACTAGCCTTTTCCAAAGCAAACAGGCTTTCTCTTCCTAGGGTGAGATGTTTGGTAAAGAAAAAAAACATGAATTGTTAGGTTTGTACAGAATGTCTCAGGATGGTGCCCAGGTTGAGCAAAATCTACAATGAGTTCTTTTGAAACAAGCTTGTACGACAGCGCTACTCCCAGCTTCATTTTATTCTTGTATCTCTGGATCTAAGCCTCGGCCTTGTAAATCTTCAGGTACTCTGGATTTTCTTACAGTATACTAACATAGATGTTCTTTAGAAATGTTAAATTAGTATCAGCAAGCAGTGGAATTTATTGCAAGAAAAGCCACTTTTAGCTTTGGATTTTCTTCTGAACACGGGGAGAGATAGCTCTCTTAGATCTTACATCAAATTACTATTCCAAAAGTTCAAAAATCCACATTTCACTCATAAAGCTAATGCAAGACAAGGCTAAACAATTTTTTTCAAATTTTCAAGACTTTGAAAATTTACCAAAAATTAAAGAAAAAAGATGGTAACTAATTTTTTTTAATCTGCCTCTGAAACTGGCATTTAGTTGCAACTTTTTAAAAAATGAGAGTAGGTGCAGACATTCAGATGAGATTTTGCCAGGCATGAAAGTATTTCAGATTGCACCAAATAATCTGTTTAGTAAGTAAAAAATAGAACTAAGATGTAAGCAAACAGTTATAAAACACGCGTGTGGTTTTAAATAAGCATATTTATGTTTATCAAAAAGAAGCTGCCTAATGTTGGAAGGAAGGTTCTTCCACACAGGGAATAAAGTTTGAAATTCAGGTGGTATTAACATGTTCTTCCAACATAGAAATCCCGGATTGTCATTAAAAAATAAATCATTATTCTTCTTTTGAAGTTTGAAGTTTAAAATGATCATACAGTGGTATACTTAAAAACTTAATTCGTTCCGTGACTAGGTTCTTAAGTAGAAAAGTTCTTAAGTAGAAGCAATTTTTCCCATAGGAATCAACGTAAAAGCAAATAATGCATGCAAACCCATTAGGAAAGAAATAAAAGCTTGGAATTTGGGTGGGAGGAGGAGGAAGAAGAAGAGGAGGACAGTCGTTGCCCAGAGCGAACGGAGTGCTTCTTTTCTCTGGGCACTTGCAGAGGTTTATTCCCTCTCCAAGTGCACAGAGAAAGGAAAATGCTTTATTCGCTCTGGACTGCCAAAGCCTCCTTAAGCACCACCGAAAGGCTCCTCTGGCAGCCCAGGAAAGCCTGAGATGGCTGAGATTAAACGGGAAATGGCAGGAAATTGGCCGGGCCTTTGTGCCACTGTGAAAATTTCCTGGGAATTTTTTCTAGGCTCAGGTTCTTAAGTAGAAAACGGTTCTTAAGAAGAGGCAAAAAAATCTTGAACACCCGGTTCTTTTCTAGAAAAGTTCTTAAGTAGAGGCATTCTTAAGTAAAGGTACCACTGTACTTCTTCCCAAAAGTCAGGTTGGCTATTAAAGATGCTCATTTTTGTTGAGTCCGTCCATAGTATTCGGACAGCATGGGGAGTCTGGCGTGTGCATGCATGCTACTTGCTATGCACGCGTTGCCAGTGTGATTTTGTTTCTGCACATGCGCAGGAAGCAAAAATGCACTGAAATCTTGGGAGGGGACTTGTGCATGTGAGAGATTTCACTGATTTTTTGCTTCTGCGCATGCACAGAAGCAAAAATTGCCAAAATCTTACACGTATGCACATCCCCTCGTGAGATTTTGCTTCTGTGCATGCTCAAGAAGCAAAAAAATACCAAAAATTAAAGAAAAAATATGGCTGCTCCTGAAGGATTGGCACCGGAGCAGCAGCACGCAAATTGTGCAATCTGGCAGCCGCTACTGGTGCACAATCCTCTACCACACTGGTTGCAACCCAACTCTGGTTCACATCCCTGATTAACAACTCCACTACACCAGCAACATTCCTTAGATATTTATACATAATTACGAACTTAATTCGTTCCGTGACCAGATTCGTAAGTAGAAAAGTTTGTAAGAAGAAGCAATTTTCCCCATAAGAATCAATGTAAAAGCAAATAATCCGTGCAACCCCATCCCAAAAGTCACCCCTTTTGCCTTGCGCTGCTGGGAATCCCTGCCTCTGGACTTCCATTGCCAGCCGAAGCGCCCGTTCTTGCGTTGCTGGGATTTCCTCGAGCCTCCCCTCTGTGGGATTCAATGCAGCGCCGGCAAAAATGAAGGGAATCCCAACGAGGGGAGCCTCGAGAGAATCCCAGCAATGCAAGAACAGGCGCTTCGGCTGGCAATGGAAGTCCAGAGGCGGGGCATCCCAGCGGCGGCGGCTCGGGTTCGTAAGGTGAAAATAGTTCGGAAGAAGAGGCAAAAAACCTTAAATACCGGGTTTGTATCTCAAAAAGTTCATATGAAGAGGGGTTCATAAGATGAGGTACCACTGTACACTGAATCATTTCATAATTTATAGTTTTTTTTCAGCTTCCTTTTTTTGGTATAGGTTTATATACCGATCTCCAATTTTTAAGCAAGAAAAACAGATTCTATATTTGTTGACATAGACCCATTAACACTGTACCTCTGCTCTTCCAGTTTCAAATAGTTCAGCCCATATTTTATTTTATTTTATTTATTTATTTGTTTAGTCCCATTTATAGGCTACCCTTCTCAGGGCGGCGTACAGATGTAAAAACAAAATAATGGAGTCTACTTCTGAATACACCCTCTATATATTAATATTTTTGCCTTTTTGTAAATTTATTTGTGAAGGATTTTCAGCATTGTCTTTCTCCTCACTTTATTTTCCCTCTGATCTCACCTACAGTATGATTCCTCTTGAATATTCCAAGCGCCATTGGAATTTTTCCTATAATTCCTCTATTTTCAATCACAATATTTTCTGTTTTTAAAATCGTAATCCTTTGACATTGTGGCTTGACACTGAGTAATTTGTATTCACTACTTGATTATCTGTCGTTAAAGTGCAAGGCTTTCATTCTGTTTTCCTCTGACTTTATAAAAATTGCTTTGAAAGGCACTTGAATATTTTTATTTTGGGAATTGTTCACTTTTCACAATATCTCTCATCTCTTCCCACAGCGCCTTAAGTTTACTTCCACTTAAAAGGTATATTACACCTGTTTTCCTATAGTGATTTACAGCTTCACTATATTCTCCCCAGATGACATTTTAGCATTCCTAGTTTTAATACACACATTAACCACAATATAACCAAAGTAATTCATAGTTTCTTCCACAATCTATGCTGGAAATTTCCTTACTGACTAGATTGATTCCCCCACCCCCCATCTTCTCTTTCCAGTTGTTGATCCAGATATGTCTATTGGCTGTTTGACACCAAAGTTTTTGGACTGAAACGAAATGGATGTGAAGCCAACTAAAGATTTCATTCCATTTTTTGTTTTGCCAGGTGATGCTGGCCCAGGTTTACTGCTCAGATGGCAGTTACTGTTTCCCCTGATTGATGGAGTCTCCTGTTTCTTTAACCCTTCTACTTATATGAGGAGGTGGGAGAGAAACATTTAACTCCATTCTCCGGGAAGACTTTGGAGGACATAAGTTTCCACTGCTTCATGGATTTTCTCTCTCTCTGGACAGCTAAGATTTGCTATAAGCATGGGCTGTCTTTATGCAGAAATCCCTGGAACAGATGCTTAAGACTCTATTCATAAGTCTAAATCAACATCAACTACATCACATGCAGCAGTGTTTGGAAACCGTCTTTCAAAATAAATAAAGTTTGTCTATCCAAGGCTTCCACAAAATGCCTGTAGACTAGCAAGTGGCCAGACATAATAGAAGAGTGGCACTTAGTGTCGTAGGAAGTTAGCACCTGTCCAGCTCCTAGAGGAATGAAATAGGTTTTTTGAAAACTTTATTGGGTTTTTTGAAAATATTTTCTTTAAAAACAATGACATCGTTATACTTTTGGTAATTCTGCATTGATTCATAAAAAAAGAAAAATAAACAACTACATATCTACACTCCATCACAGTACTTTCATTCAAACATTATTTCTTTAACATAATAATCAATATAATTATATATTTTGGTTTACAATTGCATAATTTTTATATCTTTTTGTTTATGTATTTACATTTTCCATTACTGCTAGCTTTAACTGTTACTTATGATCTTCCTGTTAGTTTTTCTTAATTCAATCCATTTGTACCACTGTTCCCACGTTTCATAATATTGAATGAAATATCTTAAGATATATTAAAAAGGCAAAATATTATAGTTCCCTAGATATAAAATGGAGAAGTGTGCTTTTAGACAGGAAAAAAGACTCACTTCTAGTAGCCCCCAGCTTTGTCAATGGGCCATTAAGGAATGAGCCCAGCTCACTCGTTTCCCCACCATCTTTGTCAATGGGCAGTCTACTATACGTAACAAGCATCTACCCAATAGGAATCCCAAAGCCATTGTCAGGCCGAAGCCATCATTTTGAGTTAGAGACTTTGGCCTGCCATAAGTAGAATAGTACAGTGGGAATTCGGGAGCGGTGGTTGCATGGGAAGGAAAGATACTAGATCATCCTTTGTTCAGCACCAGCTGGAAGTACAGGGGAGGACGTTGAGAGAACTGGAGTGGTCCATGTGATGAACTTATAGATGTGGGGACGAGGGATGAACCTTAATCTGGGTGGAGAACTGTAGGAAAAGTTAGTATCGGGTTGAATACAGTTCATAACCAACATGACTCTGCCAATAAATTGGAAGAATGCCAAGGTTTGGACTCTGATTTACTGTATTTCTTGGGTGTTACTTGGGATGCTGACACCCATTTCACCACATGGCACCTGAGAAGGTTACATCAGCCAAGCCCGGTGGGATACAGACAAAAGCCTACAAAGTTAGCTAAAACCCGCCCCCTGGGAGTCTGACAACCAATGGGATACATTTCTTACACAGGAACAGGAAACTCTTAAGATGAGGCCCAAGAGAGGGTATAAAACTCAGGCATTCTCAACATCTTGGCCCTTCTCTTCTTCTCCAACACCTTTGAGGCATGTAATTCCCTCTCCCCCAGGACCTCAAACCATGTGGTCCTGCTGTCCACCATTAAAACCATCTTTCCAAACAGCCTCCATGCTTCCAGTGTCTTTTTCCCCACTTGGAACTGTTGTGGTTAGCTCTGGCCCAGCTCCTGCCCCAAGGACTGTGGATGTGGGGGAGACATCCACATGCTGCAGGCCTGTTTTGCCCCCGGTGGAATCTGCTGATGAAGGCTCCCCTGACCAAGAAGACATGAGTGACAGGGAGGAGGAGAGTGTGGCAGACAGCTCAGAAGGAGATCAATTATCTAGCTCCTCCTTGGATTCAGAACAAGAGTTAATGATACAGCCAGGCATGCGGAGAGCGATGCATAGGCAGCAACAACTGAGACATTATTATCAAAGAAAATGAGGCCACCTGTAGTTGGGTGGGGCTGTGGTAATTAGTGAGGCTGCTATAAATAGCAGCCTGTGGGTTTGGCCATTGTGGAGGATTATCTGATCGTTGTGTTTCGTGACTGCTTTACTGACTTTGACCATTTGTGTGCTGATTTTTCCCCGCTTTGAAACTAAACCAGAGCAAAGTGTGTTTCACTTTGTGAAAGAAGAAGGACTGTGAATTGCCTCACAGCTGCAAGCTAAGTATCACAGAACCGATAAGGGACTTGTACAAATTACCAGTTTGTTTGGAGACCAGTGCTCTTTGCTATACAAAAAGAGGGCTTAGTTTAAGTGAATTTTCATTATAAAGAACATTGTATTGAATTTTCAAACGTGTGTGTGTCTGAACTTTGTACCTGTGAATTTTTGGGAGAAGTCTACCAGAGAGCTCGACAACAGGAACCAAACCCAGAAGGGTATTTCTTACAACAGGATAGCAGTTGAATATTTCCAAGGAAAACAAAGGCAATTCTCTCAGCCTGTTTTAACAAAACGCAAGTCTTTTGCCTTTGCAGCAGATAGGCGTCTCTTTTTCTGCTCCAAACATGCAATGACGCATGATACCTTCCATTTAAGGGCCATGCCTATGAATAGTTCCATATGCTTGCGTTAAGTTGCTGCTCCTCCCTCATTATACCACTTTTGCAGAAACACGAGTATGCTTTGTTGGACTGTTGCCGGCTGCTCCTTTTTTACCCCCACCCCCAGCGAAGAAGAGCTGTAATTGTAATTCAGCTTTGTTCTCAAAAGAGCACTGAGAGTCTAACAGGAAATTACATTGCTAATTAAACTACTTAAGAATGCATAAGAGCTACCAAGCATAAACTCCTGGCCTCTGCTAAAATTTCCTTGCTATGCATTATCATTGCTGGGTTTTGGATTTGTTAGGCAGTGATTAAGTAGATTTTAAATCAAAGAGGGCTAAGAATGAAGCAAGCTCAAGTGCTATATTTCACCTCTAAAAAATTTGTGGCATCACATGCATGTATGAAAGGGCTGGAGCATACCCTGCAAAGGTGTGTTTTGTCTGTTTGATGAAAGGATTGGATCCTTCTGGCCCCACCGCTGTCGAGATCCACCTCTAATGAGTTCTCTTCAAGATCAGTCATGGTATTCATTGAGTGCTGCCTCCTGCTGTGAATTTTATCCAAGTGTTCTAGCGAAATTCTATCTTAGTTTAGGATCAGCATGTACATACTTCCATGGTTAATTTATGCCTGCCTACTCTGCAGCAAAAATACAACAGGGAATGAGGGAAACTTCTGGCTGAGGTCAAAAGACAAAAAGAAAGTCAAAAGGCCACCGGCAAGAGATTTGTACGACCAAGGTAGTTCTCGGCTTGTGACCATTGATTTAATGACTGCTATGAATTGCCGTGGTGCTGATCATTGTCATTTGAATTTAAGGCCCCTTCTTATGAATAGAACAGAACAGAATAGAATAGAATATTTTATTGGCCAAGTGTGATTGGACACACAGGGAATTTGTCTTGGCGCATAAAATAAAAGATAAGTTCATCAAGAATCAGTTGATTCAATCAACAATCAATGGTTGTTCTGATCTCCCTTGTTAATGCATTTCAGGCCCGATTGTACAGCCTTCTATCATCATTTATTTATTTACTTACTTACTTACTTACTTACTTACTTACTTACTTACTTACTTACTTACTTACTTACTTACTTACTTTTACTTACTTACTTACTTACTTACTTATTTATTTCGTTGAACAAGTACTGTGGTACCTCTATCTACGAACGCCTATACTTACGAACTTTTCTAGATACGAACCGGGTGTTCAAGATTTTTTTGGCTCTTTTCACGAACCATTTAGCAATTACGAAGCTGAGTCTCCGAAACTGTAACTGGGAAAGGCAGGGAGGAGCCTCCGTGGGGCCTCTCTAGCAATCTCCCGGGAGGAAACAGGGCCAGAAAAGGTGGGGGGAAAGCTTCCATGGGACCTCTAGGGATCTCTTGGAAGGAAACAGAGCCAGAAAAGGCAGGGAGAAACCTCCATGGGGCCTCTAGGAATCTCCTGGGAGGAAACAGGGCCTCCACCCTCCCTGTGGTTTCCCCAATCGCACACATTATTTGCTTTTACATTGATTCCTATGGGAAAAATAGCTTCTTTTTATGAACTTTTCTACTTAAGAACCCAGTCACGGAATGAATTAAGTTTGTAAGTAGAGGCGCCACTATATAGGATTGTAGTTTGTATAAGCATAACATAAGTAATAAGTAATGATAAAAGAAGACAATAGGACAGTAGGACAGGGACGGTAGGCACAATGGTGCGCTTATGCACACCCCTTACAAACCTCTTAGAAAAGGGGAGAGGTCAACTGTAGGCAATCTAAGGTCTACCTTTTCTGTAGGCTTCCTCTTTGGAACGATGTAGCTGCTTAGGTTTAGCTGTGAACCAAGGGTTATTGTTGCTGTATATTCCCAAGTTCCTGGTCGGTACACATAGGTTTTTACAGAAGCTGACATATGATGTTACAGTATCTGTGAGTTCATTCACAGGTCCGTAGAGGTATCTTCAAAAGTATTCCAATCAGTGCCGTCAAAGCAAGCCTTTAACTTTAACTTTGCCTCTTATAACTGTTGCTCTGTCCCTGTAGTCATTTGATCACAATCTAGGTGCTTGGCTCCTGGCTTGGATTTATAACATGTGATTGCCACTGGTGATTTTGCCAGCCAGTTTCTGACAATCAAAGTAAATTGAGAAACACAGGTTCACTTAACAGAGCCGGGGTGGTACAGTGGTTCGAGTACAGCACTGCAGGCTACTTCATCTGTCTGCTAGCTGTAGTTCAGCAGTTCAAATCTCACCACCGGCTCAAGGTTGATTCAGCCTTCCATCCTTCCAAGGTGGGTAAAATGAGGAGCCAGATTGTTGGGGGCAATATGCTCATTCTATAAACTGCTTAGAGAAGGCTGTAAAAGCACTATGAAGCACTATATAAGTCTAAATGCTATTTACAATCACGGCAAAAATGGTTGTAACATGAGTGTGACTGACTTTAGCAATTGCATCACTTAGCAATGGATCTTCCAGTCGCAATTGTGGCTGTAAGCCAAGGACTAGGTTTATTATATTTGGGCTGCCGAAATCTGAACAATCCCTACATTGGAGCAAAATATTTATTTCAGTATGTTTTTATTGCCATCAAGTTGGGGGAGGGGGGGTTGTAGCCCAGAGATGATAGCTCTCAGTGCAATTTGATATAATGCTGCTTTTTGTGTTGCTTCCATGAAGCTTTTTAAAGCAAAAGAGATTCTCTATCAATTTGGCCTGGAGATATTGTTGCAAGCTGCCAATATTTCTTTAACTGAGTTCCTGAAATCATAAAAACTGCATAACAAGCAGGAATTCAGCAGATGAAATTTTCAACTTAAACTGCATCAACATGTCAAGAAGACCGATTATATTGTCACGGGGATGCAAAAGTCATTCAGCAAGGAAGAACTCTTAAGCAATTAAAGAGGATTGTCCTATCTCTGAAATGCAATGTGACCAAATCTAAACACGATATTTTAGGATAGTATATAGTCAAACTGAAACAAAGCAGAACAATTTACTTTATGGGATGTGGATACTGTATTATACTTTCTATTGCTGCAGTTTAAAGTTACATTTACCTTCTTTGAAGACATATGACATTGCTGGCTGAAATTCAGTTTAGGATCAACTAGCATTCCAAGATCTTTTGTGTATTCTGCACCTGTACATTTGATTTTTGTTCCTTAAATGCAGAATTTTTGCACTTGTCTCTGTTAAATTTCTTTTTGTCATTTCAGTCTTTTTTTCCCCAGCCCATCAGAATAATTTTAAATTGTATTTCTTCTTCTGGAATATTAGCTATCCCTTCCAATTTGTGTCATCGCCAAATTTTATAATCATTTCTGTCTCTTCTTCTTACAACTCATTGGAAAGTAGAGGACCCAGAGCTGATCTGCATGGCATCCCATTGATACCTGTCTCCACTGTGATGGCAAATCAATAATGTCCACTGTTTGAATATGATTTCGAAGCCAACTATTGTTTTAATAGTTGGCATTCCATCACACTAGCCCAAGGTCCCCCATCTGACTTGCATAGTTAAGGCAGGACTGGAGCTCATGGTCTCTTGCTTTCTAGCTTTAACCATTAGACCAAACTGGCTCTCTTCATCAAATATTGCTTTCTCTCTTTCTCAAATATTGCTTTGGATCGTCTGAGTGTTGCCACAGCAGCTTGAGTGCTGGCTCCCTGCTTCTTTTTCTTTCAATTGCCAAAATGTCAAAGGAATTTTCAGAAGGTGTGTTTTGGCAGTTATCACGCTGAGGTGTGAGCGGTGCCCCAACTAATTTGCTTAGGTGCAATTGCTTTGCTTCTTCACCTAAGAGCCAAGCACTTTCCCACTGAAGAGGAAGGGGGGAGGGAACTGTTTGCACAATTGCAGTAGCCTTTGAACAGCTTGGGCCAAGTGGCTATAAAACTCTCCAAATCAGAACCTCATTGTATTTTTTCTTTTGATAGCCCTACAACTGATTGAGGGAAATGGAAGATTTTTGGAGAGGGGTGGCATACAAATATAATTAATAATAATAATAATAATAATTATTATTATTATTATTATTATTATTATTAACATAGAAGACTTACGGCAGAAAAAGACCTCATGATCCATCTAGTCTGCACTCATACGATTTTCTGTATTTTATCTTAGGATGGATATATGTTTATCCCAGGCATGTTTAAATTCAATTACTGTGGATTTATCAACCACGTCTGCTGGAAGTTTGTTCCAAGGATCTACTACTCTTTCAGTAAAATAATATTTTCTCATGTTGCTTTTGATCTTTCCCCCAACTAACTTCAGATTGTGTCCCCTTGTTCTTGTGTTCACTTTCCTATTAAAAACACTTCCCTCCTGGACCTTATTTAATCCTTTAACATAATAATAATAATAATTATTTATTATTATTATTATTATTATTATTATTATTATTATTATTATTATTATTATTATTATCTTGGCCTGCGTAGGCTCATTGCTCCAGAGGTTGCGAGTCCCTCCTGGTGAAGTTGGACTTAGGGGTTCAGGTGGGCTTGTTACTCACGTACCTGCCTCCCAGCTGCGTGTCAACAGCCCTGCCTGTGCTACTCGAGGAGGTGGCCGGGCTGGCGGTGCCGTCGCTCGGTGGTTCCTCTGGACTGACACAGGAGTTCATGGCCACCATGACAGCCATGGACCTGACTCAAGTAGTTCAGGGTCTGACTCACGAGGGTGGGCACGCACCCGATATGATATTCCTCTCTGAGCAATTGAGTAATGATCTGAGATTAAGGGGCTTAGAAGTGTTGCCTTTGTCGTGGTCAGATCATTTCCTACTGCGGCTTAACTTCCTGGCTCCCATCTTTCCCCGCAGGGAGGCGGAACCAATTAGTAGGTTCCGCCCCAGACACCTGATGGATCCAGAAGGCTGCCAGATGGCGCTTGGGATTATTCCAGATACACTTGTCCACAGTTCGGCAGAGTCTCTTGCTGAGGCCTGGAACAAGGCTGCAGGGGAGGCTCTTGACCAGATTGCGCCGTTGCGACCTCTCCGCGGCACTAGACCCCGTAGAGCTCCATGGTTCAACGAGGAGCTCCGAGTGTTGAAGCGCCAGAGAGACGTCTGGAGAAGCGATGGAGGAAGAGTAAGTCCAAATCTGATCGAACACTTGTAAGAGCTCATATTAAGACTTACAAAGTGGTGCTCAAGGCGGCAAGATGCGCGTATCATGCCGCCTTGATTGCATCAGCGGAATCCCGCCCAGCCACTCTGTTTAGGGTAACCCACTCCCTTCTTAATCAGAGGGGAGTTGGGGAGCCCTTGCAGAGTAGTGCCGAGGATTTTAACACGTTTTTCACTGATAAAATTGCCCGGATCCGAGCGGACCTTGACTCCAATTGTGAAACAGAGTCGACTGACAATGAGTCAGTCGAGGTGACTGGGGCTAAACGTCTTTGTCCATCTGTCTGGGAGGAGTTTGACTTGGTGACACCTGATGAAGTGGACAAGGCCATTGGAGCTGTGAGTTCCGCCACCTGTCTACTGGATCCGTGTCCCTCTTGGCTGGTTTCGGCCAGTTGAGGGGTGACACGGAGCTGGGTCCAGGAGATTGTCAACGCCTCCTTGGGGAGGGGGTCCTTTCCGCCCCTTTATAAGGAGGCGGTTGTGCGCCCCCTCCTCAAGAAGCCCTCCCTGGACCTAGCCGTGCTTAATAACTACCGTCCAGTCTCCAACCTTCCCTTCATGGGGAAGTTTGTTGAGAAGGTGGTGGCACTTCAACTCCAACGGTCCTTGGAAGAAGCCAATTATCTAGGTCCTCAGCAGTCTGGATTCAGGCCCGGCTACAGCACGGAAACTGCTTTGGTCGCGTTGATGGATGATCTCTGGCGGGCCTGGGACAGGGGCCTGTCCTCTGTCCTGGTGCTCCTTGACCTCTCAGCGGCTTTTGATACCATCGACCATGGTACCCTTCTGCGCCGGCTGGAGGGGTTGGGAGTGGGAGGCACTGTTCTTCAGTGGTTCTCCTCCTACCTCTCCGGTTGGTCGCAGTCGGTGCTGGTGGGGGGTCAGAGGTCGACCTCGAGGTTTCTCCCTTGTGGGGTGCCTCAGGGGTCGGTCCTCTCCCCCCTGCTATTTAATATCTACATGAAACCGCTGGGCGAGATCATCCAAGGGCATGGGGTGAGGTATCATCAATATGCCGATGATACCCAGTTGTACATCTCCACCCCATGCCCAGTCAACGAAGCAGTGGAAGTGATGTGCCAGTGCCTGGAGGCTGTTGGGGCCTGGATGGGTGTCAACAAACTCAAACTCAACCCAGACAAGACGGAGTGGCTGTGGGTTTTGCCTCCCAAGGACAATTCTATCTGTCCATCCATTACCCTAGGGGGGGGATTATTGACCCCCTCAGAGAGGGTCCGCAACTTGGGCGTCCTCCTCGATCCACAGCTCACATTAGAAAAACACCTTTCAGCTGTGGTGAGGGGGGCGTTTGCCCAGGTTCGCCTGGTGCGCCAGTTGCGGCCCTATTTGGACCGGGAGTCTTTGCTCACAGTCACTCATGCCCTCATCACCTCGAGGCTCGACTACTGTAACGCTCTCTGCATGGGGCTACCTTTGAAAAGTGTTCGGAAACTTCAGATCGTGCAGAATGCAGCTGCGAGAGCAATTATGGGCTTCTCCAAGTATGCCCATATCACTCCAACACTCCGCAGTCTGCATTGGTTGCCGATCAGTTTCCAATCACAATTCAAAGTGTTGGTTATGACCTATAAAGCCCTTCATGGCACCGGACCAGAATATCTTTGGGACAGCCTCCTGCCGCACGAATCCCAGCGACCGGTTAGGTCCCACAGAGTTGGCCTTCTCCGGGTCCCATCGACTAAACAATGTTGTCTGGCGGGACCCAGGGGAAGAGCCTTCTCTGTGGGGGCCTCGATCCTCTGGAACCAGCTCCCCCCTGAGATTAGGATTGCCCCCACCCTCCCTGCCTTTCGTAAACTCCTTAAGACCCACCTCTGCCGTCAGGCATGGGGGAACTAAAACACCTCCCCCTTGCCCATGTTGTTTTGTTGATTGATTGACTGTGTGCCTGTTTTTTATATATACCGTTTTTATGAGATTACTAGTTTTAAATTGTAATTAGATTGGTGGGCATTGGATTTGGTATTATGTACTGTGCTGTTTTTTGTTATTGTTGTGAGCCGCCCCGAGTTTGCGGAGAGGGGCGGCATATAAATCCAATAAATCTAATCTAATCTAATCTATTATTATTGTTATTATTATTATTATTATTATTATTATTATTATTATTATTATTATTATATACGATACTCATGTGGTCTGGTTTGTTTTTTTAAATTCATAACTAAAAAGCTCCATGTCTTAAATAACATCAGGAATAGCATTTAAATTTATACACCACTTCATAGTGCTTTTACAACCCCCTCTAAGTGGTTTACAGAATCAGCATATTGCCCCCAACAATCTGGGTTCTCATTTTACCCACCTCGGAAGGATGGAAGGCTGAGTCAACCTTGAGCTGGTAGTGAGATTTGAACTGCTGAACTACAGATCTACAGTCAGCTTCAGTGGCCTGCAGTACGGCACTCTAACCACCACGCCACCCCAGCTTGCTGCTGCTGGGATAAGGCCCAAACCTATACAAAGCTTGAAAGATTTACTGTAAATATTAAGTATATATATATTGCAAGGGGAGGGACATACATGTATTATCAAATGAGCAGCTTTAGTTAATGCTAAACCATTTGAGTCTCACAACATGGGTCCTCAAACTACGGCCTGTAGGCTAAAGCCATTAATCCAGGCTGCACAGGACCACAAGGATGCCCCGCCCACATCATCACGCTCACCCTTCGGCCAAATGAGCCCTGCGGGCTTGAACTGAAAGACAAGACCAATAATTTTGGCCTGCAGAAACATTCTGAAGGTGGGGAGGTGATAAACGGGGCTCCAGAAGGCGGGCTATTTTTGCTTGTTTTTGGCCTGCAGAATGCTGCTGGAGGTGGGGGAGCAGGGATAGGCTACTGCCCGGATGTGGGGGAAATGCAGTGGGGTAGCGAAAATGGAGCTCCACCCCAGAGCACCCAAGTTGCACTAAAAGATATTGAAAGAAAATGCAGGGCATCCTGCATAAGCCTCACCCACAGCAAAACTTTTGGTAGCCCTTCACTGTAGGGGAGGTGAAAAATGGGCAAAAACTACCTGTTTTTCACCTCCCCTGCCTGAAGAAGATAGATAAAGAAAGATAGACAGAGAAACAGAGAGAGAGAGAAAGAGGGAGTGTCACAAAGAGAGATAGATAGAGGGGGAGAGAGACAGACAGACAGAACAAGATATATATATATTTCTCAAGCTTCCTGGGGCTGAGAAGAATTGCTACAAAACTGAGTTTCCTGAAGTGGACCACTAGACTTCTAAACAACTGAAAATATGATCTAGTAAAAAGAGAAGTCAACCAAAAGAGCAACATGCAAACAAAAGCAAATAAAACACCCCCCCAGGAGCAAAACAACGTAAAGTTTAATTTGTGTGCATTGTTTAATGGACTGTTATATTGGCCATGCCCATCTAGACACATGACTTAGCCATGCCCACCCAGTCACATGACCACTTAGCCACGCCCACCAGCTGGTCCAGCCCCCCAACAGCCTCTGGCCCCTCTGTTTAAAAAGTTTGAGGACCCTTGGTTTGAAACAAGGATGAGAATGGTTTAAACATTTTGGATTCTTAAAGTGTAAGATATTGAGCCCTAATTCTCCTTTACAGTCCATTGCAGATACCTAGAACAAAATAACAACACTTTCTATAAATCAAATAATGCAATCATAAGTAAAGGTAACATTTATCTCAGTCACAGCACCAAGATCAAGAGGCATTTCTTCTAAATATAAGAGAGATTAGAACAGCAGAGACCTCCCCTGACTGAAAAGGAGGTAGATGAAGGGAGTCTAACCTTGGCAAGTTTAAGACCTGTGGATGTTAACTCCCAGGCTGCCTGTGGAATTCTGGAAATTGAAGTCCACAAGTTTTAAAGTTGCCAAGGATGGACATACCTAGGGTAGATAGAGTTCCAGCCTTGCAGAAATGGGGCAGGAATTGGCAAAACCTTCTTGTTTTGTTTTAGTCTTTGGGGTTTTTTTTAATGTTGTGTTGTTTTTAAAATTGAAAATTTCAATTAAAAGACTCAAAAGAATGCAAATTCCAGAGATAGCTATAGCATTAGCATTTAGACTTATATATCGCTTCATGGTGCTTTTTCAGCCCTCTCTAAGCGGTTTACAGAGAGTCAGCATGTTGCCCCCAACAATTTGCATCCTCATTTTACCCACCTTGGAAGGGTGAGTCAACCTTGAGCCTGGTGATCTGCCAAACTGCCAGCAACTGGTGATCAGCAGGAGTAGCCTGCAGTACTGCACTCTAACCCAGTGTTTCTCAACGTCGCTGGCTGGGGAATTCTGGGAGTTGAAGTCCAAATATCTTCAAGTTGCCAAGGTTGGGAAACACTGCTCTAACCACTGCACCAGCGTGGCTCTATGGAAGCAATTGCATGCATAACAGAAGGCAGAAGTTGGGAAATGAAAAAAGATTATTCTAATCTTTTATTTAACAGGGTTGAATATTTGAATTTTGACAACATTGTGAAACTTAAGCCTCACTAGCCTTTTGTTTGCTGGTTGTTGATTTTCATTCATGATTTATATTTGGTGAACAAAATTCTATAAGTGGACAGTGTTATGGAAGATGTGATTTATTTCCACATGCTAACTCAAAAAAAAAAAATCTGTAGAATACTGTGATGTTTCTTCTCAGGGCCCGGCTGCCAAATATGGAAAAACTGAACAAATGAGAAATGTTGCACCCAAATAAACATTTCCTGTCTGCGTAAATTAAGGTGGGGCTGATTGAAAATCTCCTAAGTACAATATCACATAATGCACAGAGCTGTGATTATCCATATTTTAATATTTATTGGTAATCTAAATAAGCAGATGAGTATGTATGTATGTATGTATGTATGTATGTATGTATGTATGTATGTACGTATGTACCAATAGATATATTTGAGCTAGTTATCTAGGAAAAATATATATTGGTGATGGTTGCATACAAATACAGTACATAGTCTTAGGGGGAAATGTGCACAAAATATGTATGTTACATGCAACAGTTATATGTAACTGATTTACATATTTGACATATAATTTTAAAGAGTATTTTCTTTTAAAAAATTGTATGAATGCTGACATAGACTGGAGTTTTATACATTCATAGCATCTGACATTTGTAAAATCGGGTTAGTATTTAATGTGTGAGGAGTTTTTAAGGTAAACCTTGAGAGAATTCTAAGATATCTCATTAGGTAGCCGTAGATGGGTTGATTTAGGAACTTTGAAGTGAGTGGAGTAAGACATACTGCTATAGCAAGAGGAAAGCTTCAATGGGACAACTATAGTATACAGTGTTCCCTCGATTTTCGTGGGGGATGCATTCCAAGACTGCCCGCGAAAGTCAAATTTCCGCAAAGTAGAGATGCGGAAGTAAACACACTATTTTTGGCTATGAACAGTATCACAAGCCTTCCCTTAACACTTTAAACCCCTAAATTGCAATTTCCCATTCCCTTAGCAACCATTTAGAGTATTACTCACCATGTGTATTTATTAAAGTTTATTTTAAAAAATATTTATTAAAGGCAGACGAAAGCTTGGCGATGACGTATGACGTCATCAGGTGGGAAAAACCATGGTATAGGGGGAAAAACCACAAAGTATTTTTTAATTAATATTTTTGAAAAACCGTGGGATAGACTTTTCGCAAAGTTCGAACCTGCGAAAATCGAGGGAACACTGTATCCAGAATCTAACATTACCTGACAGCTCTACTGTTCCCACATAAGTAAAGAAGTTACTTGAATTTCCAAAGCTATCTAGGAAAGGGGTGCACTGAACTCTTGCAGCATGTGTTAGTGGTTATATAATTCTAATTCTGTATGTAGATTAGCCAGCATGGAGCTCTAAAGGTGCTCCAGAGAGTCATCCACAACTGAACTTCTAATCTAACCACACTTGAGATGTTCCACAACATTTGCTTTCCAGGCTACAACAGATACCTGCAAAGTGTTGGCCATTTGGGGAAAAAAATGTTTTCATAAAATTAATAGAAAATGAAGAAGGAGATAAAAAGTGCCATGCTTTGGGTTTCTTTTCTTAAATAAAAAAGTGCCATGCTTTGGGTTTCTTTTTTTAAGTAAGTAAGTAAGTAAGTAAGTAAGTAAGTAAGTAAGTAAGTAAGTAAGTAAGTAAGTAAGTAAGTAAGTAAGTAAATAAGTAAATAAGTAAATAAGTAAATAAATAAATGTGTCACATTTTCTATTAATATTCTTCCACTTGGTAATAAAGTAGTTGTGCCTGTGATATATAATACTGCACTATTCAAAATTTAAGTCTCTGGTTGCTCTGATTTCAGCTAGATCCATGCTTATAAATGCAACATCATGCTCTTATGAATATACAAGAGCCAGAATTTACTTTGGAGGCCTCCAAAATCAGTTGGTTGATCAGTTTTGAAAAGCCTTCTAGGCAGTCTTGAAAATTTTGGAATGACTCAATCCATTCTCTCCTGACTCTTGGTAAAGCTAATTAGCTGTAAAGAGCCAAAAAGCAGATTGTAGTATGAGTGTACCTATTGTTGGAAAATATAACTCCTTAAAAAGATGTTTTATTTTCTCAAATGGCTCAAAAAAAGATTGATTAGAAATCAATATTATGCATGGAGGTATCTGTGGTTGCAACATGCTTCTGGAACAATTCGCCACATAATCACCAATGTTGCAGAGGTTAACTCAAGAATTGCTGACTGAGCACTGAGCATTATGCTGTCCTTCTAAGCCTGTGATGATGAACCTATGGCATGTGTACCACAAGAGCACATGCTCACACCAGCCTTCTGTTTTTCAGGCCTTCTTGGCTCACTGGGAAACAGGCTGTTTTTAGCCTCCAAGGGGTGGGGAAGGCCCATTTTTTGCTCTTCCCAGTCTCCAGAGCATTTCTAGGAATCTATGGAGGGCAAAAAATGGCTTTTCCCACCGCCCTGGAGGATGTCCAGAGGTAAAAAATTGCCTATTTCCCATCTCGGGCCATTTTTAGCCTCCGGAGGATCTCAGGGCCATGGGAAAGGCCGTTTTTGCCTTCTCCAGGCTACTAGAAAGGCTCCGAAGTCTGGGGAGAGCAAAAAAAAAAGAGGGTGTGCCATCGTGTGCCAGGAGTGGGGGGAGGGACATGGAATTATGTATGTGTGGGACACCCCACACACACACACACTCCCCATTTTGGCACATGGACCAAATAAAGGTTCACCATAACTGTTCTAAGCTATTTTGGTGGTTAATCACCAATTCTGAATTCTTATGGGTTTTGTCTGCCAAGTGAATTGCTGTGACCTTTCTTGAAACTGATTCCCCATCCTGGTTCCCCTTCCGATATGGACACTGAATATGGGCACTAGAATTGTCAGGAATGGTTAAACTAGTTGGGGAATTTTGGATGTTGGCCTGTACATCTCGAGGAACCCAGAGTGGTTGAGGCTTTCTTGAAAACCCCCACATATTTAATCAAGGTACCAATTTTTGTATATTTAGAGGTACAAAGTGTTACCCATGTCCTCTGTTTATGCCCCTGGAGAATAAGAACCTGCATTTGTATAGATGGGCACTGGAATGGTGAGTTATTTAACAGATATATGGCGTGGGCACAGTACTTTGCACCTGTTTAAAAATATGTTGTGTATGTGTGCAGTTTGGGGTGGGTTTTTTTTTTTGTTCAGGAGAGATTGTCTTGTGGAAAATTCCTCTGGAAACATTAGCTGTTACCGTGGAAACAAATTCTTTTACTACAGAGAAACTGGTTTATGACTCAACAGTACCCTAAGTATTCATCATCCTAAAAAAATAATTAAAAAGAGAGTGCAGGGCTGCTTGACTCTACCATTAACGGAGCTTAAGTTGGTCACCTTGGGCAACTGATAGCAGAGGGTATCAACTGTTCTTATGAATTCTCTGGTGGGTCTCCTGGTTTTGAAGGACTTAACAGTGTGAACTGCACAACGTGTCTTAATCCTATCAACTCAAATGTTGCCACTGAGTGACAGGGGTGGAGGAGATCAAAACAGCTATTTTATGTGCCACAAAGTACAGTGGCACCTCTACTTAAGAACACCTCTACTTAAGAACTTTTCTAGATAAGAACTAAGTGTTCAAGATTTTTTTGCTTCTTCTTAAGAACCATTTTCTACTTAAGAACCCAAGCCTGAGAAAAATTCCCAGGAAATTTGAGAGCGGCACGAACCATTTCGCTGTGGTGACTCCCTTGCACTGCCTCTCATACACCAGGCGTGAGTTTGCCTCCTGGAGCATCTGGGCGCGGAAAGGCAAAAGGGGGCACTTCGCCCGGCCAGATCAACTTGGCTACAGCCAAACTGAGGAATCACCACTATGAAGGAAAGGTGCTGGCTACAAAGTGAGCGAGCGAGAGGAGAGGGAAGCCCTTCAGCATAGGAAGGAAGAGGAAGCAGGTAGCAGCAGCAGCCGCCTTTTGGTCAAAGGAGCAGGAGGTTCCCCCTCTCACCCACCTGGGTTTCTCTCTCCGGCGCAGTGTATGGGAGGCACGTGCACCTCCTCGTCACCTCAGAGTCCCTCTTTTTTTTTCTAAGCCTTAAAGTTTTGGATTTTTTTGATTCCCCTCTCCTCACCTTCTTCCTTCAGCACTGACTGTCCTCCTCCTCCTCTTCCTCCTCCTCCTCCTCCCACCCAAATTCCAAGCTTTTATTTCTTTCCTAATGGGTTTGCATGCATTATTTGGTTTTACATTGATTCCTATGCGAAAAATTGCTTCTACTTACAAACTTTTCTACTTAAGAACCTGGTCAGGGAACGGATTAAGTTCTTAAGTAGAGGTACCACTGTATATGAATACCATATTAATTCCATGGCATTCTTTGCCATTGAATAACTTCTACCAATTTACTCTTTCCGGGAGGGAATGAAAATTTACTTACCTGAAATTATGCTTCAAATTGCAGTGCTTACACCTGGAGTGGACATATGGAAGGAGGACTGGAAATATACTGTAAACTTTCTATCCCTGTCTGCAGAGTTAGGTGAGATTTACTTATAGATAGGAACTTTCATGTATCACATTAATTCTGCGCAAATACTCCACTCTTCATGCATTGCTTCTCAAGTCACAGAAATAGTTTGAATTAAGATCTCCAGGGAAGGGTGCAGGGTAGAGTCTGTAAGATTTACAGAAGCTCAAATATAGTCATCGGGAACTCATTCAGTCTCAAGGTCATCTTTTAAAATCAGGCATAAAAAAGGTTGAGTCTCAAAGGAGTCTTCAAGAAAATATGTTTGTGTTGCCTGACAGTTGTGGCGCTAATATCTTTGTTGAGACCTCGTGGGTGGTAACAGGCATGGCAAATGTCTAGAGATGCTTTAGTTATTAAGAGCTGCCAGTACCGTAAAGGCATTTGTAGCAGCTGGCACATGTTGAAAGGGGCCCTGCAGCAGAAGATCCAAGCAGAACAAGGGATGTGTCTTCTCAATCAAAGAATAATGAAGTGACGTACCTTCTCATTAAACAGCAGGTGATCTTTCTTACTAAATTGCACCAGCTTGTGCCAGCTTTCTAGAGATATTCACTGACAACCTTCAGTCTTGAAAGACTATGGTATTGTGCTCTGAAAGAATTTCTAGAATAGCATCGAGTGTGGCTGAAAAGGCCGATCCGAGGGTGGCAATCCCTTCCACACTGAGAACAGATCCATTCTGGCCCCTGCCTGGCCCCTGGATTTTGCTGGTTCTGGGACTGCCTCTTTGTCTTAGCCTGCCGAACAAGTGTCTCTTCGAAATGGAGAAGGCCAGGCTGCATCTTTAGCCTCCAAGCTGAACAATCAGGGCAGTGACAGGCCCCATCCGGTACAAATGGGACCGGCAATCTGTTAGAACTTTTTAATGGGTTCTGGAAGCCAGCCTGGCCACGCGCACTCCTATGTGAGATTTTGCTTTATTTTATTTATTTATTTATTTATTTATTTATTAGATTTGTATGCTGCACCTCTCCGAAGACTCGGGGCGGCTAACAACAATAAAAAAGACAATGTAAACAAATCTAATATTAAAAATAATCTAAAAAAACCCAATTTAAAAAACCAATCATACATACAAGTACAGTGAACCCTCGATCATCGCGAGGGTTCCGTTCCAGGACCCCACGCGATGATCGATTTTTAGCGAAGTAGCGGTGCGGAAGTAAAAACACCATCTGCGCGTGCGCAGATGGTGTTTTTGCTTCTACTGCCGCCCGCCCTTCGCCTGCCCACCCCGTTGCTCGCGCAACGGCTTCCCTGGGTGCCCGCTCGCTTGGGAACATCCCAGCTCCGCTCCCCAGCTGAGAAGCGGATCTAGGGAGTCCCCACCGCGCGCGCGTTGCTGGGGAAAGCGCGCGCGCTTGGGAACATCCCAGCTTCGCTACCCAGCTGGGTAGCGGATCTAGGGAGTCCCTTCCCCGCGCGCGTTGCTGGGGAAAGCGCGCGCGCTTGGGAACATCCCAGCTTCGCTACCCAGCTGGGTAGCGGATCTAGGGAGTCCCCACCCCGCGCGCGTTGCTGGGGAAAGCGCGCGCGCTTGGGAACATCCCAGCTTCGCTACCCAGCTGGGTAGCGGATCTAGGGAGTCCCCACCCCGCGCGCGTTGCTGGGGAAAGCGCGCGCGCTTGGGAACATCCCAGCTTCGCTACCCAGCTGGGTAGCGGATCTAGGGAGTCCCCACCGCGCGCGCGTTGCTGGGGAAAGCGCGCGCGCTTGGGAACATCCCAAGCTGGGTAGCGAAGCTGGGATGTTCCCAAGCGCGCGCGCTTTCCCCAGCAACGCGCGCGGGGTGGGGACTCCCTAGATCCGCTACCCAGCTGGGTAGCGAAGCTGGGATGTTCCCAAGCGCGCGCGCTTTCCCCAGCAACGCGCGCGGGGTGGGGACTCCCTAGATCCGCTACCCAGCTGGGTAGCGAAGCTGGGATGTTCCCAAGCGCGCGCGCTTTCCCCAGCAACGCGCGCGCGGTGGGGACTCCCTAGATCCGCTTCCCAGCTGGGGAGCGGATCTAGGGAGTCCCCACCCCGCGCGCGTTGCTGGGGAAAGCGCGCGCGCTTGGGAACATCCCAGCTTCGCTACCCAGCTGGGTAGCGGATCTAGGGAGTCCCCACCGCGCGCGCGTTGCTGGGGAAAGCGCGCGCGCTTGGGAACATCCCAAGCTGGGTAGCGAAGCTGGGATGTTCCCAAGCGCGCGCGCTTTCCCCAGCAACGCGCGCGGGGTGGGGACTCCCTAGATCCGCTACCCAGCTGGGTAGCGAAGCTGGGATGTTCCCAAGCGCGCGCGCTTTCCCCAGCAACGCGCGCGGGGTGGGGACTCCCTAGATCCGCTACCCAGCTGGGTAGCGAAGCTGGGATGTTCCCAAGCGTGCGCGCTTTCCCCAGCAACGCACGCGGGGTGGGGACTCCCTAGATCCGCTACCCAGCTGGGTAGCGAAGCTGGGATGTTCCCAAGCGCGCGCGCTTTCCCCAGCAACGCGCGCGGGGTGGGGACTCCCTAGATCCGCTACCCAGCTGGGTAGCGAAGCTGGGATGTTCCCAAGCGCGCGCGCTTTCCCCAGCAACGCGCGCGCGGTGGGGACTCCCTAGATCCGCTTCCCAGCTGGGGAGCGGAACTAGGCTGCCCCAAGCTCGCGCGCGCCGCCCGCCCGCCCACGCTGTTGCCGGCTCCGCTTCCCAGCTGGGAAGCGGAGCTAGGGTGCCCCAAGCTCGCGCTCCAGCTCACCGCCGCTGGGGTCTTACCGGGGCAAGAGGGGGAAGACCCAGGGAAGCCTCTGCCCGGCGGGGAAACTCCACCATCTACGCATGCGTGGAAGGGCACGCATGCGCAGATGGTGGAGTTTACTTCCGGGTTGCAAACTAGCGAAATAGCCCTTTCGCGATCCTTGAGGACGCGAAACTCGAGGGTTCACTGTATACCATGTATAAATTCTATAAGCCTAGGGGGAAGGGAAAATTTCAATTCCCCCATGCCTGACGACAGAGGTGGGTTTTAAGGAGCTTGCGAAAGGCAAGGAGTGTGGGGGCAACTCTGATATCTGGGGGGAGCTGGTTCCAGAGAGTCGGGGCCGCCACAGAGAAGGCTCTTCTCCTGGGCCCCGCCAAACAACATTGTTTAGTCGACAGGACCCGGAGAAGGCAAGCACAATTTAGCGTTGCGGTTCGTAGCCTACCACTGATGCTCGTGCAGGGGAGATTTTGGCAATTTTTGCCCCCTTTTTTTTTTGCTTCGGCACAAAAAATTGTTGAAATCTCACCCAGATGAGCATCCTCATGTGAGATATCACTTCAGGTGCATGTGCAGAAGCAAAAATCCCACACGGGGGCATGTGCACACATGTCGGGCCCCCACCACAGCCTCGGAATCCTGTACTGGTAGGAAAAAGTAAGTGGAGCCCTTTGCTGGATCAGAGGTCCAGGGTGTCACGCTGAATATTGCCAGCCACAGAGACATTCAGTAATTAAAGAGTTAACATGTGTGCCTTGTCATTAATCACCTCCCATATTTTATGTAATATCCTCCTTGTCATTTCCACCTTGTTGCTCCTGTTGTTCTTAAGACTCCATGATGTGAGCTTTTGTTTTGTTTTCTACTTTTATAATAAAAGAAAGCTTGTTTTGAAATAACAATGCTTGGATCTCTTAAATCCATCACCTCCACGGTGTAAAGTTCAAACGGACTTTTACAAACCATGACACAGGGTTCCCAGCTGTTAATGTCCATTCCCAAAGCCTTTAAATCCCTCTTACAGATATATTCTTTTATCGCAGCTGTGGTCTCCCTCTGGGGCTCTCTCCCTGCACTAGTTCACCATACAAGAGATAAGGTACAAAACGATTGCTGCCTTGATGGTGGCTTGATGCTGGTGGGGTCAACCTCATAATATAATAATACCAAAAAAGGTAAAAAGTCTGGTAGAAACATTTTGAGGATGAACAAGAAGAAAAGATAGGGAGGAGGGAATAAATTCTTCTACTTAATTTGTTTTACAAAAGCTGCCTGGTTATGTCATCTTCACTGGCTGTGGGGGCTTTTGCCTACATTTTTGAAAGAAATACTGAGATGGAGAGATGCCAGAAGCAGCCTTTATCACTATACAAGGCACAGGGATACGTGGTATTATGAAAATGCAGCTCGATTGCTTAATCAGAAGGAAGTTAGATGAGTTTGGATAATCTCCCAAAGTACACAAATTGGACTTTGTGACTAGTTTCACAGCTGTTTTGAAGTATTGTTATTTAATGTGTGTACGAGACCCCCTCATTCAGAATTTGAAGAAGTATGTTAAGTTGGCTGCATTTCAAAAACCCAAATGAATAACAGAATAACTAAGTAACAGTACAATAGAATTGGAAGAGAACTTGGAGGTCTTCGAGTCCAGCGGTCACCAATTGGTGGTCCGTGGACCACTAGTGGTCTGTGAAAAATTTTTGGTGGTCTGCAGAAAAATTATTTGCGTTTCTTATATTGCACTAAATGGGGGGTCCTCAAACTACAGCCCCCATAAAGGATACATGCAATGAATGTTTGTGTTGCTGCAGAGAATCTCCCCCTTCGGGGTCTTTTTGTGCAGGTTAGGGGGGGCCAGAAACTCCGACTTGGGTCTGCTTCAGCCCCCTGGTGCAGGGCTTTGAGCGAATGCTGGAGGGAAGCACCGCTGGTGGCAAAGAGCTGAAGGGCCTCGTTCCAGTGGGACTGCACCATGGCTTGGAACTGGCTGACCATCTCACCCCGTTGAGCCTCCAGGCACTAATACATGGCCTTGACTTCCACAGGACTTCCCTCTGCTTGGAAAGCCTCTGCTCATAGTCCTCAGTAAGGTGCTTCTATTGAGCCTCCTTCTCAGTCATATACTACTACTACTACTACTACTACTACTACTACTACTACTACTAATAATAATAATAATAATAATTTATTAGATTTTTATGCCGCCCCTCTCCGAGGACTCGGAGTGGCTCACAACAGACAATACAAAATACAAATTCAATATTAAAAACAATATTTAAAACCCTTATTAAGAAACAATATTTAAAACCCTTATTAAGAAAAAATAATGCAATCCAAACAAATCAAACATAAAGCGGAACAGCCAAGGGGTACATGCCTGGCGACATTGGTGGTTTTCAGAAGTTTACGAAAGGTAAGGTGGGTGGGGGCAGTCCTAATCTTTGGGGGGGGGAGTTGATTCCAGAGGGTCGGGGCGACCACAGAGAAGGCTCTTTCCCTGGGTCACGTCAGACGGCATTGTTTTGTTGACGGAACCCGGAGAAGGCCAACTCTGTGGGACCTAATCGGTCGCTGGGATTCGTGCGACAAAAGGTATTCTGGTCCGATGCCATGTAGGGCTTTATAGGTCATAACCAATACTTTGAATTGTGACCGGAAACTGATAGGCAGCCAGTGCAGGCTGCGGAGTGCGAAACATTGGCATATCTAAGAAAGCCCATGATTGCTCTCGCAGCTGCATTCTGCGCTATCTGAAGTTTCTGCACACTTTTCAAAGGTAGCCCCATGTAGAGATCCAATTTGAATTGAGCCAGCAGTTTTGACAACTCTTTCTCAGGGTAGCTGCTTAGCTCCAACCACTGCTTCCGGTTGGGGCTCTAAGGAGCCCGAGTGGGTAGGCAAGGAGTGGCTGGGAGGGGAAGGGTGAGTAGAGTCTGGCGAGGCACCCTTTGATGTGAGTGACATTGAATTGGCCATGCCCATTGTCACATGACCACCTAGCCACACCCACCCGGCTGCATGCGCACGAAGTGGCTGCTCTTCCAGTTTCCAGCATGTACCTGCACACATTCTCATTTAGGCACTTAGTGCCGAAAAGATTCGCCAACACTGATGTAGATGATACTGCTTTGCTAACTGAAAGCAAAGTTTATTATGCAAGTGAAAAAAAATGGAAAGTGAAAAATACAAGTTAATGTTAACATATTAAGTTGACTTTAAAAATTGGTGTCAATCTCTACGTTTAGTGAACTGTCAACTGAAAGTGAAGGCAGAATATAGAGTTATTTTCTATGGATCAAGAATAGATAGAGATGAGCTGCATAATAAAGAGGTTAGGAGAAGATTAATCCCAGGTATACTGGGGGCAGTCCCAATACTGGCTGAAAGCATTAAAAGGCTCAGAGAATTCTAGAGACAAAGGTGGTGCACTTGAATGACAAATAAAATCAGAAGAGAGAAAGCAATATTATTGCAAGTAATAATATAGAGTTGTGAAAGCTGAACATTAGAAACACTTAGAAAATGACAGATGTCTATAAATTATGGATTTGGAGACGGCTACTAAAAATGGCATAAGATAATAGGAGTTGTAGTTGAACATATTTAAAGATGTAGAAGACTAGATATAAGAAGTTGGTATGATTTGATCTACTGGCTAAGGCACTTTAGAGTAATATTGGGGAGAGTTATGATGACCTGCCAACTAGTTGACCCACCAACTTTGGACCTATCACTTTGTCTCAATATTAAGAAGAAGGCAATGGCAAACTACTTTCAAAGGTAATGCCTAGAAGATTGCATGGATATTTTATGCAATTACTAGAACATAAGACTGACTTGAAAGCAACATAAAATAAAATAAAAGTGCAGTTCCAGCAACCTTTATATTTAGTGATTTTTTTTACTGAAGGAAACAAATTCCTTCTTTATCCAATCACATTTGGCCAATAATCCTATTTAAGAATTTATTTTTACCTTAATTCTATCTTTATAAATGAGTATCTACATTTATTTCTTAATAAGGGTTGTAGTGTTCCCCACTATTCCATTGTATCTGATTGAAGCAAAAAATTACCTGTTTCGGTAAACAAAGGGTTAGAGTTCAAGCAACACAATATTTATATTAATTCTATATTTATTTTAATAGTGTGATAGCTCAGAAGTTAAAGATAGTTGAGCTTGTCAGCTGACAACTCAAGTTCAAGACCCGAGCACTGTGTGATGGAGTGAGCTCCCGTTGCTTGCCCACCTAGCAGTTTGAAAGCATGGAAATGTGTTGTGGTTAGCTCTGGCCCAGCTCCTGCCCCAAGGAATGTGCAGGTGGATGTGGGAAAAACATCCACATGCCGCAGGCCTGTTTTGCTCTGGATGGAATCTGCTGATGAAGCCTTCTCTGACCAAGGAAGTGTGAGTGACAGGGAAGAGGGGAGTTTGGCAGACAGCCCAGGAGGAGATCAATCATCTGTATCATCCATGAATTCTGAACAAGAATTAATGACACATCCACGCATGTGTAGAGTGATGCATAGGAGACAACAACTGAAGGATTATTACAAGAGAAAATGAGGCCACCTGTGGTTGGGTGGGGCTGCTGTAATTAGTGCTACAGATAAAAGTGCAACCTGGTGTTTTAGCCTCATGGCAGTTTATCTGATTCATTGTTTGCCATTAAGATCATGGTTTTTGTGCTGGACTCTCTGGACTTTAGAATTGGACTCAATTTCCCAGTTATTGGGTGAGCAATTGGATTGCATTTAACCTGTGCCTTTTGTGTACCAGAAAACCCCTCTGACATTTAAAAAAGGGAGCTGTTTCTGTTTTTCTGTTTATAAAAACTTTGGGTTTTCCTTTTATCGTGTGGTGTGTGTCTTCCTGTAATTACAGGCGGTTGAAACACGCCGGCAGAACAGAAATGGGAGTAGATAAATGGGTACCACGTTGGTGGGAAGATAACAGCGTTCCGTGTGCCTTTGGCATATAGTCATACTGGCCACATGGCCACGGAAATTGTTTTCAGACAATACTGGTTCCTTCAGCTGAGATGAGCATACTTCCCTGGAGTCGGGCAAGACTGGACAAGGAAAACCTTTATTTTTATTGTTAATTAATTATCAATATTCATTCTTTATAGATGAAGTTGGATTTTTATTTTTTTATTTTTTGGTCCTGGACTGCTGTCTAAAATAATAAAAAGATCTTTAAGAGTGCTGAATAATTCATTGCTTTGTTCAAATGAATGGCAATGCCAAAGCGTTTTTCACATGCCTTGAGTGTTTCAGGAACGTAAGGGCTCTCTGGGATTAGAACTACACTAGTAAATCATCCCCATTAAGTGATACCCTATTACAGATCGTCCCTGAGAAGATCCCATCTGTATTGTTAATTTGCTTGATCAATGCCGTCTGAAGCTTAATTTCAGTGGCAGCCAATAAGAGCCAAGCCCCACTGAAGTAGAGCCGAAAAGGGTGCTGTTTTACAAATTGGCTGCCAATGAGCTGACAGTTTTATCAGATAAAGTGGGAACAGAAAGTTTCTCTAATAGCATTTCCTTAACTGCCCAGAGGGGAGAAGAACTTTTGCTCTGCTTTCCCCTTGCAAATAAAACCGCACAAAACAAAACAACCCGCCTCCTATCATTAAGGCTGACAGGGCCACTTTAAGGATTTTCTGTAAGCACATTGGATTGCTAATTATGTTTTGCTCTTCTAATTCATTCAAAAAGAATGTCTTAATATATCTTAGCAACAAACGGAGGGTCTAAAATAGGCTGGCACTGCTGATGACTCATGGGGAAATGTACCACCAGCTACTAATGGAGCTTCTTGCCAGAGAGTCTGAATACCCTGGACTGCAAGCAATGGAAATCTTGGAAGTTATTCAGGAAAGGAGGGTGTGTATGACCTACGGAACAAAGTCGAATCAAGGGTGTCATTGAGGGCCGCATCAGGGTTGTGTTTAACCTGGGTGGCCAGTGGGGGCATGGCCACCTCATCATCACTCGCCAAGGCTCCATTTTCAGCCATGATAGCCTCCTGCAGCCTTTTGCTAGTGAAAACGGAGCCTGAGGAGGCCGCTCATGGTCTTCCTGGGCTTCATTTTCACTGATAGGGGGCTGCAGGAGGCCATTGAGGCTGAAAACAGAACCTGTGTGGGCTGAGCATTGCCCTTTCAAGCTCCATTTTCACTGGCAGAGGCACAGTGAAGGGCTACCAAACTTTTTACTACCACACTGTGGGTGTGGCTTATGAGGGACGCCCTGCATTTTCTTTCAACATCTTTCAGTGCAAATTGGGTGCTCTGGGGTAGAGCTCCATTTTTGCTACCCCACTGCATTACCCTCCCACCCCTGCGGAGGCACCATGGGCTAGTTCTTTGCTGTTTCCAGGGCAGCCCCATAGGCCAGATCTAAGCACCCTCATGGGCCGGATCTGGCCCCTGGGCCTTGAGTTTGACACCCCTGGTCAAGGCCATGCTCAGCCCAACTATTAGGCAGGTGGTCCTTTTTTTTTTGCAGTAGCATTAAAGGTTCAATACTGATTGTGCTGTAGCAGGAGGTGCCATTTGTTTTCTGGATTCAGGCCAGAATAGATTAATTTGTAGAAGCTATTCAGGCCAAGCTTCAGATCTGATTGAAAGAAATGTGTTAACAGATTGCGGTTTTTATCGGTTAATTGCAGGTGCCGAGGTAAAAGCAGAGTGGGGCTGGCCCATTATTGCATTATTTCTACTGACATTTCCTTTCCGCTTAAAGTTACTCTTGAATTTGTTTATTTCATATAGAGTTTCACAACGCAGCCCAATCTGTGTATAGGCTGAATTAAGTTCCATTATGTAAATGGCACTTAGCCATCAGGTTAAATGTGCTCCACAGAAGTTGAAGCCTGTGTCCTCACGAAACAGTTACTATATTTACCACTATTATGTAATTTGTGTAAATTTATATATGTCCCATTCAGCTTGGTTAAAACAATGCCTTGCCTTTGCTTTTCTCTCAGTTCAGTCACTAGACATTATTGTTACTTTCTATTTATTATTGGCATAATTTTATTGTACCCTAACCCCAGGGAGGCCCTCCTGTCCCCTTGGTTTCAGAATTACTCTTTGCAAAGTTGCATAATATTAAAGATTTGGAAAGATACACTCAAAATTAATAAAAACTAGGAGTGTAGAAAACATACAGTGCCTAGAACAGTGGTGGCAAACCTATGGCACAGGTGCCACAGGCGGCACGCGGAGCCATATCTGCTGGCACGCGATCCATTCCCCTAGCTCAGTTCCAAAATGCATGTGTGTGCTGGCCAGCTGATTTTTGGCTTGCACAGAGGCTCTGGGAGGGCATTTTTGGCTTCCAGAGAATCTCCAGGGGGATGGGGGAGGGTGTTTTTACCCTTCCCCAGCTCTAGGGAAGCCTTTGGAGTCTGGGGAGGGCAAAATACAAGCCTACTGGGCCCACCAGAAGTTGGGAAACAGGTTGTTTCTAGCCTCCAGAGGGCCTTTGGTAGTGGGGAAAGCTGTTTTCACCCTCTCCAAGGTTTGAATTATGGGTGTGGGCACTCACGCATGCACAATATTGCTCATGCATGCTCTTTTGCCACCTGAGGAAAAGAAAGTTTGCCACCACTGGCCTAGAACATCTTGTGTAAAATAGGGGGAGGGATATGGGTTGAACAACCAGTTTCAGATGTTCTGCGTGCCCAAAAAATGGTTGGTGTGTGTTTTGGTTGGGGCTGAACTGAACTTAGAATGGAGCTGCTTTCATCAGGACACAATTCAGAAGATGTTCGTTCTGGACCACATACATGCACTATGAGTTGCTTTGTGTGTTACAAGCTGTAATTGGGAATTGTTCATATCTTGCAATTGGTGTGTGTTTTGGGGTGAGCTTTCAAATTTTCCTACGAATGCTATGACAGGGGTCTCAAACTCAGGTCGTCACAGTGGTGTCACGCAACATATTGGGACTTCCCACCCCCTTTGCTAACCGGGTGTGGGCGTGGCTAGCACATGACGCATCTGGCCCGCTGGCTGTGAGTTTGATAGCTCTGGCTTATAGACCATGGGAATGAGGGATCTTGGTAGGGTTTTTCAGGAAAGTACAGTAGTTGGTTTTTAAGGAACAGGTGGCATTACAAATGGGCCCTTTGCCACTAGACAAAGACTGAAAATAAGATGAAAAGGAAGTTGAGAGAGATCTGTGCCCACTCAGTAGTGGACTCAAATTTTGTTTGGTGATGATGGCCGAATAGCTATCTTAAGCACAGTGAAGGGCTACCAAAATTTTTACTAGCACACTGTGGGTGTGGCTTATGCAGGACGCCCTGCATTTTCTTTCAACATCTTTCAGTGCAAATTGGGTGCTCTGGGGTGGAGCTCCATTTTTGCTACCCCACTGTGTTACCCCCCTATCCGGGCAGCAGCCCACCCTTGGGTTAGGGTTAGGATGCCCGGCCTCTCCTCTCCTCAACGATAGACAATATCCCTATCTATTTACTATTACTAAACATCCAAAATATATTATTTAATTCTACGTATAATATATGTCATATGTGTGCATACATAATACACCCAGGCACACAAAAATATACATTATCTACTATATAAATTATATGTGTATGTACACACACACACATGCATGCACAGCTCTTATAATATTATACATATTCAACCTCATTTACTTTGATAGGAAAAACATACCCAGAGCCCAGAAAGGAATTTTTTTAAAAAAAATTCAAAATCATTCTACCGGTTCTGTATATCTGACCATACCTGTAGGAGCCCATCACTGCTTAAGCAACTTCCATTGTCCCAATTTCATTTTAGTAGAGTTTAATGTTTTGGGTTTTTTTTTTAATGGTTCAGTTCAGCATAGCATGTTGAGATGTAGCTTAGGATGGAAAGAAGAGGAGAGATTTGCTTTGTTACTCCCAATCCTCTTTTTCAAATCCCCCCTTTTTGAATTTAAATGTTTTTTTCTCCATCCCCCAAAATACCAGTACTTCTTCTAAAAAGACTGCCATAAAACAATCAGCTAGAATACCAATATGCCCAGGAAAAGAAAAACTAGTTCATGAGTTCATGGAAAGCTAGATTAGTGCTACCAGATCTTGAAAGGAAAAATACTGGTCATTAATAAGTGGCAGGAAAGGGTTTGGCATCTGGTGTTTCCATTCCAGAGAGACTTGTTCCAAATCATATCTATTTAATTAATTAATTAATTATTCTATCTATCTATCTATCTATCTATCTATCTATCTATCTATCTATCTATCTATCTATCTATCTAGACAATAGGACAGTAGGACAGGGACGGTATGTACGCCCCTTACAGACCTCTTAGGAATGGGGTGAGGTCGACTGTAGACAATCTAAGGTTAAAGCTTTTGGGCTTTGGGGAAGAAACCACAGAGTCATGTAGCGCATTCCATGCATTTTTTTTTTATTATTATTAAAATATAGACATATACATCATATATACAACGTATGGTACATTGCGGAGCATATCACATATAAGAGAAAAAGACAAAAAACAGAAAACAAACAAACAAACAAAAACAAAACTAATAACAGTATCGGCGAATAAGCAAGGGAGTTGTGTTGAAAACGAAAATTAGATCAAGATATTTTTGCTCAATACCATATTTCGAATAGGTTATCAAAAGTGTTAGAAGCCAGAGTTGCATTTGCATATATTGTTAGGAAGTTAACAAATAATAATGATAAGTTTACATAGTTAAATACATATACAGTCTCGTGTAATAATATTAGATAATGGAATACTTTATACCGGATTTGTAGCAGTTCATATTTTTTTAGGTTTTTACCTTCTTAGAGCCTATTGGTCTCTCTTTTGCTTCCTAGCCATTTATAGAGAGGATCCCAACAATTGTTAAACGTATCTAACGGTTCGTTCCTGACTAGTAGAGTCAGTTTCGACATTTCTGCGCAGTACATTATTTTTCTAATTATTGCTTCGTTTGGGGGTGGGTCTTCATTCTTCCACCACTGCGCATATGTTAATCTTGCTGCAGTAGTTAAGTGGATGATTAAGTGTGCTTGGGGTTTCGATAATTTTTGCCTGGTTATACCTAGTAAAAAACATTCAGGGGTTTTGTCAAGTGTTAAATTTAATATTTCTTCAATCCAAATTCCAATCTTATCCCAATAAGTTTTGGCTTTGTTGCATTCCCACCATAGATGAAAATGGGTACCCAATTCTTGTTGACATTTCCAACAGTTTGGTGAAAGTTTGTTGTTTACTTTGGTTAATTTAATTGGGGTAATATGCCAACGGTAAAACATTTTGACCAAGTTTTCTTTATAAGAGGTGGCAATAGTCAGTTTATAGTTCTTAGTCCAGAGTGTTTGCCATTCCTCCTCTTTTATCTCTTTTTTGAGGTCAAGGTTCCATTTCTTAACATTAGATTTTGTGTTAAAGGTGTCCAAGTCATTATAATTTAGATAACCGTAAAAGTTTTTGATTATCTTATCTTGGGGGCCTATACATAGCTTATCTAACAGAGCATTTTTGGTAATCCCGGAATTTTTTTTGTCTTTGTTAAATTTAGTCTGAATCTGAAGGTATTCCCACCATTCCACTTTTTGGCCCAAATTTTCAAGTTCTAGTCTTGTTTTAATTGTCCCGTTTGGGTTTAAAATGTCTTTATACCTTAATATATTATTTCTCTTATGTAAATTAGGATGTACATAGGCTTCTAAAGGGGCATACCACATGGGAATTCCTTTGTATAATTTAGTTTTAATTTTTTTCCAAGTGCCAATTAGCGATTTTCTAATCAAGTGGTTAGAGAAGTATTTGTGGGTTGACGGCTTTTCGTCCCAGAGATAGTAATGCCACCCTGCATGGAGGTCATGGCCTTCTAATTTAAGAAGTCTAGTGTTTGTTAGACTCATCCAGTCTCTTGTCCAATCTAGCGATGCAGCAGTATAGTAATCCTTCCAATTTGGAAGAGCCAGGCCGCCCTCTTCTTTCTTTCCTTGTAGATATTTTAGTCGGATTCGGGGCCGTTTGTTTTGCCAGATAAAATTGTTAGTTAGTTTAGTCAAATTGATAAAAAATTCCTGTTTTAATTGTATAGGGATAGTTTGAAATAAAAACAATATTTTAGGCAGAGTGTTCATTTTAATGGCTGCGATTCTCCCAAGGAGGGATAGTTGTAAATTCCTCCATTTTGACAAGTCTTTATTTATCTTGTCCAGTAATATATCGTAGTTGTTTGATTTTAAGCTCGACACTCTGTTTGTCAAATTGATGCCGAGGTATTTAATTTTTGTGACAATTTGAATATCCATTTTAGCAGATAAGATATCTTTTTGTGCTTGTCGCATGTTTTTAGTTAAAATTTGGGTTTTAGTTTTGTTTATTTTAAGGCCTGCCACTGTATCACTCTGTTGCTGGAGTCGTATTTTCTGCATTCAAGTTTCGAGTAGTTTACATTGAGTTTGAATATTTTGTGCATGCGTGTTGTTGCGACTGAAGCTGCAACTTCACTGACCAGTAGGATATTGTGGTAGATGATTTTATGAACTACATTTAGATCAGATTGCGAGCGGAGGAGTGGAGGACTCTTCTTGTGAAATATGGACTCTCTCAATTGTATTAATGTCCGATATGCAGTGCTGGTTCCAGATGGTTGAGCTGTATTCAAGGATTGGTTTGGGAAATGTTTTGTATGCTCTGGTTAGCAGTTTAATATTGCCAGAGAAGAAGCTATGCAAGATTAGGTTAACAACTCTTAGTGCCTTTTTGGCAATGTTGGGCGTCCTCCTCGATCCACAGCTCACATTAGAGAACCATCTTTCAGCTGTGGCGAGGGGGGCGTTTGCCCAGGTTCGCCTGGTGCACCAGTTGCGGCCCTATCTGGACCGGGACTCACTGCTCACAGTCACTCATGCCCTCATCACCTCGAGGTTCGACTACTGTAATGCTCTCTACATGGGGCTACCTTTGAAAAGTGTTCGGAAACTTCAGATCGTGCAGAATGCAGCTGCGAGAGAAGTCATGGGCTTACCTAGGTATGCCCATGTATCACCAACACTCTGCAGTCTGCATTGGTTGCCGATCAATTTCCGGTCACAATTCAAAGTGTTGGTTATGACCTTTAAAGCCCTTCATGGCATTGAACCAGAATATCTCCGAGACCGCCTTCTGCCGCACGAATCCCAATGACCGATTAGGTCCCACAGAGTTTGCCTTCTCCTGGTCCCATCAACTAAACAATGTCGGTTGGCGGGCCCCAGGGGAAGAGCCTTCTCTGTGGTGGCCCCGACTCTCTGGAACCAACTCCCCCCAGAGATTAGAACTGCCCCTACTCTCCTTGCCTTTCGTAAGCTCCTTAAAACCCACCTTTGTCATCAGGCATGGGGGAACTGAGACATCTCCCCCGGGCATATACAATTTATGCATGGTATGTTTGTATGTATGTTTGCTTAGTAAATGGGTTTTTTAAAATATTTTAAATTATAATTTAGATTTGTCATGAACTGTTTTATTTTGTTGTGAGCCGCCCCGAGTCTGCGGAGAGGGGCAGCATACAAATCTAAATAATAAATAATAAAAAATAAATAAATGTTGTTACAATGGTCTTTGGCACTTAGGTCATTAAATATGAGTATTCCAAGGTTCTTAATGGAGTGAGAGTCATCTACAAGTTTGTCTCCTCCAAGTTTATATTGTTTCCTATGTCCACACCAACCAAAACTCTTCTGAATTCTGGACTCCCCAAACCTAGAATAGGCTTTTGGCATAACCTGATAGCAACCCCTACAAAATATAGGAACTGAACTCATAGAAGGCCATGTTCTGTTTTGAAGTCAGACAAAGTACCTTTTATTTTCTGCAAGCTCATGAGCAAAATTATTAGTGCTTTGTTACAAAAATACAGTGGTACCTCTACTTAAGAACTTAATTCATTCCGTGACCAGGTTCTTAAGTAGAAGCAATTTTTCCCAAAGGAATCAATGTAAAAGCAAATAATGCGTGCAAACCCATTAGGAAAGAAATAAAAACTCGGAATTTGGGTGAGAGGAGGAGGAAGAAGAAGAGGAGGAGGACAGTTGCTGCCGAAGGAAGAAGGTGAGGTGAGGGGAATCAAAAAAATCCAAAACTTTAAAGCTTTTTTTTTAAAAAAAGAGGGACTCTGCGGCAGCGCCCAGAGAAAGGAAAACACTCCGTACGGTCTGGACTGCGAAAGCCTTCTTAAGCACCATTGAAAGTTTCCTCTGGCAGTCCAGAAAAGCCTGAGATGGTTGAGATTAAAGGGGGAATGGCAGGAAACTGGCTGGGCCTTCGTGCCACTCTCAAATTTCCTGGGAAATTTTTCCGGGCTCAGGTTCTTAAGTAGAAAATGTTTCTTAAGTAGAGGCAAAAGATCTTGAACACTCGGTTCTTCTCTAGAAAAGTTCTTAAGTAGAGGTGTTCTTAAGTAGAGGTACCACTGTATAAATAAACTAAGCAGACTCAATTTCTCCAATCACTGACTTACCATAAGCTAAAGATGAAGCAGACTTTTTGTTGTTGTTGTTGTTGCTTCAGACAGCAGAGCTAAAACTAATATCTGAAAATTGCAAGGAACCACATTTCAAGTAACCTTTAAAGAAAACGAATCCTGAGGGTAAAAAGCCTGCCCTGAAAGATGACGGATTCTCCCCTGCCAGAGGTATATGAGCAGAGGCTAACTAGGTGATCATTTGAAGACGCAGTATTTGAAAGTCATGTGGGCATTCTCTCTCTCTCCCTCCCTCCCTCCCTCCCTTCCAGTGCTAAAATACAATTCTCAGAGAATGATATTAATCATTGAAAATGCTGATCCAGGAAAAGTACTGAGAAATAATAAGCTAAGAAATGCTGCAGCGGGCACCGCTGCAGCTCAGCCCATGGGAATTTAAAATTAATATCCTTGGCAAAACTGAAGAACAAGCTTAAGGAATAAGTGAGCAGATGGCATATGTTTCGATTTTGGTAAAGCCCTGATGTGTGTAGCTTTAATTTAATTGGTCTTGTTGTTCTTTAAAAAATAACAAAGGACACTTCTGGAAATGTTTTCACTACTTGCACCTTAAGGGTTTCCTGCAAAGCTTAGCAATATAGCCAGAATTTATGACAGGAAGAAGGATAAGCTGTAAATAATGTTTGTGTCTGTCCAGCATGACACTAAAGAAGAGTGACAGGCAAGCATTCATAATGATACATAAACATATATTGGTAGAAAATGACAATCAGGTACCTTGGAACCACTACAGCAAAACTGCTGAACAAGTTTGACTTTGAATAACCCTTTGTGGATGAAGCTATAGCGTTGACCCATATATTTCAGTACCTCATTTGAAAATAATATTCTTATGTACACTTAGACTGCACATAAATAAAAACTGATTTGTAAGGGACCATAGAAACGACAGAGTGGGATTCTGTAGTTTGATGGAATTAATTTTAATTGATGGCTTTTTTCACTTTATGAATGTCTACTTATAAAACCAATATTCAGAATTACAAGAAGAATAAAATATAACACGATCATTTTAAACAGTTGAAAAATGTTATACCGAATTTTCAAAACGTTAGATCATTCAATTTTTTTTATAGGAACAGGCATGTAATGTTCTAACTTGTCCCTCTCTGACCAATAGATGCAATGTATGGTGTGATTGGACTGTATGATTGTGTACTACATTAGGGTTTTTAGTTTTTTAAAAAAATTATTAGATTTGTGCTACATGTTGTCGGTATCTACTCTGTGAGCCATCACGAGTCTTCGGAGAGGGGCAGCATACAAATCTAATTAATAGTAATAATAATAATAATAATAACAACAACAACAACAACAATAACAATAATAACAATAATAACAACATTTGCTCACAGTCACTCATGCCCTCATCACCTCGAGGTTCGACTACTGTAATGCTCTCTACATGGGGCTACCTTTGAAAAGTGTTCGGAAACTTCAGATCGTGCAAAATGCAGCTGCGAGAGCAGTCATGGGCCTACCTAGGTATGCCCATGTTTCACCATCACTCCGCAGTCTGCATTGGTTGCCGATCAATTTCCGGTCACAATTCAAAGTGTTGGTTATGACCTTTAAAGCCCTTCATGGCATCGGACCAGAATATCTCCGAGACCGCCTCCTGCCGCACGAATCCCAGCGACCGATTAGGTCCCACAGAGTGGGCCTTCTCCGGGTCCCGTCAACTAAACAATGTCGGTTGGCGGGCCCCAGGGGAAGAGCCTTCTCTGTGGCGGCCCCGGCCCTCTGGAACCAACTCCCCCCGAAGATTAGAACTGCCCCTACTCTTCCTGCCTTCCGTAAACTCCTTAAAACCCACCTTTGCCGTCAGGCATGGGGGAACTGAAACATCTCCCCCTGGGCATGTTTACTTTATGCATGGTATGTCTGTGTGTGTGACTGTTAGCATATGGGGTTTTTTAAATATTTAAATATTTTATATCTGTTTGATTGCTTATGATTTGTTTTTTACATGTTGTGAGCCGCCCCGAGTCTTCGGAGAGGGGCGGCATACAAATCTAAGTAATAAATAAATAAATAATAAATAAACAACACCTTTGAAAAGTGTTCGGAAACTTCAGATCGTGCAGAATGCAGCTGCGAGAGCAGTCATGGGCTTACCTAGGTATGCCCATGTTTCACCATCACTCTGCAGTCTGCATTGGCTGCCGATCAATTTCCGGTCACAATTCAAAGTGTTGGTTATGACCTTTAAAGCCCTTCATGGCACTGGACCAGAATATCTCCGAGATCGCCTTCTGCCGCACGAATCCCAGCGACCAATTAGGTCCCACAGAGTGGGCCTTCTCCGGGTCCCGTCAACTAAACAATGTCAGTTGGCGGGCCCCAGGGGAAGAGCCTTCTCTGTGGCGGCCCCGACTCTCTGGAACCAACTCCCCCCAGAGATTAGAACTGCCCCTACTCTCCCTGCCTTCCGTAAACTCCTTAAAACCCACCTTTGCCGTCAGGCATGGGGGAACTGAAATACCTCCCCCGGGCATGTACAATTTATGCATGGTATGTTTGTGTGTGTGTTTGTTAGTAAATGGGGTTCTTTTTAAATCTTTTTAAATTTATTTGGATTTGTCATGATTTACTGTATCTTGCTGTGAGCCGCCCCGAGTCTGCGGAGAGGGGCGGCATACAAATCTAAATAATAAATAAATAAATAAATAAAAAACAACAAATAAATAAATAAAACTGCTACAACATTCTTTGTTAAATGTTCGATGACAGAATGACTCTTTTTTATTTTTTTCATTTTTTAAATTAAGATACACACAAACAAAAACAGACATACAACAAACATTTGGGTTACTTACAACCCCATTTCTATCAGACGTTCTTATCGGAGATATATATATTTATACATTACTTTGTTAATGTTATGCTTGCATATTTTTTGTTTAAACTATAAATAAAATTGCTTCTATTTATTAAACTCTTGAACAATATCCCTGTTTGGTTTTACTTCATTTATCATTTCTTTCTTTTAACCAATTATAACATTTATCCCATATTTTATAATAATCCGAATCTTCTTTCCCTCTCAATTGCCTTGTGAGCTTGTCCATTTCTGCTCAATCCATAATTTTTAAAATTATCATTCCCTCTTTCAGTGTCACTTGGTTTTTCCATTGCTGCTCATAAACCATCCTTGCCACTGGATATTATTCATTTACACCTTTATCAATAATTTGACAACATAGGACCACATCAGAAGTTTTGTAACAGTGATGAAGCTTTCTAGAAAGCTTGTTACGTTTTTAGACTACAACAGAACTGAAAGGGACCTTGGAGATCTTCTAGTCCAGCCCTCTGCTCAAGCAGGAGAACCTATACCATTTCATAGAAACATAGAAGATTGACAGCAGAAAAAGACTTCATGGTCCATCTAGTCTGTCCCGATACTCTTTCCTGTATTTTATCTTACGATGAATACAGTAATCCCTCGCTACTTCATGGTTCATCTTTCGCGGATTTGCCATTTCACGGGTTTTCAAAGGGGGCTTAAATCCATTAAATCCATTAAAAAATTTAAATCCATTAAAAATTCATAAAATTCTTCTACAGTACGACTGTACTCTATTAAAGAAACTGGTAGGATATCACATGTAGTTCCAGCTGAGAAATATTGTAGAATGACTGTTTAATGCAAAGGGTGGGTTTTAAAAGTCCAAATACTCATTAAATACATTAAAAAACACATTTCCTCTACTTTGCGGAAATTCGTTTTTCACGGGTGGTCTTGGAATGCATCCCCCGCGAAAAACGAGGGATCACTGTATATGTTTATCCCAGCGATGTTTAAATTCAGTTACTGTGGATTTACCAACCATGTCTGGCTGAGGAATTCTGGGAGTTGAAGTACACAAGTCTTCAAGTTGTCAAGGTTGGAGAACCCTGATCCAAAACCCCCCACTTATAATAGGCACTATAAATACCACACAGGGAATGGCACACACTTTGTTAGAGAGACGTTTCCTGAAGATGGGATCTCAGCAATGGATATAAAAGCTTGGAAGACAAAACCTCTGACCCAGATTGAATCATGCAATTAATAGCTGGGGAGCTGCAAAGCTTTGCACTTGTAAACTGTTTTGTTGTCTTCCTTGTGTTCTGTTCCACTATTTATTATTTTACTGTTGCTCTTGGTCTTACCATTTCAAAGCAATGTTTTAGAGATTTTGAAAAAAATCAATATAAAAATATTTATATCAAGAAAAAAGCATTACATTGTAACTTGATTTTTTGAATGAGCAGGAAGTAAATAAACCACACATTATGGAACAGATACTTTTTCTTATTTTTTTTACAGGAAGAAACGCAACTGCAATTATTAATCCATAAGCAACAAATTTCTGGCCTTCAAAATTTGCCTGTAATTAGACAGGCAAGAGACAGGCAGGACTCTCCAAGTCCTTGGAGAGGGGCAGCATACAAATCCAATTAAATAATAATAATAATAATAATAATAATAATAATAATAATTATTATTATTATTATTATTATTATTATTATTATTATTATTATTATTATTATTATTATTAAATTTGTATGCCGCCTCTCTCCAAAGACTCGGGATGGTTCACAACAGTAATAAAAACGATATGGCAGTGGAACAAATCTAATATTAAAAAACATATAAAACCCTACCATTATTTTTTTAAAAACCAAACAGCACATTCATACCAAACATAAAACAAAGTATAAAAAAACCTGGGGGGAAGGTGTCTCAGCTCCCCCATGCCTGGTGGTATAAGTGAATCTTGAGTAGTTTACGGAAGACAAGGAGGGTGGGAGCAGTTCTAATCTCCAGGGGCAGTTGGTTTCAGAGGGCCAGTGCCGCCACAGAGAAGGCTCTTCCCCTGGGGCCCGCCAAACGACATTGTTTAGTCGACAGGACCTGGAGAAGGCCAACTCTGTGGGACCTTATCGGTCGCTGGGATTCGTGCGGTAGCTGGCGGTTCTGGAGGTACTCTGGTCCAATGCCATGTAGGGCTTTAAAGGTCATGACCAACACTTTGAATTGTGACCGGAAATTGATCTGCAGCCAATGCAAGCCACGGAGTGTTGAAGAAACGTGGGCGAATCTGGGAAGCCACATGATGGCTCTCGCGGCTGCATTCTGCACGATCTGAAGTTTCCGAACACTTTTCAAAGGTAGCCCCATGTAGAGAGCGTTGCAGTAATCGAACCTCGAGGTGATGAGGGCATGAGCGACTGTGAGCAATGACTCCCTGTCCAAATAGGGCCGCAACTGGTGCACCATAATAATAATAATAATAATAATAATAATAATAATAATAATAATAATAATAATAATAATAATAAAAAATAGTAATAATAATAATAATAACAATAATAATAGACATAAGCAATTACGGCATTTGTATTTAGTATTTGTACTTTGTACAGTATTTAATTCCTGCTTCCTAGGATGTAGTGTGACTGAAACTTTTACAAATCGATAAAGAAACTGATTCCCTCTGAAGATTTCTTGTTTGGTGATAACCAACACCTTAAATTGTATCTGGAGACCTATTAGGAGCCAATGCAGCTCTCAGAGTGTTGATGTAATATGGGTGTACCTAGGCACACCCATAACAACTCGTGCAACTGCGTTTTGGACCAATTGTAGTCTCCAAACACTTTTCAAGCGTAGCCCCATGTAGAGCGCATTGCAATAATCAGGACGTGAGGTGATAAGGGCCTGAGTGAATGTGACCAGAGATTCCTGATCCAAGTAGGACTGCAACTGGTGCAGAAGACAAACTTGTGTAAAGCCCCCCACCACCAGCCACAGCCAAGAGATGGTGGTCCAGTCTCAGATGCGGATCTAGGAGGGAACCCAAGTTGCGGACATGCTCTGCAGGGGTTGTTGGGAAAGTTTTGCGCATGCGGAAGGTAATCCCATAAACTAGACACAGTTCACAACTATACTAATTAAAAACACTGAAGCAGACTTTCTTATTAAAATATATTTTTACTTTTCTTCTTAGCAAAATGTTTCCCTAAATAAACTATCACAATCCTATCATACAACTCCTATTACATCCACCACTGCAACCACCCACAAAAAACTAACCACCAAACCACTAAGCACAAACCACTAATCCATGAGTCATTCGTTACAAACCACACCCATGCAACGGTGCTATTTCCTTTATATAGGTTACAGCCAATCAAGCTGCAGCACAGTTAATAATATCTCCGGGACCGCCTTCTGCCGCACGAATCCCAGAGACCGGTTAGGTCCCACAGAGTTGGCCTTCTCCGACTAAACAATGTCATTTGGCGGGACCCAGGGGAAGAGCCTTCTCTGTGGCAGCCCCGGGCCTCTGGAACCAACTCCCCCCAGAGATCAGAATTGCCCCCCCTCCTTGCCTTTCGTAAACTTCTCAAAACCCACCTCTGCCATCAGGCATGGGGGAATTGAAATATCTTCCTCAGGCCTATACTGTATAATTTATGTATGGTGTGTTGTGTGCATGTTTTTTAAATTATGGGTTTTTAACTTCGTATTATTAGATTTGTATTGTACATTGTTTCTATCACTGCTGTGAGCCGCCCCAAGTCTACGGAGAGGGGCAGCATACAAATTTAATAAATAAATAAATAAAATAATTCAATTTATTAGATTTGTATGCAATAAACAAATAAACCCATGATTACATGCTGATTATGGCTTACATTAGCCTTTCCTATGGTTACAGACAATTTTCTTGCATTGTAATATTACTTCAAGAAATAAACTTATTTCTGACAGGGGTTAGTATCCCCCCCTCTCCCCCCCCCCTGAGCCAAGGATGGATGGATTAAACTGTCCTTCGGAGGCAATGCTCACAGCAATTCAGTTATCTGAGTTGAGTTTGAGTCTGTTAACACCCATCCAGACCCTCACAGCCTCCAGGCACCGGCACACATCACACCCACAGCTTTGCTAAGTTGGCATGGGGTGAAGATGTAAAGCATACTGATGATACCTCAACCCATGTCATTGGATGATCTCACCCAGCAGTTTCATGTAGATTGAGACATTCAGAAAAGTTGCTACACAAGTTCCATTGAGCAAATACCTCATTCAACCTTTATAACTGTCCTTCTGGTACTGTATGCTCAAGTCATCCTATGAAAGGCAGGAATAATGGGAGGAAACTTTAGAGAAAATTCTTTCTCTTCTGACGGGGGGACCTTTTATGGAGTGAGAGAACATGGAGAAAGTGTTTCTTTCAGTCCCCAAAATCCTTAATGTAAGAGGACCTCACAACTGAGCGTGGCGGAAAAAAGCTCTGTTTCCTTGGAGATTCAGTCAGAACTGAGTTAAATAGCCCACTGGTTGAGACTATGTCTTTTATATACAGTGATTTCATATGCTTAGTAATTTCAAGCTTGGCACAATAATAAACAATTATTTCCTTGTTTTTCTTTTTTTTCAACACCAGCACAACAGCTAAAACACTAGAAACTACAAGGTTAAAAACAGGAGCATGAAATTATTGCTTCCACCCACTTGTATCTGGTTGCCAGTTATGTGCTGTAACAAGTGAGAAGCTGCACTCCGTTTACTGCAAAGTCTCTGGGCGGGCGGTGGGCGTGGGCCTGTGCATGCGCAGAAGCAAAAAATCGGCAAAAATCATCAAAATCTTGTGGTCACGCGCATCCTTGTGTAAGATTTCACATCCTGCGCATGCAAATCTCACACTGGGCGCATGCGCCTGACCACTGGTCATCTGGATCTGCATGCACAGCTCCATTTTTGCCACTGAAACAGCTTCCCCTATGTTCTGCCAGCGTGTTTCAACCGCCCGTAATTACAGGGTAATTAGTCCAGGGAGACACACACCACACGATAAAAGGAAAACCCAAAAGTTTTTATAAACAGAAAAACAGAAACAGCTCCCTTTTTAAATGTCAAAGGTATTTTCTGGTACACACAAGGCACAGGTTAAATGCAATCCAATTGCTCACCCAATAACTGGGAAATTGAGTCCAATTCTAAAGTCCAGAGAGTCCACACACAATCTTGAATAGCACAAAAACCACGATCTTGACAAAACAATGAATCAGATAAACTGCCATGAGGCTAAAACACCAGGTTGCACTTTTATCTGTAGCACTAATTACAACAGCCCCACCCAACCACAGGTGGCCTCATTTTCTCTTGTAATAATCCTTCACTTGTTGTCTCCTATGCATCATTCTATGCATGCGTAGATGTGTCATTAATTCTTGTTCAGAATCCAAGGATGATACAGATGATTGATCTCCTCCTGGGCTGTCTGCCAAACTCCCCTCTTCCCTGTCATTCATGCTTCCTTGGTCAGAGGAGGCTTCGTCGGCAGATTCCATCGGGAGCAAAACAAGCCTGCGGCATGTAGATGTTTCCCCCACATCCACCTGCACATTCCTTGGGGCAGGAGCTGGGCCAGAGCTAACCACAACACCCTACATTCCAGGAGCTGCCCATTTCTGGCTGTAACAAGGTAGATGAAGAGCCACCATACCTGGCCTCTTTCTTTCATTACAGTGACAGCTGTAAACTTAATCTCAAAATAGATTATGAGAAACAGCAGAGATTCTGAAACCTAGAATATCCTTGTTATTTCAAATCAATGCCTGGATTCCTAGGTAATCCTTCCTTGCACTAATCAATTTGGATCCCACTTCGTTTCTGTCCCTTTGATACCCCTTAACATCTCTGCCTTTAATAGCACTTCCAAATCTCCAGTAGTTCTTCTGAGTCTTCAATTTCCCTGAAAGATTCATCTATGGTTCTTAATTCTGGGCACTACTATATTTCCACCTCATCAGTCAGAATATTTATAAATATTTCATAACCGCAGTTTGATCAATGTCATGAGAAGTTGGGAACACAGGCTGGCAATCATAATGTTTAGTCTACTTTATAAATATTACTTTTGGTTCAGTGTGCATGTTAATTCAGGCTGGAACATGAAAAGCATCACGCTCAGAATCTGTTGAAAGAATTGTGATGAATGTAAGCACTGCTAGGTGAAATACCATTTTCCCTTTCTTGTCTCGATTATTTAAGGCTGCTGGAAACTTTTATGAGTTAATCTTAAAGAATTTCTGAAGTATGTTTTTCAAGATTTCCCAGAGAAAAAAATCCGTGAAAGCTTTCAAAAATTGCAGATAGTCACCAATAATGTTATCATGCACATTCCATATAAAAACAATAGCTGTATTATCTGCCTTGGCAAGCAGTTGAATTTCAATTCATGTACAGTTTCATGAGATGTAAGGTTACAATTACCTTTTCTGTCTGTTGTTACATAGCTATTATCTAGCTTCCAAGACTCCACATTTTAGGTGTACAGAATAACTTAATGAAGATACTAATGAGGTTATTGAAAGCAAAAGAGCAAAAGTAAGTCATCATTACCCTAAATTTTGTAGTCATTCAAAGAAAAAAAAAGACAATGTTTTCATTTCCTCTCCACCTAGCTGACATACGTTGAATCCTTGCTCTCTTTTTCTAATTTTTAATACATTCTTTTATAGCTAAGATTTTGCTATCACGTTTCGAAAGTTGCATGAAAAACAATAGCAATTTCCTCCTCCCTCCCTCCCTCCTTCCCTACCTTCCTGTTAGTACTATGTCCAAACAATTGGGTTTGCAATATATAAACAAGCTAACAATGAATGTTTGTATGTATTGAAGAACTATAGCTTTAAGAGGTAGAGTTGCAAATTGCCATAAGAGGGAGCCAGAAAGCATGTTTTGCTCCATCTGCTCTCTCTGTTCTTTCTGCTGATTCATTGTGACTGATGTACTAAGCTCTGTATTAGTTTGATATATTTGTAAGCTGTAATGTATGTCTGATATGTAGCTTGTAATATTATTATTGTATTGATAGAAATTGACTGATTTGAATGTGTATGACCGGACTGTTTAACTTGACTGTGCTATTTCTAAAGTAAACACTAATTGAACTTTAATGTACCTGTTTTGTATGACTGAATAATTACTCATATCTCCTGGATATCTGCTGGAATTCCACGTTTCCTCTACGCATGTCCTTGATAACTCAAGGGCCATTCTGCACACTCCTTAACCCTTCCTTCCTTCCTTCCTTCCTTCCTTCCTTCCTTCCTTCCTTCCTTCCTTCTTTCCTCTCACACATTAATCATGAAATCTCCAGAACTGTAAAACCTACAAACTTGAAATTTGCCAGAAATATTATTATTAACAAGCTCTGATGCTAAGGAGTTCTATTCCCCCCTCCCCATCTGAAAAGAAATCTGATCCACATGCAAAACACAAGCAGAGGAGTTTCACTTTCACTTTTGCTTTTGCTTTCACAACAGTAAGCCCCTTTACTACAGAACAACTGAACTAAGCCACGCACTGACTCCTTCCTGTCTCCTTCTTGCTCACATAGCAAATACTTTTTGAGTTTCCAAATACCCCTCAACTCTCTCACACACTAGCAGGATACTAGCCAGATGAATACCAATGGATGATGGTAGGCAGAGACAGATTCCCCCACCTTATTTTCCTCCTCAGTTCAGATGAATCTGTTCCTTCTGCTATGACACCAGTTAAAGGGAAAAGAGGCAAAAACCACAGGAAAAGATGTGATTAGGAAATCACAAGGAAGGGAAGGTGACTCTTTCACTCATGACCAATTCTTTGTGGCATGCTCCAGAGTCTGTTCACCTGACAACCTGGTCATCCTCCAGCCAGAGAGCAAAACCAGGAAAGTTTTTTACAGGGAGGTACTGAGCAATTCTTCTGGGGAACAAATGGAAAGTCTATGCTATGCAAATAACGTCTTCTTCTGTAACAGAAACTTAGCTTATCATCTCTAGTGAAATAATACAGTCCCCTTTTAAATTTCTCATTAATTTTCAAGCTTTACATGTCAATTTATCAAATCCCATCATACAGCACAGGTATTTAGTTGGTATTACTATAGGAATCACTTCCCTTTTACATTGCATCTGCCTGGGAGCTGCAGACGTGTTATGCTTACAGTAGTCTTTTGAAATACAATGGTACCTCTACCTAAGAACGCCTCTGCTTACGAACCTTTCTAGATAAGAACCGTGTGTACAAGATTTTTTTGCCTCTTCCCAAGAACCATTTTCCACTTACAAACCTGAGTCTCCGAAACTTTAACCAGAAAAGACAAGGAGGAACCTCTGTGGGGCCTCTCTAGGAATCTCCTGGGAGGAAACAGGGCCTCTACCCTCCCTGTGGTTTCCCCAATCGCACACACTATTTGCTTTTTCATTGATTCCTATGGGAAAAATTGCTTCTTCTTACAAACTTTTCTACCTAAGAACCTGGTCACGGAATGAATTAAGTTCGTAAGTAGAGGTACCACTGTATCTCCTTTCCCAATATATTTATTCTGTGAGGGAGGGTGGGAGGAAAAAAAGTACTGTAGACAATCTTTTCTTTGCCTTATATTTCCCCCTCCCTCCTCTGCAAAGCTGAGAGATTAGAGAAGGATTTCAAGAGAGTAAGCTGTTTTCTAACATTGAGAGCAATGTAAATGTGCCAGTCACAGGAAAGGGTCATACAAATTGCCTACAAATTGCCTGCTTTTCCCCCCTCCCCTCCCACCCCACAATGCAGAGAGATAGGAGAATGAGAGATTTCAATAGAGTATAAGTTTGTGCAGCTTGACATGGCTCTGAGCCCTGGGCTGCCAGTATGATTGCACTGCTCTTGAAATGTAGAAGAGCAAACAAAGTTAATCTTTTGCAATCCCTTTCTCTCCAATCATTCTGATCTGCAAAGTGGGGAAAAAAACCCCATAGGTCAGACACTGGACAATATACATTTACTGTAATGACAATCACATAACTGAGAGATATTGCAAAGATTATAAATGTTTGTAAATGGACCATGAAGTTATTTTTTCACACACACACACACAAACACATGCAGTGGAGACAGAAAGTGGAGAGATGCTTGGGAGAAATTTCTACCCCAGCAACATTTAATGCTGAATTGTTTCCATGGCTGCTTTCTGAAAAGCCATAGCCCCAATTAAATGTGCATTAGGTCTCACCCACAGCCCATTATGATATGGTCAATGGACTGTGACAAATTCCCTTTCGGTTGAAAAAGAACCTTATCTAGAGAAAGAATGAAAGATAAGAATCAAGTCTGCACAAAATGAAGCTTTTGGCTTTCTCTCAGCATTCCAGGCATGCCTCATTAGGTTGATTTAGAACCAGGTATTTTTTTAAAATCCCAAAACCGCTGCCTCAACCATTTCTTTGTCCTTCCACGAATCCTTGAAAATCAAGAATACACGTACAAATGTTTTGTCTAGCTTGTGAAATCTTTCCACCATTTGGCATGCAGACCCATTGCACAAAACATGCATAGGTCTGCTCCAGATCATGTATGGAGAATGGCACTATATCAGCTTCTTCTTTGCATCCCCGCTCTTATTATTTCCCACTTAAGTTGGCTGCATGGCAGATACTATGTTAACTGCAAATATCTCTGGAGTGGATGCAACTTAGATGATTATATCCTGGGATCTGGTGAGTTTGTTGAACTCTATAATATACCTACTACAACGGTACCTCTGCCTAAGAACTGCTCTACTTTCAAACTTTTCTAGATAAGAACTGGGTGTTCTAGATTTTTTTGCCTCTTCTCAAGGACCATTTTCTACTTACAAACCCGAGGCTCTGAAACTGTAACCGGAAAAGGCATGGAGAAGCCTCAAACTCAACCCAGACAAGACGGAGTGGCTGTGGGTCTTGCCTCCCAAGGACAATTCCATCTGTCCGTCCATCACCCTGGGGGGAGAATCATTGACCCCCTCAGAGACAGTCCGCAACTTGGGCGTCCTCCTCGATCCACAGCTCACATTAGAGAAACATCTTTCAGCTGTGGCGAGGGGGGGCATTTGCCCAGGTTCGCCTGGTGCATCAGTTGCGACCCTATCTGGACTGGGACTCACTGCTCACAGTCACTCATGCCATCATCACTTCAAGGCTCGACTACTGTAACGCTCTCCACATGGGGCTACCTTTGAAAAGTGTTCGGAAACTTCAGATCGTGCAGAATGCAGCTGCGAGAGCAATCATGGGCTTCCCTAAATATGCCCATGTCACACCAACACTCCGCAGTCTGCATTGGTTGCCGATCAGTTTCTGGTCACAATTCAAAGTGTTGGTTATGACCTATAAAGCCCTTCATGGCACCGGACCAGATTACCTCAGGGACCGCCTTCTGCCGCACGAATCCCAGCGGCCAGTTAGGTCCCACAGAGTGGGTCTTCTCCGGGTCCCGTCAACTAAACAATGCCGCTTGGCGGGACCCAGGGGAAGAGCCTTCTCTGTGGCGGCCCCGGCCCTCTGGAACCAACTCCCCCCAGAGATTAGAATTGTCCCCACCCTCCTTGCCTTTCGTAAGCTACTTAAAACCCACCTCTGCCGCCAGGCATGGGGGAATTGAGACTTTTTTCTCCCCCTAGGCCGTTACAACTGTATACATGGTATGTTTGTATGTATGTTTGGTTTTTATATATTAAGGGGTTTTAATTTGCTTTTAGTATTGGATTTTATTGTATATTTTCATGATTGTTGTTAGCCACCCCGAGTTTTCGGAGAGGGGCGGCATATAAATCCAATAAAACTAAACTAAACTAAACTAAACTTTCTAGGAATCTCCTGGGAGGAAACAGGGCTGGAAAAGCCAGGGAGAAGCCTCCATGGGGCCTCTCTAGGAATCTCCTGGGAGGAAACAGGGCCTCCACCCTCCCTGTGGTTTCCCCAATCACATGCATTATTTGCTTTTACATTGATTCCTATGGGGGAAAATTGCTTCTTCTTACAATTTTTTCTACTTTAGAACCTGGTCAGAGAACGAATTAACTTCATAAGTAGAGGTACCACTGTACGTTGGATAAAGGGTAACTTTTTTTTAACTTTTAAAAAATGGTTTAGACTAGCCTTCCCTAAACAGGCTTTAAGTCACAGCTTCCATCATATTTCATCGATGGGCATGGTGGTTGATTTGACCAGGAGTTATTTGCCAAATGTCTAGTGAAAATTTAAGATGGGAAAAGGCTGATTGGAAGCTGCTTCTCGGGTAGAGATCTATTCTAACTTACAGCCTACAGCAAGGGTCTCCAGCCCCTGGTTTGCAGATGGGTACCAGTCTGCGTCCCCTTGGGAACTGATCCATGCAAGCAATGAGTGAGTGAGTAAATGAAGCTTAATCTGTGCCTCCTGGGATCAAGGCTGCACATGCGAAACATTCCCCCTCCAGGAAGGTTGGGGACCACAGGCCTACAGTAATATTGTACCAAATGGACAATTGAAATATGAATTTTTTCCCCCACTTTGGAAAGTCACAGCAGCTATGTTCTTACAACACAAGCACAAGTGAGCCAACCGAATTTTAGTCTAGAGCAGTGATGGCAAACCTTTCTTTGCTTGGGCAAAAGCTCATGTGCAGTGCACCACAGCGTGTATTTGCATGCCCTTACCCATAATGCAATGCCCTCTCTTGTGCATGTGCGCACAACCAACCACCCCAGCTGCCCCCCACACATGCATGCAGGCATCACTGAAGCCTCCGGACTTCCAGTAGGCCCATTGGATCCATTTTTCACCATCCACAGACTCCAGGGCCTTTCCTGAAGCCTGGGGAGGGCATAAACGGCCTCCCTCACCCTCTGGAAGGCCAAAAATGAGCGAGGCAGTGCACATATGTGCACTGGAGCAGACATAGGGCATCAGCTCATGTGCCCTCAGAGTGGCATGCATGCTATAGATTCGCCATCATGGGTCTAGAGCAGAGGTCCCCAACCTTTTTTGCACCAGGGACCGGCTTTCAGCTAGACCAGTTTTCCATGGCCCGGTGGGGGGGGGGGGAGCTAGCTGTCAGCGGTGCCGTAAAAGGGGCGATCAAGAGAGGAATGGGTGAATGAATGGACGGAGGGTGGGAAGGAAGGAAGGAAAGAGGGAAGGTACAGGAACAGAAGAAGGGTGCAAAGAAGCAAAGAAAGGTGTGAAAGGGGAGAGTAAGAGAGGAAGGAGTGAAAGAAGGGAATGAGGGAGGAAAGAAGGGAGGAAGGAAAAGGAAAGCAAGAAATGGAGGGAGGAAAGGAAGGAAGGAAGGAAGAAAGAAGGAAAGAGGGAAGGGACAGGAACAGAGGAAGGAAGCAAGGAAACTTATGAAAGGGGAGAGTAAGAGAGGAAGGACTGGAGGGAGGGAGGGAAGAAGGTAGGAAGGAGAAAGAAAAGAAATAGAGGAAGGAAAGGTAAAAGAGAAAGAAAAAGAGCAAGAAAGAAAGAAAGAAAGAGAAAGAAAGAAAGAAAGAAAGAAAGAAAGGCAACTTCAAAGAAAGGCTCACTGAGCATCTCTCACTCTCTCTCTCTTTCTATCCCTCTTTCTTTCTTTCTCTTCCTTTCTCTCTCTCCTCTTCCTTTATCTCCTCTTTCTCTCCCCCCTCTCTCCCCCTTTCCCTCTCTCTTTCTCTCTCCCTCTCTTGCTATCTCTCCCCCCTTTCCCTCTCTTTCTCCCTCTCTTTCTCTCTCTCCCCCCTCTCTCTTTCTCTCTCTCTCCCCCCTTTCTCTCTCTTCTTCTCACTTTCTCTCTCTTGTTTTCTTTCTGTCTCTTTTGCTTTCTCTCTCTCTCACTCTTTCTCTCTTGTTTTGTTTCTCACGCTCTTTCTCTCTCTTGTTCTCTCTCTCTTGCTATCTCTTTCTCTCCCCCCTTTCTCTCACTCTCTCTTTCTCACTTTCTCTCTATCTTGCTGTCTGTTGCTTTCACTCACTCTCGTTCTCTCTCCGTTCTTCTCAGCGGTGACGCGCGCACGCCCTGCCCGCCTCACATTTGCCGAGAGGACTTTCGCCCCGGGCTCTCAGCAAGGGGGTTTGCATGAGAGGCGGGGCCGGCGGAAGGTGATATTCAATGTCGGGGGCGCACGGGCGGTTTTGCGCGCGCTCCCTATCTCCCTGCTAGCCCACTCGGAATACGTATTCAAAATAAGAAAAGCCTTTGCCGGCGAAGGCTTTTCTTATTTTGAATACAGTATTCCGAGTGGGCTAGCAGGGAGATAGGGAGCGCGCGCAAAACTGCCCGTGCGCCCCCAACATTGAATATCACCTTCCGCCGGCCCCGCCTCTCATGCAGCCCCCTTGCTGAGAGCCCGGGGCGAAAGTCCTCTCGGCAAATGTGAGGCGGGCAGGGCGTGCGTTCCGGGCGCGGGAGGAGCTGCGGTGAAAGGCAGGAGGTGGCAGAGGAGCAGAGGGGGCAAATCGGGCGGGCGGTGGGCAGCGCGGAAAGGCCGAGGGGGCCCTGGTGCCGCGGACCGGCTGAAAACCCCCAACGGCCCGGTCCCGGTCCGCGGACCGGCGGTTGGAGACCCCTGGTCTAGAGCAGTGATGGTGAACCTTTTTTTCCTTGGGTGCCAAAAAAGCATGTGCGTGCACTATGCACGATTGCCTGCACTCATAATTCAATGCCTGGGGAGGGCAATAACAACTCACCCCCACTGAAGGACCTCTGGGGGCCGGAAACGGCCTGTTTCCCAGCTTCTGGTAGGCCCAGTAGGCTTGTGTTTCACCCTCTGCAGACTCCAAAGGCTTCCCTGGAGCCAGTAAAAACACTCTCCCCTAGTCCCCCGGAGGCTCTCTGGAAGCCAAAAACGCCCTCCTAGAGCCTGTGTGTGAACCAAAAATCAGTTGGCCAGCATACACATGCACATTGAAGAATATGTAAGAAATATTATTAATTATTATTTTAAGCATTGATTCTGTGTTTTTTATTGCTCATGTTGTTTTAGCCGCCCCGAGTCTACGGAGAGGGGCGGCATACAAATCCAATCCAATCCAATCCAATCCAATCCAATCCAATCCAATCCAATCCAATCCAATCCAATCAAACAAACAAACAAACAAACAAACAAACAAACAAACAAACAAACAAACAAAATAATGAATGAATGAATGAATGAAAAAAAGAAAGAAAGAAAAATAAAGAAAAATTTTATACCCGGAAGCTGATCTAGGACAACGGCTCGCATGCCAGCACATATGCCTCTGCATGCCACTTGTGGAACCCATGCCATAGGGTCTGGAGCATGGTAAAAGCCCATCTTGCATATCTCAGATTATAACTTAATGTATTGTTCAAATGGCTTGAATTAAAAAAAGCTATTATTAATTTAAGGATGGGAAAGCATGTTGTATGAATATGGCCAATGATTAGCCCAAGGTCCTTTAGCACTACAGCATAATTTTTGGGAGTTGGAAGAGAAAGTCTCCCCTACACTTGATGTGAAAGTTGGACCATAAGGAAGGCTGAGTGCCCAAGAATTGAGGCCATTGAATTATGGTGCTGGAGAAAACTCCTGTGAGTCCCATGGACTGCAAGGCGATCAAACCGGTCAGTCCTAGAGGAGATCAACCCTGACTGCTCTTTAGAAGGCCAGATCCTGAAGATGAAATTCAAATACTTTGGCCACTGGAGAAGAGAAGGACTCACTGGAGAGGAACCTAATGCGGGAAACAATTGAGGGCAAAAGAAAAAGGGGACAACAGAGAATACGGTGGCTGGCTGGAGCCACTGTAGCAGTAGGAATGAGCTTAAATGGACTCTGGGAGATGGTAGAGAACAGGAACGTCTGGAAGAACGTCATCCAGTGGGTCACGATGGGGGGTCAGATTACTTTGCAACTAACAGCAACAACACTTGATGTAAATAGCAATAGCAACAACTGCAGAAGCAGCCTTGGTTCATGAGTCTTCGGAGAGGGGCGGCATACAAATCTAATAAATAATAATAATAATAATAATAATAATAATAATAATAATAATAACAACAACAACAACAACAACAACAACAACAATAATAATAATAATAATAATAATAATAATAATAATAATAATGAATGTTATAGCCTGGAATGTTGTATGAATCCAGCTACTAATATATAGTAAATCATGTTTTTCAGTGTATATGTTGAAAAGGCAATATTTAACTTAGAGTACATATAGGGATGAAGAAGACAGAGAATAGACTAAGACGGGTGAAATGCAGTTCCCCCCCCCACTATTGGTTCTGTGGGCATGGCTTGGTGGGTGTGGCAGGGGAGGGATATTGCAAAATCTCCATTCCCACTCTACTCTGGAGCCAGCCAAAGGTGGTATTTGCTGGTTCTCTGAACTACTCAAAATTTCCACTGCTGGTTCTCCAGAACCTATCAGAGCCTGCTGAATTTCACCCTTGGACTAAGGCTTTAATCTTCTGGGGCTCCATCCTGGAAAATGAAGATAAATTGCCAGTCAGGTTCAGGTAGACTGAGAAATTTCAATTGATAGTCATACTAGAAGCATTCACTATCGCCCTACAGAAATAATTTGAAGATTCTGATCAAACAAAATGTGGATAGCATTTAAACTTACGTACTGCTTCACAATGCTTTATAGCCAGGGGTGGGCTATTGCCCAGACAGGGGGAAACGCAGTGGGGTAGTGAAAATGGAGCTCCACCCCAGAGCACCCAATTTGCACTGAAAGATGTTGAAAAAAAATACAGGGCATCCTGCATAAGCCATGCCCACAGTGTGGTAGTAAACATTTTGGTAGCCCTTCACTGTTTACAGCCCTCTCTAAGTGGTTTACAGAGAGTAAGTATATTGGCCCCAGCAATCTGGGTCCTCATTTTATCCACCTAGGTAGGATGGAAGGCTGAGTCAACCTTGAGCCTGGTGAGATTCGATCTGCCAAACTGCTGACAGCCGGTGATCAGCAGAAGTAGTTTGCAGTACTGCACTCTAACCACTGCACCACCGAGGCTCTATAATGAGGAGGACTTTCCCTGATTATTCTTTGGTCTCTCACATCATGAAATGCAGAGCAGGGTTTGCCATTTGTCAAAAGTGAAGCCAGGCATGTTTCTATAATCATGGCTAAGGAAAAGGGGAAGATCAAGCATTAGCAGTATTGTGTGTGTGTGAAAGCAATGTGAATGCAATGCGATAATTGCTCCAAGCTCACCTTCTCTGCCTCTGCTGGGAATGCAGATTAAACTCAAGGTCAAGTCTTAGCAGCAAATCTCAGCGAAGCCTGGATTAATGGAGTGATTCTGAAAGTGGTGCCTTGCTTTTTTTTCCTTTCGGTTCTTTCAGGTCTGCCATGAATGAGACGGATGGTGACCAGCCTCTTGAGCAGAGGTTCAACTCAATTGTGACTTTAAGTGGCAGCGCTCATCAAAAGCCACAGCTCTATAAAGGACGGCAGCAACTTCTCTTGTTCTTTTGTGGCTTTAGGAATACAAGAAAAGAATTCTGGGTTGTGAGAAGTTTCCTGAAGACAAAATGTTTCTTTCAGTGTGTGCCGCTTAGTAGAAATACAGTGAACCCTCGAGTTTCGCGTCCTCAAGGATCGCGAAAGGGCTATTTCGCTAGTTTTCAACCCGGAAGTAAACTCCACCATCTGCGCATGCGTGCCCTTCCACGCATGCGTAGATGGTGGAGTTTCCCCGCCGGGCAGAGGCTTCCCTGGGTCTTCCCCCTCTTTCTCTATGTTGCTTCTTCCTCTCTCACACTCTCTTCCTCCCTCTCTCATCTCTTTCTTTCCTTCTCTCTCTTTCACTATCTCTCCCCCTCTTGCTCTCGAGCGGCCGCCTAGCAGCTGATGTGCTCGGCAGCGCAGCAGCAGCGAGGAGCCGAAGATCTTCGGCTCCTCGCTGGTGCTGCGCTGCCGAGCAGATCAGCTGCTAGGCGGACGAAGGAACCTTCCCTAGGTCTTCCCCGCCCGGATCTTCGGCTCCTCGCTGCAGCCGCGCGCCCCTCGCCTTCGCCTCACCTGGCGGGCGAAGGAGGGCGCAGCTCCGGCCGCTCGCCTCGGAGCCGGTCTGCCTCACTGCCTCCAGTCCGCGGCAATTCCCCTCAGCACGCTGCCGGATCCAGCGGGGGAGGGGGGGAAGCGAAGGCGCGGCGATGGGCAAGGGCTGCCAGTGAGCCTTCTCCGTCCCTTTCCTGCTGCACCGGTCTGGGGCCAAGTGGGCGGGGGGGCGGCCGGGACCTCGCCTGTCTCCGCCGCCCGCATCGCCGTTTGGCTAGGGGGTGGATTCTTGCTTCTTCAGCCCCCCGGGGTCAAGCGGGCGGGGGGCGGCCGGGACCTCGCCTGTCTCCGCCGCCCGCATCGCCCCTCCGGCGGGCCGGCCTCCCCCGCCCGCCTCTGCTGCAGCCGCCTCCCCGACTGGCACAAAAGGGCCCCGCCCGCCCCGCCCCGAAGCTTACCTTGCGGCAGGATTCCCTCCCCCCGCAGCCAAAACTAAAAGCCTGTCTCTTTTTTTTCTTGCGGCGAGCCCAAGCCGTTTCTCTCTCGACCGCAGCCGAGCTTCCCTCGGCCCCCTTTGGCCCCGTCGCCTCCTCCCCGCCTGCCTTTCCTCGCCAAGCGCACGAAAAAAAAGAGAGAAGGCTTCTACCAGAAGCGGGTGATGGCGGAGGAGCTCCGAAAGCTGGCTAGTGGCTTTTCCCCCGCAAGAGATCCTTCATGCCCCTGCCCGCCGTCCCCGGCTTCTCTCCCCGCAGCTAAAAACTCAAAGCCTGTCTCCTGCCGCCCGGTTTAGCCAGGACACGAGCGGCGAAGTGACACCCCTCACCCCAGCACTTTGAATCCCGCCGCAAGGTAAACTTTGGGGCGGGGCGGGCGGGGCCCTTTTGTGCCAGTCGGGGAGGCGGCGGTGGCTGCAGCAGAGGCGGGCGGGGGAGGCCGGCCCGTCGGAGGGGCGATGCGGGCGGCGGAGACAGGCGAGGTCCCGGCCGCCCCCCGCCCGCTTGACCCCGGGGGGCTGAAGAAGCAAGAATCCACCCCCTAGCCAAACGGCTTTTTTCCTGTTTAGCACGGCGTTCGAGCGCTAAACACGAAAAAAGCCGTTTGGCTAGGGGGTGGAAGTGAAAGCGAAATGCCGGCGGCTCTAGCAGCTGCTACAAGCAGCATTTCACTTTCCCTCCCAGGCAAAAAGATGCCGGCATTATGGGCTGATGGGGCCGGACTTCCCAGGCGGAAGGCGTGCCCCTCTCCCCGGCATCTTTTTGCCTGGGAGGGAAAGTGAAATGCCGCTCGTAGCAGCTGCTAGAGCCGCCGGCATTTCACTTTCCCTCCCAGGCAAAAAGATGCCGGCATTCTGGGATGATGGGGCCGGACTTCCCAGGCGGAAGGCGTGCCCCTCTCCCCGGCATCTTTTTGCCTGGGAGGGAAGGTGAAATGCCGCTCGTAGCGTGGGCGGGCGCGCGCGCGGGGACCCCAGCTTCGCTTCCCAGCTGGGAAGCGGCCCCAGCAATGGCGTGGGCGGGCGGCGCGCGCGCGGGGGAAACCCCAGGCGCGAGCAACGGGGTGGGCGGGCGAAGGGCGGTGGAAGTAAAAACACCATCTGCGCATGTGCAGATGGTGTTTTTACTTCCGCACCGCTACTTCGCGAAAAATCGATCATCGCTTGGGGTCCTGGAACGGAACCCTCACGATGATCGAGGGTTCACTGTAAATGAAACATAGTTTTTTGGAAGAGGCTGAGGAGCGAAGAGTCCCTTCAAGTAATTTGCAAATCAACTTCCAGCTACAAACCTGCCCTGTTCTTGTACAATACAAAAATAAGGGATGTACATAAGTGCACCAGTGTGCCTTTTGCCCCCTGTCCAATTGTCTCTCCTTTATCTCATATATCTTTTCTTCCTTTCATATATCTTCTCCTCTATTTTTATATATTTTCTTCTATCCTTTTCTTTTTATATATTACTACATGTCTATTCTCTTCAATATGTATTGTGTATTGGACAAATAAATAAATAAAATAAATAAATACATTAAATTAAAAAGTCTAGTTATTGACAGCATTGTATGTGCTTTGTATTTCTCTCTACCACCTTCATTGTATACTGCTCAAAAAAAATAAAGGGAACACTCAAATAACACATCCTAGATCTGAATGAATGAAATACTGTATTCTCATTGAATACTTCGTTCTGTACAAAGTTGAATGTGAAATTGATTGTCAATCAGTGTTACTTCCTAAGTGGACAGTTTGATTTCACAGAAGTTGATTTACTTGTAGTTATATTGTGTTGTTTAAATGTTCCCTTTATTGTTTTGAGCAGTGTATATAATTATTGGACCAGAATAGTAGGTTTATTATATTATTCATATCTGGAGAATCTGTGTGAAAATTATGGAGATGTGTGAAAATCAGATTTACCTAAAAGGAAGACTCTTTTCCCCCTTCAAATACTGGCTGAAAGAATGCATCCAGAAGTAATTTTTTATTTTTTGCTATTAGGCTTTATATTTTAAATGGTTTGTGACAGTGAAGATGATGGGTTTCTCATTTATATTTGAAGCAAGAGGGGAAAATTATGACTTGAAGAGAAGAATATCCCAAAAATGGGAAAAGAAAACAATGGCGATGATGATATTGTCCATTCAGTTGTGTCTGACTCTTTTTTTTAATTAAAGTTTTTTATATTTTTTCATCAACTTCACATCCATACATATACCATAACATCAACACGTTACACACACTTATACATTTTTCCAAAATATCATAAGCAAATATCCTAAATTTCCATCATTTACACTTTTATCTCCCATCTGTTTTCCTTCTATATTTCGTGTTACTCCCCTCGCTCTATCTTCCTCTCTTCCCTCTACCGTCTTTCTCCCTGTCTCCCTCTTACCAACTTCCCTCTTGCCTCCCCTTCCTTTCTCCTTCCTCTTCCTCCCTCTTGTCCTTCCCTGAGTACTTTTCATCCTAATCCATTATGTGGTTAACAGACGAGCAATCCAAAACTCTGACTTCATTCCAACATCAGTGCTATTCTTAAATTAACATATTCCCTTTATCTATATTTAAATATATAATATTTATTTTATTTATTTATTTATCGGATTTGTATGCTGCCCCTCTCTGTAGACTCGGGGCGGCTAACAACAGTGGTAAAAACAACATGTGACAATCCAATACTAAAACAGCTAAAAACCCTTATTTTAAAAACCAATCATACATACAAACATACTATACATAAATTGTAGAAGCCTAGGGGGAAAGAATATCTCAGTTCCCCCATGCCTGACAACAGAGGTGGGTTTTAAGGAGCTTACGAAAGGCAAGAAGGGTGGGGGCTATTCTAATCTCTGGGGGGGTGTTGATTCCAGAGGACCGGGGCTGCCACAGAGAAGGCTCTTCCCCTGTGTCCCGCCAAACGACATTGTTTAGTTGATGGGACCCGGAGAAGGCCCACTCTGTGGGACCTAACTGGTCGCTGGGATTTGTGCGGCAGAAGGCGGTCCTGGAGATAATTTTGTCCGGTGCCATGAAGGGCTTTATGGGTCATAACCAACACTTTGAATATATTCTTCTAGGTATATCTAATGCTGCCTCCCTACCTCCCATTTTTGTCGCCTGGGTCTACCACCTTTAGTTTTCAATTTTCTTTCAAATTATTCGCCATTGCTTGTCTTGCAAACTTCTTCATTTTCTCTTGTGCCTGACTCTTGGTGATTCTATGGGCTAGGTCTGACCTTGCATTACTTCTTTAATTTGTTCTATGCTATGTCTGGTGTCAACATTGATGATGAACAAACCCCTGTGTTCTTTGGGCACCTGCTTTTTTTTTTTTTTTGCCATTAACATTTCCAAGCAAAATTGCTTTCTCCAATGAATTCCCCACCGGGCACAGAAAACAAATGGGGCATAAACAGGGGTGGGCTACTGCCCAGACCAGGGTGGGTGGGTGGAGGAATGCAGTGGACTAGCAAAAATGGAGCTCCACCCCAGAGCACCCAATTTGCACTGAAAGATGTTGAAAGAAAACGCAGGGCGTCCTGCATAAGCCACGCCCACAGTGTGGTAGTAAAAATTTTGGCTGGGCATAAATGTGCTTGTCATTTGAATCCTGAACCCTTGATATGTGTTCATATTTGGAAATAATTGCCACTCTTCATGCCCCAGCAGGTGGCAGCATTGAGGCAACCTTATTAGGACTCCAAAACTAAGCAGGCAGGGATGTCCATATAGGGAGAGCTCAGAAAAAGCCAAAGTCTGCTTTCCATATGTTGCTCCTTTCTTTATATAGTACAGAATTTGGGGAGGGGGGAGGGGGGAGTCATTGCTCCTTTCTCCTTACACTGTCATCAATAGCAAAGCTGACATTGGGTGCTTCAAAGGATCTTCATGCTGATGCGTCCTGGATTTATTTATTTTTTATTTACCCAGCACGTCTGCCAGGCACCCCCTGTGCTTTTTGTACTCATTCAGTGCCAAGCAAAGACCTTATGACTTTGGTGATTCATTCCCTTGCATTCAATTACAGTTTTCCCTTCTGTTTTAGCCCTCCTGTGGTCTTCCTTTTTATATTTAAGGCTCAAGCATAAATCTCCTCTTCTTATTCTAAATTTTTGAGGGGTGGGTTGGCAGGAGATGGGGACATCCCAAGCTACCTGGAGGATTTTGGCCTTTAACTTCTGCAAACATGTTTTAAAAAGAGGAACAAAATGGTGGCGTCTTCACACCTTTAGCTTTCTGAATGGCATCTCAGCAAGAGATACATAGAATCATTTATTGGCCAAGTGTGATTAGACACACCAGGAATTTGTCTTTGGTGCAGATGCTCTTAGTATGCTCACTGTATGTACACTGTATGCTCTCAGTGTACATAAAATATTATTATTATTATTATTATTATTATTGTTATTATTGTTATTATTGTTATTAATAATAACAACAATAATTATATTATATTATATTATATTATATTATATTATATTATATTATATTATATTATATTATATTATATTATATTATATTATATTATATTATATTATATTATATTATATTATATTATATTATATTATATTATATTATATTATATTATATTATATTATATTATATTATATTATATTATATTATATTATATTATATTATATTATATTATATTATATTATATTATATTATATTATATTATATTATATTATATTATATTATATTATATTTATTATATTATATTTATTATATTATATTATATTTATTATATTATATTATTCATAGAATATATATATATATACATTTGTCAAGAATCATGAGATACAACACTTTATGATTGTTATAGGGGTCAAATAAGCAATGAAGAAACAATTCATATTAATAAAAATCCTAAGGATACAAGCAACAAGTTATAATCATATAGTCATAAGTGGGAGGAAGTGGGTAAGATATAGGTAAGATAAAGTGGAGACTGGAATTCAAAACCAGACTTAGATAACCTGGTTAGTGAAATCACAAAGACTAATAGGTTCTTTTCAGGATGTGAAAATTCAGGACAGCAAAAACTATAACAATAACTTAAAAGATATTCCAATATTTTGTGGGTGCTGCTTCTGCTATGTGCTCCTTTTAAAATACTCCTGTATTGGATTTAAAAAATCATTTATTAACCACTTAAGAAGAAAAAGACTACTGGGATACATTTCCTCTGAACAAATGGATAATAACAAGATGCAATACTAGAAAAATTTGCAAATGGGGATGCTAAGAATATTCAGATGTAAAGACACCATAATGATAATCCTTTATGACAAGATAAATTGTAATGTCATTAAAATAAACAGTCAAATAGAGTTGGCCTTATAATAACAGTCTGCTTAAGAGTGCTTGTTAGACAAATACTGTACATTGTAATCTGCTTTCTTGAACACATTTAGCATAAACAGATTCTGGCACGTAAAAATGCTAACTGCTGAAAATATAAAAAATCAGCCGATAGTCACATGTTTATGCTGCTCAAGTTACTTAAGAGCAAGACTGAATTATATAGAAAGGGGGATCTGATTGCATTTATTCCTTTTTAAAAAACATATATCTTAATGTCCTTCATTTTGCTCTCTCTCTTAAGCAAAGGAATGACTGGTTCCTACCAAAAGATAAACGTGGGCAAAATATTCAAAGTATGAATTCTGAGCTTCAATCCATGAGCGACTCTCTGAAGGTTTAGCTTTTCAACCAATTGACAATATATACACATGTCTACTGTAGAAGAGACATAGAAGAGAAGTTTGAATAATTCTGAGCTTACTGGAATAATAGTTGTGATCATATTAAGTGTTGTGGTTAGCTCTGGCCCAGCTCCTGCCCCAAGGACTGTGGATGTGGGGGAGACATCCAAATGCTGCAGACCTGTTCCCCCACCCCCAGTGGAATCTGCTGATGAAGGCTCCTCTGACCAAGAAAACATGAGTGACAGGGAGGAGGAGAGTGTGGCAGACAGTTCAGAAGGAGATCAATTATCTAGCTCCTCCTTGGATTCAGAACAAGAGTTAATGATACAGCCACGCATGAGGAGAGCGATGCATAGGCAACAACAACTGAGAGATTATTATCAAAGAAAATGAGGCCACCTGTGGTTGGGTGGGGCTGTGGTAATTAGTGAGGCTGCTATAAATAGCAGCCTGTGGGTTTGGCCATTGTGGAGGATTATCTGATCGTTGTGTTTCGTGACTGCTTTACTGACTTTGACCTTTAGTGTGCTGATTTTTCCCGCTTTGAAACTAAACCAGAGCAAAGTGTGTTTCTCTTTGTGAAAGAAGAAGGACTGTGAATTGCCTCATAGCTGCAAGCTAAGTATCACAGAACTGATAAAGGACTTGTACAAATTACCAGTTTGTTTGGAGACCAGTGCTCTTTGCTATACCAAAAGAGGGCTTAGGTTAAGTGAATTTTCATTATAAAGAACATTGTTTTGAATTTTCAAACGTGTGTGTGTCTGAAATTTGTACGTGTGAATTTTTGAGAGGAGTGTACCAGAGAGCCCAACAGAACATTAAGTTGGGTGGATCTTCTGACTTATGGAGTGGCAGGGAGGAGAACGTTCAAATATCTGGACTATTTACAATTTACCATCCAAGAGCCTTAGTGGTGCAGTACTTAGAACAAAGTATTGGAGGCTAATTCTGCCCACTGCCCGACCAGGTCAAAGTTGACTCAGTCTTCCATCCTTCAATAAGTCAATAAAATGAGGACCCAGATTATTGGGGGCAATATAAACTAGACTTACAATCCTAGGTTTAGAAAGCTTAGAACTACGTTGCCTTAAACACAACCTAAGCTTAGCCTATAAATTAATCTGCTACAAAGTCTTCCCTGTCTGATACAAACTTAAAGTAAACCGCTCTAAACTCAACTGCAGGAAATATGACTTTAGTAACCAAGTAGTTGATGCATGGAGCTCATTACCATAATTGGGTTGAGAGTGTACGAGTGCATAGTTGTGATTTTATGATATTGATTATTTTATATTAATGTTTTTTTAATTGACTTTTTAAACTTTAATATTAGATTTGTAATGTATTGTACTATTGTTATGTTGTGAGCTGCCCCGAGTCTTCGGAGAGGGGTGGCATATAAATCTAATAAATTATGATTATGATTATTATGATTATGATTTAGTTTTATTTATTTATTATTTATTCATTTATCCAATACTGTACACAATACATATGGAAGAGAATAGACATGAAGTAATATATATAAAGATAATACAGTATGTAAAAATAGAGGAGAAGATATATGAAAGGAAGAAAATATATATGATATATGAGATAAAGGAAAGACAATTGGACAGGGGACGAAAGGCACACTAGTGCACTTACGTACGCCCCTTACTGACCTCTTAGGAACCTGGAGAGGTCAATCATGGATAGTCTAAGGGAGAAATGTTGGGGGTTAGGGGTTGACACTATTGAGTCCGGTAATGAGTTCCACGCTTCAACAACTCGATTGTTAAAGTCATATTTTTTGCAGTCAACTTTGGAGCAGTTAATATTAAGTTTGAATCTGTTGCGTGCTCTTGTGTTGTTGCGGTTGAAGCTGAAGTAGTCATTGACCAACATTACTATTGTTATTATTATTATTACCAGACTCTGTAGTATCATCACCTAACCCCAAAAACTTTACCCTTAGACTGTTGACCTCTCCCAATTCCTAAGGGGCGTGCAAAAGTGCACCAGAGTGCCTTCCATCCCCTGTCCTAATGTTTCCCTCTCTTACTTATATCATGTATATAAACATTGTTATATCTTTGTATACTACCAATACATACTTGACAAAACAAATAAAATAAATAAATAAATATGCTGACCTTGTAAACTGCTATGGGTCGGGGGTTTAAAAGAACCATGAAACAGTATAAAAGTCAAAGTCCTATTGCTGTTGCTATTGTTATTGTATGACTAGCATAAAGAAGTTGGAGATGTAACAAAAAGTCCCTCTTTGAATCTTTGGTGAAGAGGAACGGAGGCCTGCTGTTTTCCAGTGTTCAAGATGTACTTCCCATAGATCAGGAGCTCTCCAACCTCAGCACAATGTCCTGTCCCAGGAGGAATGGAATAGTGATCAGCAATCACAGTAGGATTAGTTTTTGTTTGCTAAGCAATCGTGGACAAGTAGCCCCACTTCTGTCCAAACAAGATGACCCAAGGGGACCAGGAGAGCCTTTCTCCTCATTCATGTTCATGTACATTTCCATACTGCTCCCACCCTACTGGCTTTCCGAAAGGCTGTGAAGACCTGGCTTTGCTGGCAGGCATGGGGGCCGCGAATATTTACATCTGTCACAGCCGAATTGTGTTGGGTGGCATGCATGTGTGTGTTCTGTCTGGGTCCCCCCAGACGCCAACACCAACCAAAAGGAGTATCCAGACACACTGGTAAAAAGCAAAGGCAGTTTATATAATTCAAAGCAAACACAGGTAACAAAAAACTGTTCTCACAGACAGGAACACTATGAAGCTTCACAGAGGTTTCATGAAGGCCAGGCAATAAAACAGGATTCTTGCTGGCAAAAACAACGCTGGAGATAATAAAACCCACGCCTCCCCCAAGTCTTCCAGACTTCTAGGCCACAAGCCAAGATCAGAGACGCCGAGAATCGAAGCAAGGTCACAGGACTCCTAGTTGATAACTCTCCACAAGACTGTAAGGGCGGGCCTGCCTTTTCAACCCTGCTGAGGAGAACCACACCCAAACTCAGCTGTTGCCAACTCAGGGATGGAAATACCTTTCTAATTGGCCCTGTCTTTGAGCTGCACGTCGCTGCCTCATGTCTATTATAGCCTGTGCGTCTTCATCCAATGAATCCAGGCTACTAGCTGGGGAGAGGCCCCCCCCGGGGGTCTCAGGCTGCTCTCCCTCCTCCTCTTCCTGACGTTCCTCTCCCCCGTCTGCCTGGTCCTCCCCCTCTTGTTCACTGTCCTCCTCCTCTGGGCATGGATCCGGCAGAGCTCCAGCTGGTCCCTGAGGAGCCTCAGGCTGAATCACAACAGTGTGTTGATTGGATTGTTTGTGCTGGGGTTTTATAATTGGGGTTTTATTGTTTTAATATTTATATTTGACATCTTTTTATTATTGTAATTTGTATTTTTATTTTTTTTAAAAAAAATATTTTTTATTGAAGTATATACACTGCTCAAAAAAATAAAGGGAACACTTAAATAACACAATATAACTCCAAGTAAATCAAACTTCTGTGAAATCAAACTGTCCACTTAGGAAGCAACCCTGATTGACAATCTATTTCACATGCTGTTGTGCACATTCAACTTGGTGTAGAACAAGGTATTCAATGAGAACATTTCATTCATTCAGATCTAGGATGTGTTATTTGAGTCTTCCCTTTATTTTTTTTGAGCAGTATATTTTAAAAAGACATTACACTTGTCATACACTTGTATTTTTATATTGTTGTAAACCCTCCTGAGTCCCATTGGGATTGGGCAGCATAGAAGTTGAACAAACAAACAAATTTCTTGTGTCTTTGCGTGAGAAGGAAAGTGTGTCACTATAGATTGCGTTGTCCCTATACTTCATCTTATCAACCAGGCTAAGCAGTGTTGTTGCCTTCCCACAGTTTAGTGAAGGGTAATTTCACAAGAGCAAATGATGGGTTTCCTGCTGTCCTTTCCTCTGTCTCCCAGCATCACCCATCAATGGGAAAAGAAATCACCTCTCACTATCCCTTGAGACAACCTCTAGATGGCAGCTTCTATTTTACACAGCTTAAGATTAGTACATTTAGTCAACTCTTCCCCCTCCCCTCACTCTGAAATCCACCTGATTGATTTGAAATACAAAATAGAAAAACTGGAAGCAGAGAACTGTTCATGTTATTATGCCTCTGGATCTTTCTTTTCTTTCCTTCTGTCCCCAATTGTCCCCAAGGATAATTTTCATTCAAGCGAAGAGCTTCTTCACCCTTGTTCCGCATTTGGGTGTATGTGGATGTTGTGTGCTTTCCCTACTTTACAGTCTGTAGAACAGTGTTGGAGAAACTTTTCAGTACTGAGTGCCGAAATGGGAGTGTGTGCACATGTGCAGGGGAGGGACGGAAACCAGAAGAGCAGCTCCCCGGTGCAGATGAACAGGAGCACCAGAAACTGGAAGATCAGTTCCCTGGTGTGTATGTGCGTGCCGTGAAGCTGATCTTCCAGGTAGAGTGCAGTACTGCAGACCACTAAAAGCTGAATGTAGATCGGTAGGTCAGCGGTTCAAATCTCATCACCAGTTCAAGGTTGACTCAGCCTTCCATCCTTCCAAGGTGGGTAAAATGAGGACTCAGATTGTGGGGGCAATATGCTGGCTCTGTTAAAAAGTGCTATTGCTAACATGTTGTAAGCTGCCCTGAGTCTAAGGAGAAGGGCGGCATAAATAAATAGACAGACAGACAGACAGACAGACAGACAGACAGACAGACAGACAGACAGATAGATAGATTAATTAATTAGCAATTGAATGATACTCTATCAAATTTTAAAAGTTCAGTGTAAAGAGAAAAAGACCAAGCCTCTATCCATTCTTGCAGCCAAGCTAAACTTGCCATGGAGTCCCAGATCCCAATATTCTGATGAAGGATATTTCCATAGTAGACTTGATCGATCAAAGGGAGTTGAACAGATTACATATAGATGCCAATGTGACAATATCCTTGTATACATCAAAGGTGTAACTGCTACTGGAATATTGTGTTCAGTTGCCAGACTTCAAAAAGGATATACAGAAGGTTCAGAGGAGAGCAACTAATATGGTCAAGGGGCTGGAGGCCTATTTTCCTATGAACAAAGCTTGTGAAATTTAAGATGAGGGTAGAAAGGAGGTAAATGAGAGGGAACATGGCTAAAGTATACAAAATAATGTATGGCGGTCAAGCTATTTCTCCTTCCCCAAAATACTAGAACCAGAGGTTTTTCGATCAATTTGAATCTTGGATGAACCAAGACAGATAATATGACTTCTCTTTATTAAAAAAAATAGAATCCCTAATTCCGGACTGAGATGTGGGAGGCCTGGCTGCAACTGTCCAAAGCCAAAGACATTCCTGAAGACCTCTGACAGTGAAAAGGAGGCTTAGGGTGACCGCACAAGTGAATTTCCGGTTGGCCCGTTGGCCCATTTTTTCCGTGGGGAGAGTGAAAACAACCAAAAAAGAGATCAAAAATCACTTGGCCAGCAAGCGCATGAGCCCTGGAGCTGAAATAGGGCAAAACCTCAGGTGCCCTCAGGTGGGGTTTGCTACTTACCACTGCTACTGCTACGGCAGGTTCACTTTGCCAAGTGTGTACATCCGCATGCCCCGGCAAGATTTTGCTCCTGTGCCTGCGCAGGAAGTGAAATCTCACAAGAAGACCTGCATGCACGATTTCAGTGATTTTTTAAAAAAAATTGCACAGGCACAAAACCAAAAAAATCTCTCTTGCACGCATGTCCTCTCATGAGATGTTGCTTTCTGCACATACATGGCTTAGGACCAGATTATCTTCTGGACCGTCTTCTGCCTCATGTATCCCAACAGCTGGTTAGGCCCCACAGAGTCGACCTTCTCCAGGTCCTGTTGGCCAGATAATGTCGGCTGGTGGGACCTAGGAGAAGAGCCTTCTCTGTGGCAGCCCCGGCCCTCTGGAATGAACTTCCTCCAGAGATATGAACCGCCCCCTCCCTCCTGGTCTTTCGTAAAGCCCTGAAGACCTTCCTCTGCTGACAGGCATGGGGGCCGTGAATGATGAGAGTGTTTCCGGCTGATACTATGTATGATTGAATTGGATGAATGCGTATGATTGGGGTTTTAAAATATTTTTAGTAATTTGTATAATCCTTTTATAGTAATTAGATTTCTTTACATATTATTACATTTATAATACAGTGATGCCTTGTCTTACGAACTTAATTGGTTCCAGGACAAGGTTCGTAAGGTGAAAAGTTCATAAGACGAAACAATGTTTCCCATAGGAATCAATGTAAAAGCGAATAATGTGTGCAAATCCTTCAGGAAAATCCCAAACTTTAGAAGGGAGGCGAACGGAGGGCAGGGAGGAGCAGCAAAAGGGGGCAGGTGGAAGAAGCAAGGCTAGGCGAAAGGGTGAGTGGGAAGGAAGAAAGGCAAGGGGGGCACCACTCCCTTTTCTTTCTTCAAAAGACACCCTTTCAGTGCCTCTGCAAGCACTCCAGTTCTCCTTGCTTTGTTAATGCAAACTCTTTTGCCCTCTCCAAGCCGCCCCTCCCTTTTCTTTCTTCAAAAAAGAAAAAAAACCCTTCATCCCAGCAGCAGCGGCTTGTGTTCGTAAGGTGAAAATAGTTCGGAAGAAGAGGCAAAGAAATCTTAAACACCGGGTTTGTATCTCGAAAAGTTCGTTAGAAGAGGCGTTCGTAAGATGAGGTACCACTGTATTGTACACCGCCCTGGGTCTCCTCAAGAAGGGCGGCACAGAAATCTAATTAAATAAATAAATAAATAATAAGTAAATAAGTAAAATCTTGCTGGGGTCCATTTTTACTACCGGTATGCAGCGTGGCCCATGCTGGCTAGCAACCCAATACTGTCCACGTGACACCTGTGGCACGTTTGCCATAGGTTCACCATCACTAATCTAGGAGGATGCTGCTTATGCTCTTCTGTTTTCCCTGTCCCTCCCTTTCCCCCAAAATACATAAGATCGTCTGCCTGGGAGGTTTTGAGCATGGAGGAAGAGCCAAAAGACACATGATGACTTTAGGAACTCCAGCATGATAGGAAATATAATGAGAAGCTGTCTTCATGCTGTAAGCAGAAGAAGATCACAGTCAGAAAATAGGCATTGCGCGAACAACCTCCCCCCCAAACCCACAAAATATAGAAAACCCAAATGTATGTTAGAAAACGAAAAAGCTATTTTAATTCTCTGCATTGTGGCAGTGATGTTTAAAATATCGTGAACATATGGCAAACCACTGAAGAGTGTTTCTATTAATTCTGTGGCCTTTTCTCCATTTAAAGCTACAGTTAAATATTATGTGGCATGAAAAGTACAACTGAATTAAGTAGCGATTTCTTTCTGTTGAAAATTTTCTCAAATAAAAATGAGATAATTTAATTCTATAATGCACAAAAATAACTTACTGGAACGTTTGTTGCCTCCAAAACATATTAATTCCAACACACACACACACACACACACACACACTGTATATACTGTATATACTGTACAGTATATACTGTATATATACTATATATATATACATACATACAGTATACAGTATATACAGTATTTTGAGTGATCGTGAATGTGATTTCACCAAAATGTCGCATAGACACTCAAAATATTACACGGGGTAAAACCCGAACTCAGAACAATCTACATACATATACCCATGAAAATCTACGAAAAATTAATAAGCAAAAAACGATGCTTATGACAAAAAATATGACTACAAAACAAATTAAAAAATTGGAAGAAATTACAAATCTACAAACTACAAAAAAATTTAAATACTTAGGACTAATATTATCAAATAAAATTTCATCTCTCAAAAAAGATAACTATAACAAACTCATACAAGAAACTAATAAAAACTTAGAAAAATGGAAGGATTTGCAACTATCCATGTTAGGTAGAATCCCTGTGATAAAAATGGACATTTTACCCAAATTCCTCTATCTTTTTCAAACTGCCCCTATTAATATCGAACAAAAATTTTTCAAAGACATTAATAAAACTTTTTCAAAATTCATTTGGCAAAATAAAAAACCCAGAATTCAATTCAGATACCTCCAAGACACCAAAAACAGAGGAGGATTAGGACTCCCCGATTTGAAACAGTATTACACCGCAGCGTGCCTAACATGGCTGAAAGAGTGGATTAATCTCACTAATAAAAGAATACTGGTACTTGAGGGCCATGATCTACAGATGGGGTGGCACGCCTATTTATGGAGAGATGATAAACAAAAACAAACTGCCTTTAATAAACACATGATAAGAAAATCTCTCCTTAAAACCTGGTATGAGACTAAAAGAAAATTTTATAACAAAATTACTAGATGGCTATCTACTATGGAAGCCATAGTATATCCGAATTTGATAGACCCAACCAAGACCATAAAATATAAAGATATCTTACACCCAATTGGAGAACTTAAAACTAAACAAGAATTGGAATTACAAAACTATAGGTTGGACGAGTGGACATATATACAAATAAAATCCAGATATAATAAGGATAAACAAACACCAGGTATAGCAAATTCCACCCAAACTCTGGACAAGATCTTAACAGGAAATGTGGAAAAACAGATAACCAAACTGTACCAGATTTTATTAGAACAGGAGAAAGAAAAAGAGATGATTAAAAATCCAATGGTAGCCTGGGAGAAAAATATACAAAGGGAAATCCATATAGCAGAATGGGAGAAAACATGGAATACAATAACTAAAATCACCCTAGCATCAGCCTATAAAAAAAACTATTACAAATTATTTTACAGGTGGTATCTACCACCGGCAAGACTTGCCAAAATTTACCCAGCACTACAAAACGTATGCTGGAAATGCAATAAAGAAAAAGGAACTTTCTTCCATATGTGGTGGTTCTGCTCTAAAATTCAAAAAAATTGGGAAACAATTTACAAATGGTTAAAGGAAATTACGAAGGAGGAAATAGAGTACTCACCGGAGGGGATGCTCCTTGGAATTTGGAAAAAATCATACTCTAAACAAACCCTTTTTTTATTGACTCACATAAACACAGCTACAAGAATTGCAATAGCGCAAACATGGAAGAACGAACAGACTCCCAATGTAAATTTAATAATAGACAAGATATATACATGTGCAGAAATGGACGAGATGACAAACCTACTTAAGGGAAACAGAATCAATGAAACTAAAAGCATGTGGAACAATTGGCACGAGTGGATTCAAAGGAAAAGATTTGTATAATTCTATGCAAAATAGCAGTACAAACCTTAAAAAAAATGAAAATACCATTTGAATGTTTTTACCATGTTTTGCATTGCATAGTATTAAGTTAATATTATCTATATAACAACTGTAACCGGTAAAAAGGTTGGATAAGACCTGTAAACTGTATAAACAAATTGTGATATATGTATCTATAAAACAATAAAAAGATTTGGAAAAAAAAAAGAAAATCTACGAAAACAAATATATGTGATACACACACATACACACAGCTGAATCACCCATAATTTAAAAATCATACGACACAAGCATACCATACATAAAACTATATAAGCCTGGGGGAGATGTCTCAATTCCCCCACGCCTGGCTATATAGGTGGGTCTTAAGCAATTTACGAAAGACAAGGAGGGTGGGGGCAGTTCTAATCTCTGGGGGGAGCTGATTCCAGAGGGCCAGGGCCACCACAGAGAAGGCTCTTCCCCTGGGTCCCGCCAGATGACATTGTTTAGTCGATGGGACCTGGAGAAGGCCAACTCTGTGGGACCTTATCGGCCGCTGGGATTCGTAACAATAAAAAATACTATATATAAATACATCAAAATCCAATTAACTATTAGTTTAAAATATTCTAAAAAAGTTAAACATTTAAAAATCATTCATTCAGGTACACACTGCAACTACCCTACAGATTCAATGGCCAGAGGCTGGGGTAGTCTAGTGACCCCAAGCCTGGCGGCATAAATAAATTTTCAGATCTTTGCAACAGGCAAGGAGGGTGGGAGCAGTATGAATATCCATGCTGAGGCCCCCACAGAGAAGGCTTTTCCCCTAGGGTCCACCAAGTGACATTGTCTAGTTGATGGGACCTAGAGAAGGCCAACTCTGTGGGACCTAACCAGACCCTGGGATTCATACAGCAGAAGGCAGTCCCATAAGTAATCTGGTCCTATGCCATTTAGTGCTTGGGCCATTGTGGCGAAGGCAGCGTATATAGGACGGGTTGGAACAGGTTGCCTGGGTTGGGTGGGCAGGATGAGCAGTGAACAGGTGAGTGGGGTGAGCAGTGAGTGGGTGGGCAGGGTGAGCAGGCAGGTGGCCAAGCAGGGGGTGGGTGCAGAGCCAACCATAGGTGGTATTTGCCGGTTCAGCAAACTACTCAATATTTCTGCTGCTGGTTTGTGTGAACCTGTCCAAACTGATTGAATACTACCCGTGATGTAAAGCTTGAATCAGCCAAGGTGGAATGAGCACTGTCTTTGTGTAAAGCTAGAGCAGATACCATTTGATCCCAAGGCTGAGAAGCGAATAGCCAAAAAGCTACTGAACCAAAAAGGAATGAGAAAAAGGCTTAAGATTAGACACTGAGGTTGACAATATATTTAGGGCTTTGATTCCTGTGTTCTGCATTAGGCAGATCTCTCTTTTTTAAAAAAAGAAAATTATTAAATTTTTTGAAACATAAAGCATAAACCAACACATACAAAAAGTAGATACATCATACAATACGCCATACAAAAAGGTTATGGAAACTTGTACATTTTGAAATAAAGTTGTTTTTACATTGCCAAGTTTACGGAGAGGGGCAGCATACAAATCTAATAAATTATTATTATTATTATTATTATTATTATTATTATTATTATTATCCTCTTTTATTTTGTCTGGTTATTTTATTTCCATTTTTTTCTATCCCCATTTGTATATTTTTCCCCATACGGTATAATATTCATTTCCCTGTTTATTCTGCAATTCCATCGTAATTTTATTCATTTTTGCGCATTCTAGTATCTTTCTGATTATCATCTGTTCTGTGGGTATATTTTCTTTTTTCCAATTTTGTGCAAAACAGATCTCTATGTAAGTTATTTCTTGTCTGCCATACTGAATTTTGAAAATTTCTAGTCTTAGTCCTGAATGCAAAATTAGGTTTTAAAGAGATTTAGACTCACGATTTACTGTCTTGGAATGGGACATAACCCATTGAATTTTACTTGCGACTGCAATGTTGTTGCTATGGAACTGGTACTATCTAACTGATTGATTCCTGAACCCCTCTGTAATATATTTTTTAAAATAATTACTTTAAGTTGCTATAAGATGTAAAGTATATGCATATTTTGTGCTATGTCAATGGAAGCCAAGGGGAGCCTGGAGGCCTTCAAGTCTATGGAGGCTTTCTTTGATATGCAAATAACAACTCCAGGGAGATTGTGTTCATTGGTGTAGTCCAGAGAGATAAAAATCTGAATTTCTTTTTCTTAGGGCTCCTTGTAACTACTATTTGCTCAACAATGAAAAAAAAAGCATGCTAATTTAAATAGTGCAATTAAGATTATATATAGTTTCACCCCAAGTTACCAGAAAATTATGCCAGATATATCAAACGAACTATTGCTTGGGAATATAAACCTGAAAAAAAGATTTAAAAATTCGATTTAAATATTTGGGTTAATAATCAGCTAAAACAGTCTTACACTGCAGACTGGCGATGATGGAGATGTTCATCCAATTGATCTGCTTCTCAGTCTACTAAATTGATTCTTCTGACACTGGGAAACCCCCATGTCAGGCGGTTTGAACATATTACTTGATGATAAAGGACATTCTGGAGAACCCATAGATCTACTAGATTCTGAGTTTGGGCCACCCATTTGAAAAATTTCATAGAATCAGAGTTGGAAAGTCATTTGGCATGCAGTATCTACTATAGCTTCTGTTTGAAGCTCTCTGATGCAATGGAAGCTATTGTTTAACGAGACAACCAATTTCATTGGTTGATGTGATTTTTTTGGGTGTGTGTGTGTGTGTCAAGAAATTGCATATAATATATGATCTGAATCTGCAATGTGAACCGATTGGTTCTGGCCCTGCTCTTCAGGTTGATTGTGAATAATGATCAATATGACCATTCTTTACATATCTGAAAAGTATCAGATTTTCCTCCGTCATTTTTTTCCGCATAAACGTATCATTTCCTTGATTTGCTCCTCATCTGTCTTAGTTTCTAGCTCTTCTCTGTCTTGGTAACCCTCTTCTGAACTTGGTCATTTACTCCTGTCCCTTCAGAATAAATTGTGGTACCCAGAAGTTGACATTGGTACCAAACATAAAGCCAGCCTGGTGACTTTGGTCACTCAGGAGGCAATGGTTTCTGATACGTCTGATACTTTGCCAAGAAAACTGCAGGACCAATCCAGCAATCATTAGGAATGAACACTGACTTGAAGACACAGAAAACAACCACCACCAAAGGATCCCAAACCTACATTTTCAAGCACAGGTACCCTCCCTCTCATTGTGTGTCTACAATGTAGTGCATCTTCTGAACACAGAAATTCATTGTCCCACATTTTCTTTTTGAATGTTTAATGTAACAAAGAAATATTATGTATTATTACCTATAGAATAGAATAGAATAGAATATAATTCTTTATTGGCCAAGTGTGATTGGACACACAAGGAATTTGTCTTGGTGCATATGCTCTCAGTGTACATAGAAGAAAATATAGATTTATCAAGAATCATGTGGTACAACACTTAATGATTGTCATAGGGGTTAAATAAGCAATGAAGAAACAATCGATATTAATAAAAATCTTACGATACAAGCAACAAATTACAGTCATACAGTCCTAAGTGGGAGGAAATGGGTGCTAGGAATGATGAGAAAAACTAGTAGAAATAGAAGTGCAGACTTAGTAAAAAGTTTGACAGTGTTGGGGGAATTATTTGTTTAGCAGAGTGATGGCGTTCGGGGAAAAAACTGTTCTTGTGTCTAATTGTCTTGGTGTGCAGTGCTCTGTAGCAATGTTTTAAGGGTAGGAGTTGAAACAGTTTATGTCAAGGATGCGAGGGGTCAGTAAATATTTTCACAGCCCTCTTTTTGGCTTGTGCAATATAGAGGTCTTCAATGGAAGGCAAATTGGCAGCAATTTCTTTTTCTGCAGTTCTGATTATCCTCTGAAGTCTATGTTGGTCTTGTTGGGTTGCAAAACCAAACCAGACAGTTATAGAGGTGCAGATAGATTACCTTAGGCATTGACTCTGTATTTTTTATTGCATACACTGCTTTTTATTGTATGTTGGGGAAAAATAAAGAAAAAATTATACCCCAAAAAAGAGATTTATTGCCCGCATCCTACCTCTTTTTGGGTAAGTGATCAGAAGTACCAATTTTTCATGGAGATTAAAATGAAGGCACTTCCTTGGAGACAATGGGGAAGTGGGGGAAATGATCCAAGGTAAATGCTCATGATTGTGAATCATGTTTTTAAAAATATGTTTTTAAAATTATTCTTCCAGGGGAAAAAATTATGCTTGACAAGGGAGTGTGATTGTCTGCATGATTGGTTTATTTGCTTTGTGAAATTGCATCAGGCTGCTCATTTCCGGGAATTTCCTCCATTAATTAACTTTCTGCAATTGTTGTGTCTCTGTGTTCCCACAGCAGGGGAAGGAGGCGAGCCCTCCTGTTCTCTCTTGGTGACCCCCTACCTGTCATTGTCTTGCGTGGTGAAGTGGGGATGGGTGATTCAGAGATTACATAAGAGATCCATGCCCTCCTACGCTAGCAGGTCTGCATATGCTACCAGTATAGAGAATCGAAGATCTGACATTGCAGACAGCAGGATTTTAGGCACCCCAAGGATTGGCAATAAACATTCGAATACTCAAAGGAACAGAGGATGAATTCCCTATCAACACCACTTGCAGATATTTAATCCTCTGAAAAATATCCATGTGGGTGACACAATCTTTTCTGTTTCTCATCTAATGCGAAGGGTCACAATTTCAAGCAGTGTTTATCAACTTTGGCCATTTTGCTGCCTGAGGAATTCCAGAACTTGAAGTTCACACAACTTCAAGTTGCCAAAGTTGAGAAACACTGATCTAAAGTCCAACTTTGGGAATGATTTCATTGGGTTTCTCTCCTTCTTGGAGCATGGTGCCATGATAGCGCCTTAGCATAGTGTATGGACTGTCTGCAGCTAAATGCAGACAGTCCATACACTATGCTAAGGCGCTATCATGGTTTAAATAATCCCATGCATTCTGTCATATTGTTCAGGATGATGGCAAGGTCAGTTTAGAATCCTAAGGATTTGCAGGATCCAATCTGGGTTGGCCATCAGGACCACAGGTTTAGTCTCCCAAGGATTCAGATTCCTGCAGGAGCCCATCCTCAGGGAATTTCTCTCTCACCAGGATGCATGAAGAAGACTAAACCTCTGGTCTCGGTGACTGGCCCGGATGGAATCCTGCAACATTATCTGCAACTTGTATATTTGCCTTTCCATTAATCAGGACTTTATTTGTAAAGTATGCAAAAATTCAGTGAAAAGTCCAGTATTTGGCTCTTCCTTCCTTCCTTCCTTCCTTCCTTCCTTCCTTCCTTCCTTCCTTCCTCCCTCCCTCCCTCCCTCCCTCCCTCCCTCCCTCTCTTTCTTTCTTTCTTTCTTTGATTTGTATGCTGCCACTCTCTGAGGACAGGTAAATCCAGTTCAAGAAGTCATAAAATGGTCCAAGACACTGAAGGGTTGCCAGCTACTGTCGTTAGCAGTACACTCCACATGCCGTATCTCCGATAGATGCATGCCAAGAGTGGGCTACTGCCTGGCAGTGGGGTAGCGAAAATGGAGCTCCATCCTAGAGTACCCAATTTCCACTGAAAAATGTTGAAAGAAAATGCAGGGCGTCCTGTATAAGCCACACCCACAATGTGGTAGTAAAAATTTTGGTAGCCCTTCACTGGTGCACACGTGTGCCCAAGTGAGATTTTGCTTCTGCGCAAGTGCAGAAGCAGAAAATTGCAAAAGAACACCGAAATTTCACACAGCTGCATGTCTTCACATGAGATTTTGCCTTCTGCGCATGCACAGAAGCCAAATCTGCGCACGCATTGCCATTTTCCCTATTGAAACACCTGTCCTCCCCCCCTGCTGTCCAGGTAGGAACCCAATATTGGTCCAGGAGGAAATGTTAGAGGTAACTGATTTTTAGGCAAAGCAAAACCCGTAAGTGGAGTTGTACAGCTAAACTGGGATGTTTTGTGAAAAATACCATATGATTGTAAACTGCTAATACAGGTAGTTCTTAACTTTCAACAGTTCATTTAGTGACTGTTTGAAGTTACAATGGCACATTAAAAAGTGGCTTATGACCAGTGAAGGGCTACCAAAATGTTTACTACCACACCGTGGGCGTGGCTTATGCATTTTGTTTCAACATCTTTCAGTGCAAATTGGGTGCTCCACTGTGTCCCCCCCCCATCCGGGCAGTAGCCCACCCCTGCTTATGACTATTTTCACACTTATGACCATTGCTGCATCCTGAGGGGTGAAGATGTGATCAAAATTCTCATGCTTGGCAACTACCAGTAGTTCATATTTATGATGGTTGCAGTATGTCATGTGTTGTGGTTAGCTCTGGCCCAGCTCCTGCCCCAAGGACTGTGGATGTGGGGGAGACATCCACATGCTGCAGGCCTGTTTTTCCCCCAGTGGAATCTGCTGATGAAGGCTCCTCTGACCAAGAAGACATGAGTGACAGGGAGGAGGAGAGTGTGGCAGACAGCTCAGAAGGAGATCAATTATCTAGCTCCTCCTTGGATTCAGAACAAGAGTTAATGATACAGCCACGCATGTGGAGAGCGATGCATAGGCAACAACAACTGAGAGATTATTATCAAAGAAAATGAGGCCACCTGTGGTTGAGTGGGGCTGTGGTAATTAGTGATGCTGCTATAAATAGCAGCCTGTGTGTTTGGCCATTGTGGAGGATTATCTGATCATTGTGTTTTGTGACTGCTTTACTGACTTTGACCTTTTGTGTGCTGATTTTTCACCACTTTGAAACTAAACCAGAGCAAAGTGTGTTTCACTTTGTGAAAGGACTGTGAATTGCCTCACAGATGCAAGCTAAGTATCAGAGAACTGATAAGGGATTTGTACAAATTACCAGTTTGTTTGGAGATGAGTGCTCTTTGCTATACCAAAAGAGGGCTTGGTTTAAGTGAATTTTTATTATAAAGAACATTGTTTTGAATTTTCAAACGTGTGTGTGTCTGAAATTTGTACATGTGAAGTTTTGGGAGCCCGACAGAACATCATGTGATCCCCTTTTGTGACCGTCAATGGGGCAGCCAGGTTCACTTAACAACTAGGTTGCTACGTTTACAACTGCAGTGAATCACTTAATAAATGTGGCAAGAAAAGTCATAAGATTGGAACAAAATTCACTTAACGAATTTCTCACTTAGCAACATAAATTCTGGGCTGAATTGTGGTTGTAAGTTGAGGGCCACCTGTACTATTGAAATCATGCAGACTCTACTAGGACATCCTCCCATTACCCGATACAGAAGGTGACAACGTTCAATGGCCAGATAAAATATATTATACCACTTGCACTGAGTCCATCTAACAACAGGCTGCAGAAATTGCTGCTGTATTCAGATGTGGCCCTTAGTATCTTTATTCTCTAATAGACAATTGTTCCTTCATTCCTTCAGAATACCTCCGGAACCGCCTTCTACTGCACGAATCCCAGCGGCCGATAAGGTCCCACAGAGTTGGCCTTCTCCGGGTCCCGTCGACCAAACAATGTAATTTGGCGGGCCCCAGGGGAAGAGCCTTCTCTGTGGTGGCCCCAGCCCTCTGGAATCAACTCCCCCCGGAGATTAGAATGGCCCCCACCCTCCTTGTCTTTCACAAGTTACTCAAGACCCACCTATATCGCCAGGCATGGGGGAATTAAGACATCTCCCCCAGGCTTTCTTATATTTTATGTTTGGTATGTATGTGTTGTATGGTTTTTAAATTGTTGGGGTTTTTAAATGTAATTTTATTATTAGATTTGTTCCGTTGTTATACTGTTTTTATTGTTGTTGTGAGCCGCCCCGAGTCTTCGGAGAGGGGCGGCATACAAATCTAATAAATTGAATTGAATTGAATTGAATTCCTGTAACATTTGTTTTAGTGTGGCTGATATGTATGTATTAACTTTCTCCAGTCACGAGAATTATTGTTTGCACTGCTGAGCAAACTGTAATAACATTTGCTCCTTTTTACATGGCCAAATATATGCAAAGTGTACCCTACCCACACAAATCCACCCAGATTGCAGTTTCCAGTATGCCTCTGAAAATCTATCAAAAGGAAATATTTATCTGAAGCATCTACATTCCCTTCACTTTTCATCAGAAGGAAAATCTGAGACAAATTTGATTCACACGTAACACTAATCATATCACTTTGCTAGCTGCAGTTCGGCGGTTCATATCTCACCAGGCTCAAGGTTGACTCAGCCTTCCATCCTTCCCAGGTGGGTAAAAGAAGGACCCAGATTGTTGGGGGCAATATGCTGGTTCTGTAAACCGCTTAGATAGGGCTGCAAAGAACTATGAAGTGATATTGGACTGTATGATTGCGTATTACACTAGGGTTTTTAGTTGTATTTTAAATTATTAGATTGTGTTTATATCTATTCTGTGAGCTGCCCCGAGTCTTCGGAGAGGGGCAGCATACAAATAATAATAATAATAATAATAATAATAATAATAATAATAATAACAACAACAACAACAACAACAACAACAACAAAAACAACAATAAAAATCATAATCACAATAACAATCATCATCATAATAATATTGTTATCATACAGGACTGTATGACTGTAACTTGTTGCTTGTATCCTAAGATTTTTATTAATATTGATTGTTTCTTCATTGCTTATTTAACCTCTATGACAATCATTAAGTGTTTTATCGCATGATTCTTGACAAATCTATATTTTCTTCTATGTACACTGAGAGCATATGCACCAAGACAAATTCCTTATGTGTCCAATCACACTTGGCCAATAAAAAATTCTATTCTATTCTATTCTATTCTATTCTATTCTATTCTAAAGGTAATAACACATAATATTTTTAAACATTCAAAAAGAAACTCCCAGCCAGTGAGACAGATTCATCAAGTGCTTGCCATGCCCACACCCGTTTTAGTGAAGGGGGAAAGTCCTGATATGTCACGTAACGCCGCCAGGACAATGTGAGTTTGACACCCCTACCATATCAGATTACATCATAAGCAGTGGAAGTGATGTGCCGGTGCCTAGAGGCTGTTAGGGTCTGGATGGGTGTCAACAGACTCAAACTCAACCCTGATAAGATGGAGTGGCTGTGGGTTTTGCCTCCCAGGGACAATTCCATCTGTCCATCCATCACCTTGGGAGGGGAATCATTGACCCCCTCAGAGAGGGTCCGCAACTTGGGCGTCCTCCTCGATCCACAGCTCACATTAGAGAAACATCTTTCAGCTGTGGCGAGGGGGGCGTTTGCCCAGGTTCGCCTGGTGCACCAGTTGTGCCCCTATCTGGATCGGGACTCACTGCTCACAGTCATTCATGCCCTCATCACCTCGAGGCTCGGCTACTGTAATGCTCTCTACATGGGGCTACCTTTGAAAAGTGTTCGGAAACTTCAGATCGTGCAGAATTCAGCTGTGAGAGCAATCATGGGCTTCCCTAGGTATGCCCATGTTACACAAACACTCCGCAGTCTGCATTGGTTGCCGATCAGTTTCCAGTCACAATTCAAAGTGTTGGTTATGACCTATAAAGCCCTTCATGGCACTGGACCAGATTATCTCTGGGACCGCCTTCTGCCGCACAAATCCCAGCGACCAGTTAGGTCCCACAGAGTTGGCCTTCTCCAGGTCCCAGCGACAAAACAATGTTGATTGGCGGGACCCAGGGGAAAAGCCTTCTCTGTGGCGGCCCCGGCCCTCTGGAACCAGCTCCCCCCAGAGATCAGAATTGCCCCCACCCTCCTCACCTTTCGTAAGCTCCTTAAAACCCACCTCTGTCGTCAGGCATGGGGGAACTGAGATATCCTTTCCCCCTAGGCCTATACAATTTATACATGGTAATGTTTGTGTGTGTGCTTGTTTGGTTTTTAATAAGGGTTTTTTAGTTATTTTAAATATTAGATTTGTTATATGCTGTTTTTATTATTGTTGTTAGCTGCCCCGAGTCTACGGAGAGGGGCGGCATACAAATCTAATAAATAAATAAATGAATGAATGAATGAATGAATGAATAAAGAAAGAAAGAAAGAAAGAAAGAAAGAAAGTGTCTGAGATCTTACATAGGCTTAGCATGATGTGTCAAGCCAATCAGTAACTATTCACTGAGTCAGTGAATCATACATTTATGAACTAGGTGAACTTAATTTACAGATTAGTATAAATCAGTGCTGAAATCGACTTACCTTCCCGGCTGGTTTGGAAGTGTGTGCTTCATGCACACTTTTTCACCCTCTGCGCATGCACAGAAGGCTTTGCTCATGTGCAGAGCGTGAAAAAAATTAAATGGTGACATCTGGGCGGATGGGCGGCACCTTGCGCTGCTGCCGCTATGTGTTCTCTAAACTTCCAGAAGCTGCTGCTACTGGTACACCTGAACTGGGCTGAACTGGTAGTGTGCCTAAGTGCACCAATGTGCCTACCATCCTGTCCTAATTTTTCTCTCTCATTAGTACCCATATCATATATATATGCAGGGGTGGGCAGCAGGCAGGGTGGAACACAGTTTCACTGGTGGAAATGAAGATGCGTGCACAGCTCCAGCTGATCGGTGGCTGTCACTTCCTGGATTATTGGTCTCGACTCAGCTCTCCTTTTTTTCCCTGCTGCTGCTGCGTCTGCGCTCCTTGGTTTTTTCCTCTTTCCTCCTTCCTGGCCTCGGACGAGCTTCCCTCTCTCCTGCCCGGCTCCCCTCCAGCCTCACACGGCCACCTCCCATCTGAGGTGCAAGCAGAAGGCATCGGTGGAAATGACGCTGGCAGCATTTATGCTTCTGGCAGCACCCGTTCGCCTAGCTACCCAGCCTGGGGGGGAACCCAGGAAGGAGAGCGCGGGAAACGTGAAGCAAATTGTCACCCCAGCGAGCGACACTGGTAAAGTTGTAAGTCGAGGACTTAACAGTTCACTTGAATGATGATGATCATTCAAGCCACTCCCACCTGATCACATGGCCAGCAAGCCACTCCTACCCAGTCTCATGACCATTAAGCCACACCCACAAAATAAGCCACACCCACAGTATGGCAGTAAAAATTTTGGCTGCCCATTATTATTATTATTATTATTATTATTATTATTATTTATTAGATTTGTATGCCGCCCCTTTCCGTAGACTCGGGGCGGCTCACAACACAATAAAAACAGTTTATAACAAATCTAATAATTTACAATTTAAAATATTAAAAAAACCCAGACATACACACAAGCATACCATACATAAATTGTATAGGCCCGGGGGAGATATCTCAGTTCCCCCATGCCTGACGACAAAGGTGGGTTTTAAGGAGTTTGCGAAAGGCGAGGAGGGTAGGGGCAGTTCTAATCTCTGGGGGGAGCTGGTTCCAGAGAGTCGGGGTCGCCACAGAGAAGGCTCTTCCCCTGGGGCCCGCCAACCGACATTGTTTAGTTGACGGGACCCGGAGAAGGCCCACTCTGTGGGACCTAATTGGCTGCTGGGATTCGTTACTGGTTATATCTGTGTATACTACCAATACATACTTGACAAAATAAATAAAATAAAATAAATTTCACCCCGGATATAAATACGTAAGCCACAATAGTTGTTCCCTGAACAACCCTTGTATCCAGGCTTGTTGTTGGCTGCCTTGATCTTCTCTTGTCATTCTGTAGGATGCCAGATAATGGCATCTATATGAAAGTTTTCTTTCCAGAGAAAGAAGAAGTATATTTCGGAGAACAACAAACTGGTGAGCCAAAAAAAGGAAGCCAGCAACAACTTTCCAAAGAAGACAGCTAGAATCTGTGCACCTGGAATATAAATCTTTCTGGTTAACTACCTCCTTCACACCCAGGTATTTGGATGGCCTCCTAGAATAAGAAGCTTTGTGAAAGAAAGGAGGGCTTGGAAGCTCTTCCCCTGTATTACACAATCCTCTACATTAGGGTTCCCCAAACTTGGCAACCCTAAGGCTATGCTGGCTGGAGAATTCTGGGAGTTGAAGTCTTCTAGTCTTAAAGTTGCCAAATTTGAAGACCTTTGCTCTACATACTGATAATTCACTAACTGAATCAAATTGTTGATGACTCTGTGATTTAAGGTACACACTTCTTAGTTAAATTTGCTTGGGCAAGTTATCTAAAAATATAAATTACATGTCCTATTCAGATTTACTTAACAGAACCCAGATGCCTTTTATTTTTCAAGAAAAGCCATTCAACAGTGAAATGACCTGGAATGAAAAATGTTGGCAAATTTTGACTTTTTCCTAACTTGCTTTTCCTTCTAAAAAGGTAACATCTCATTTGAATCAAGCTTGACTCCTTGTGAAGTTTTTAGACTCAGCATATAAAAAATATAATTCATATTGAAGTTATATACTTTTATTGGCAGCAACATAAAAATGGCTTATTATTCCCCTCCCCCCCCCCCAAGGTTTTTGTTTAGATTTCCCAGACTGCTGCTAACCTATCCAAACATATTCTGGACCCTACTTTGAATAATTTTTAGCTGGGGTCAAATAGATGCTCCATCTAGGTAGCATCTTAAAAATCTGTGGAACATCTTGCATTCGGGGTGGCGGGGGGTGGCGCAGCAGGTAGAGTGCTGTACTGCAGGGCACTGAAGCTGACTGTAGATCTGTAGGTCAGCGGTTCAAATCTCATCACCGGCTCAAGGTTGACTCAGCCCTCCATCCTTCCGAGGTGGGTAAAATGAGGACCCGGATTGTGGGGGCAATAGTCTAGCTCTGTTAAAAAAATGCTATTGATAACATGTTGTAAGCCACCCTGAGTCTAAGGAGCAGGGCAGCATAAAAAATTGAATAAATAAATTTCTTCTTTGGAGCATAATAGTTGCCCTTGAAAAATATTACTCACTGGTAATGTTATATAACGTCTTCAGCTACAAACACTGCTTTTGGGTCAGCATTCTGTAGTTCATAAATCAGGATTTATAGCATAGTATCTTGTGTAAAATCAAATATTGTTTATTCAACAAATCAATGTTTAGATAAGTGATGGCATAGTCACATGAATTCATCGATGTCACAAAAGCTTGCCTGGTTTCTACAAAAGATTCCTCAGGGCAAGAGGACATCCAGATTAAGCTCTACAGAAAGCCATAATTTTCTGTTACTCTGCAAGGTGCTGAGTCTGACACTATATTTCCAATACCTGGCTAAGGATCTGCAGTTAGTTTATAAATGGTTTGGAAGAGCAATCCAATGAAAATTGATTTTCCGCTTCTACCATTGCTTTGGTAGAAATGGAAAGGCAATTCATTGAACCTTGAAGCACAAGGTACACTTGTGCCACAACTTGATTATTCTTGATGTTATAGCCCATCTTTTTATATTCTAGGGTTTTGTTTTTTGTTTTTTTTTAAGAGCTCAATGAGGTCTATTTGAGGTATCCTCTCATTTTATCCCCACAACAAGATTATCTCCTATGGTTGACAACCATGAGTCAGGGGTGAAATTCAGCAGGTTTCAACAGGTTCTGGAGAACTGGTAGAAAAAAGTTTGAGTAGTTCAGAGAACCTACAAATATTACCTCCGGCTGGTTCCAGAGTGGGGAGGGAATGGGGATTTTGTAGTATCCTCCCCCTGCCATGCCCACCAAGTCACACCCACAGAACCGGTAGGGGAAAATGTTTGAATTACACCCCTGCCATGACTCATACCCTTATTTATTTATTTTATTTATTTATTTATTTATTGGACTTATATGCCTTATCAACACATGGCTAGATGTTTGCAATACAAATGCAGAGAAACTGGCTCTCTACATGGGGCTACCTTTGAAAAGTGTTCGGAAACTTCAGATCGTGCAGAATGCAGCCATGAGAGCTATCGTGGGACTTCCCAGATTTGCCCACATTTCGTCAACACTGTTTCCGGTCACAATTCAAAGTGTTGGCAATGACCTATAAAGCCCTACATGGCATCGGACCAAAATACCTTCGGAACCGCCTTCTGCTGCACGAATCCCAGCGACCGATCAAGTCCCACAAAGTTGGCTTCCTCTGGGTCCCGTCAACTAAGCAATGTCATGTGGCAGGCCCCAGGGGAAGAGCCTTCTCTGTGGTGGCTCTGGCCCTCTGGAATCAGCTCCCCCCAGAGTTTAGAATGGCTCCCACCCTCCTTGCCTTTCGCAAATTACTTAAGACCCACTTTTGTTGCCAGGCATGGGGTAACTGAGATACCCTGAGCACATATAGTTTTATGAATGGTATGATTGTATGGAACGGTTCTTAAAGATGGGCTTTTTAAATGTTTTGTTTCTTTTTAAATATTGGATTTGTATATTGTTGTGAGCCGCTCCAAGTCTCCAGAGAGGGGCGGCATACAAATCTAATAAATTAAATTAAATCAAATTAATTACTGTGGTCAAGTAGGGACTTGAATCTGGATATTCTTTGTCCAGGTTTAAGGTCATCACCTGTAAGCCTCATTGATTCTCATGAAAAAGGGCAGAGAAAATACTGGGCAGAAGGGAGGAATAAGAATTACGGACCACAGAGAACTTACAATGAATTTTACAATGGAGCTTTGCGTCATTTAAAAGCCTCCCTCTGATGAGTATCTAGTCCCCATCTTTCCATTTCTGTCCTCTGATTTAGGAAGGAAGTCAAGCTGATGTGAGTCTTTTTCACCATGCTAGCCAGCATTGGACTTTCCACTGCAGCTGTCCTTATGATTAATTAACAGTGATATAACAGTATCATCAAAAATAAACTGAAACACTCCTCCACATTTTTCCCTCTTTCATCCATCTGAAACATGTCATAAAAATAATTGGCACCAGAAATGAAATTCAACTGGAAGCTAATGGAAGTTCTCCTTTCCTTAAGACCCTTTCAACCAGCTCCTTTTCTATCTCTTTTCCCTGCCAATACAGTTAAAACTGTCAGACCTGACTAGAATAGCAGAGAGGGGCTTTAAAAAAATTTTTTTTTTTTGCCAAGGCAGCAGGATTAAGGCATCAGGGCAAAGTGCGAGAGAAGCAAGGGCTGCCAATCCTAAGTCTGTGAAGCAGCAAAAGCTATGAACAAGGATTTAAGAAGTTTGGTTCGGATATATTTTGACCTTGCCTGTCTTCCAAGGAGTTTAGGAAGCCATGGCAGTCTCTGCCCCTCCCAGCCAGAAACCTCATTTCAGGTTCCCGCAGTTTTACGAGGCAGCCTAGGCTGAAAGGCTGAGTTCATGCATCCCACTATACAGTGAAGGGCTGCAAAATGTTTTACTACTACACTGTGGGCGTGGCTTATTGTGTGGGTGTGGCTTGATGGTCATGTGACTGGATAGGAGTGGCTTGCCGGCCATCTGAGGGGGTCACGCTGTTTTCCAGGGCACCAGAGGGCCGGCTGAGGAACGGCTGGAAGCTGACCAAGGAGAGATTCAACCTGGAAATAAGGAAAAACTTCCTGACAGTCAGAGCAATCAACCAGTGGAACGGCCTGCCAGCGGAGGTTGTGAACTCCCCAACTTTGGACATTTTCAAGAGGAGATTGGACTGTCATTTGGCTGGGGTGCTATAGGATTTCCTGCTCGGGCAGGGGGTTGGACTTGATGACCTGACGGCCCCTTTCAACTCTAATAAATAAATAAATGTGACCAGGTGGGAGTGACTTGACAATCATGTGATTGGGGGTGGGAGGTCATGTGACTCCGTGGGAGTGGCTTACCGACAAATATAAGTTTTCAAATAGGTGCTTGGACTCTTTTTCAGTTGATTAAGTCACATTACTTGAATAGCCACAAAAAGGACAAATGATAGACAGCATTATTTGTTGAGGAGCACAATAACATTATAAGGTTTTGTATTGAACCCACAAGGTTCAGTATGATAACAGATTAGGAAAGTAGCGCAATTTTCTTTAATTGCTATAAAAGTTCAGTTCTAGATAATGATTAAAATGATTAAAACGTTTATGGGTAAAAACATACTACTTAATGATTTCTTATTTTAAAAGTAATTAAGGATGATACTAAGGTGCTAGAGAAGGAAGGATAATAAAAAAAAACTATTAAGTATTCAATAAATAGTGCATAAACTTACTACCCCCACTACACCCCCATCCTGTGGGGGCAGCAGCCCATCACTGTCACTAAACAATAATGTTTTCTATGAGTACGAACTAAGACACTGCATTTGTAAATCGTGGCTTATGGTTACTATGTTATTGTAACGTATTAATTGGAATTACACTTCCTACTAAAACCAAAGGCTTTTATTAACCACTTTTGTCCCAAAATACATAACGTTTGCTCTGGATATTATGCTAAATAATATTTTCCTAATATTATTAGGAAGTTGTGTGTCATTTTAGCAACTCTTCCCAAATTTCACCTTAGTATGCTGATCCGCTGCATAGAAAACACAACGAATAAAAGTCTAGTGATAGTGGGGACCAGCTAGTACTTTTATTGATCCCATTTACACAAAACAAACATGACCCAGCAATCAATTTCTCACATTGACTAAGATGACACAATTAATCTTCTAATGGCCATGCATTTAGTCCTCCAGATCAGACCGTCTCTTTCTGTCTCACTATCTGAGGATGGCTTGCCTCTGCATAGAAGGTGGGAAATTCATGGTGACATGACTGGAATCAGCAATATTGTTGGCATGGTCTAATAGGATTTTGCTTCCACCATCTTTTTATATTGCCAGGTTAAATGATGGAGGAAAACCAAAAAAGGCAATCTCACACTACTTACCAGAGCTTACAAAACGTTTGCCAGACCCATCCTCGAATACAGCTCATCCGTTTGGAACCCATATCGCATCTCAGACATCAACAGCATTGAAAATGTCCATAGATACTTCTCCAGAAGAGCCCTTCACTCCTCCACTTGAAACAGAATACCCTACGAGACTAGACTTTCAATCCTGGGCCTAGAAAGCCTGGAACTAAGATGCCTTAAACAAGATCTAAGTATTGCCCACAAGATCATATGCTGCAATGTCCTGCCTGTCGGTGGCTGCTTCAGCTTCAACCACAACAGCACAAGAGCACACAACAGATTTAAACTTAATATTAACCGCTCCAAACTTGACTGTAAAAAATATGACTTCAGTAACCAAGTTGTCGAAGCGTGGAACTCATTATCGGACTCCATAGTGCCATCCCCAAACCCCCAACATTTTACCCTTAGATTATCCGCGGTTGACCTATCCAGATCCCTAAGAGGTCAGTAAGGGGCGAGTACAAGTGCACTAGAGTGCCTTCCGTCCCCTGTCCTATTGCTCTCATATATCTCCTATACCTTTCTTCTATTCCTATATCTCTTCTTCTATTCTTTCATTGATATGTTCCATTCCTATACCTTCTTTTCTATTCTTTCATAGATGTATTTTACTATGTGTATCTCCTTCATCAGGTATTTTACTATGTCTATATATACCCACTAAAACTCTCATTGTGTATTGGACAAAATAAACAAATAAACAAATAAACAAACAAACAAACAAATAAATAAAACCACAGAGATGGAGTGCCATTATTTTGTACAAAAGACACAGAAGTAAGGACTAAACGTAAATCACAAAGAACCTAACTGGGTGGAAAAGATAAACTGGGAGCAAATAGAAATTCAAAAGTCTTGAATGATGCCATTTTGATTTGTATATAATATTCAGGCTAAATTACCATTAATTAGTTTATTTTTATGCCTATGAGTTGGTATTGACCTAGTGACCGCCAGATCAAAATTCCTGCAGTTTCCTTGGCAAGGCTTTTTTTTTTTTTAGTGGTCTGTCATTGCTGTCTTTCTAGGGTTGAGAGAGTGACTGGACCAAGGTTATCCCGCAGGCTTCATGTCAAATTTGGGATTAGAACTCACAGTCATGTAAAATAATGCACTTGGGCAAAAGGAATCCTCAATCTGAGTATTGTATTGGCAATTCTGTGCTAGCAAAAGCTTCAGAAGAGAAGGATTTAGGGGTAGTGATTTCTGACAGTCTCAAAATAGGTGAACAGTACAGTCTGGCAGTAGGGAAAGCAAGTAGAATGCTTGGCTGCATAGCTAGAGGTATAACAAGCAGGAAGAGGGAGATTGTGATCCCGCTGTATAGAGCGCTGGTGAGACCACATTTGGAATACAGTACTGTGTTCAGTTCTAGAGACCTCACCTACAAAAAGATATTGATAAAATTTAATGAGTCCAAAGGTGGGCTACAAGAATGGTGGAAGGTCTTAAGCATAAAACGTATCAGGAAAGACTTAATGAACTCAATCTGTATAGTCTGGAGGACAGAAGGAAAAGGGGGGACATGATTAAAACATTTAAATATGTTAAAGGGTTAAATAAGGTTCAGGACATAAGTGTTTTTAATAGGAAAGTGAACACAAGAACAAAAGGGCACAATCTGATGTTACTTGGGGGAAAGATTAGAAGTAACAAGAGAAAATATTATTTTATTGAAAGAGTAGTAGATGCTTGGAACAACCTTCCAGCAGACGTGGTTGGTAAATCCACAGTAACTGAATTTAAACATGCCTAGGATAAACATATATCTATCCTAAGATAAAATACAGGAAATAGTATAAGGGCAGACTAGATGGACCATGAGGTCTTTTTTCTGCCGTCAATGTTCTATGTTTCTATGTTTCTCCTGGTTTTCAGCCAGATGCCTTAACTACTACTACTGCAGATGGGCTCCCAAATTACCATCTACTCATCTCTAATAAATAATTGAAAATGTTATTCCGTTTACAATTGGGTTTGTTTAATCAAACCAATGTGGTTGCAGAATGTGAATATGTGAGTGAGAACAAAATCTGTAGAATCATTCAGCTGGTTGTGGTTTCTGGCCTTCAGGTAGCAGAATTGCAACCAAATGCTGGGAAACTAGCAGTATTTTTTGGCAGTTCTAATGGAAGCCATACATTAGGCTTTTTCAGAGGAGTGGAAAATTCTAGCGCACTTCTTTGGCTGAACAGGGAGGGAAGATGAGATATCAGCATTAGATATTTCTGAAAGGAAAAACTAACCCGATTGGCTCCATCTCACTGATAAGGCACTCGGAGTAACTAGCAAGTGCCTCTTATGCAAATCTTGCTTTTCTGTAGCTTCTGGTAGACTGGCATACCCAGATCCTTATCGAAAAAAGGTTTGCATGTTCCCAGCAGCAGCTGCTGATATGGAACAAGGAAGCGGAATAGCAAAATGTCAAGCCGATATTGCAGTAAGGGAGATTGATTCAATCATATTGGATGGATGAGAAAGTTGAATGAGCAGCTGCTTTTTTTCTAGAACGATCAGGCATCGTTTCATCAATAAATGATCAGTATTCTATATAGACAATGTTCCAAAAGATGGCACCAAGTGCAATATGTTCTTCCTTTGATGAAATGTTGTCCAGAAGACCTTCATGGAACTGTTCAACCTTTTCTGATTGTTTAGATGCCTTCAGTTTAGTGAATCAGATATGATGTTGGCTAGAATGACTTTAGTTATTGCAATAGTAGTTAATACTAATATAACAGACTATTTTCCACTATGTTAGTTTTGCCTTTAATATCTATAGTTTCATAACTTATTACTTTTGCAGTTTGACCAATTTTTTTTATTATTTCGTAGGATCTCTAGACCAGTCTTAATATGATTTCTTTCGCAGATCTTCTAATTCTGTGGAAACAAGATCAAAGTAGGTTGAGAAGAAAATGCAATGCCAACAGTTTTATTTAAAGGGGAGGTTCTGGAATACAGTAGTAATTTCAGATGCCCTTCCTTAGGTTATCCTTAATCAAGAGCTGCTTTAGCAATGTTAAATGACCAGGAAAAATCCAAACTCCCCAAATGTTTTGAAAAAAAAATTCCAAGTGTTCTTTGTTACTGGCAGGAAGAGGATGGTATTCGGACTCAGAGGAGGGCAAGAATAACTAGCAAGCAAAAATGAGAATAGTCAACAGCTAGAGAAGCAATAATAGTTTGGACTGCCCAACCAAAGATAGGAATTAAAATTTATTTATGCACTTTCGTGTGTGATTTAAGATTACCAGAGAAAAAATGGCATTGAATACAGCTTATCTATCTGGAACCTACACCGCATTTCGGACATAAATACATTAGAAAACATCCAGAAATACTTTACAAGAAGAGCCCTCCACTCCTGCACATGCAACAGAATACCCTATGCAACTAGACTAGAAATCCTAGAAAAGCTTAGAACTACACTGACCTAAGCATAGCCCATAAAATCATCTGCTACAATGTCCTTCCTGTCAATTACTACTTCAGCTTTAACCACAACAATACACGAGCACACAACAGATACAAACTCAAAGTAAACCGCTCCAAACTCAACTGTAGGAAATACGACTTGAGCAATCAAGTAGTTAATGCATGGAACTGACTACCTGACTCTATAGTATCATCATCTAAACCCCCAAACATTACCCTTAGACTGTCCACTGTTGACCTCACCCGATTCCTTTAAAAAAAAATTTTTTTTTTTATTATTTTCAAATAAAAAGACAAAACATTACAAACAAACATGGAAAGACCAGACAAAATGCATAACCTCACCCGATTCCTAACAGGTCAGTAAGGGACAGGCCTAATGTTTCTCTATTATTAGTATAAATATCATGTATATAAGCATTGTTATATCTTTGTATACTACCAATATGTTTTTGACAAAAATAAATAAATTAAATAAACATGATGTGAGATTAGCCTACCTAGCATGCCCACTGAAGAAAAAGAAAATCTAAAGATCAAGGAAAATATCAAAATTCCACTATCCCTATGAGGTTGCCAGCTATATTTTTAGTGAAGATCTTAATTAACACTTGGGGGACTTTTGTAAAAACTGCACACTTAGCAACCACTTAATATAGGTATAAAGAGACAGTAGCAGAAATATTACCACTGCTATCACGGAGATAGCTAATCTCCGAGTGGTGGAGACAACAATCATATTTCAATGCTGCTTTAGAAACCAAAGATGTGTCGTTTTTTTTTAAAAAAAAAATCCTGTCCAGGTGAAATATTTATCTTGGTAATACCATCCTCTGTGTGCATCTGTGTGTATAAAAGACAAATTATCTGTCTAGCTGAATCCTAAGTGGAGCGCTCTCTGTGTTAGATAAATGAAGGCAATGAGTTGGTAGCGAAAGGGGAGAAAACATTCCAGAAAACCAGATATGAAAAAGTTAATCAAAATTAAACCTGTCAAGTGGGCAGAGACCAGCCATGGCCAGGAAACTCAAGCTGAGCAGCCAATCAGGAACAGGAAGTTTTTCTACTTTCAGGTAAACTTTCAGAAGAAGGAGATGGCAGTTCTATTTGGGCTTCCTTTGCCAGTCATCCATCCTCTCTTCTTATTCTGGCTCGTGCCAGCTAAGAGAAGCAGTGGAGAGATTGGAGAATCAGCAGGAAATGGCCATCTCAAAAAAATGTGAAACTAGTTCTAATTGAGGACTACCTATGTATAAAATGCACCTTTTTCCTCCCTAAAAGAGGCTGATAATTAGGGTGCGTCTTATACTCTGAATGTAGCTTTTTTTCCTAGCCCTAACTAGCTGCTAACAATCTTCCCAGTTCTTACCTTGCAGGCTCTTTCATTGTTTCTCTCTGCGAATAATGTTTTCCAAGCCCTACGTCTTTGCAGGGTTTGTTTCATTACTCTAACTTGCTCTGAGTTAAGTTTCTTTCAATGCCCTAACCAGGTGCTAACAATGTTTCCAGCTCTTACCAGCATGCAAGCTCTTTCATTGTTACTTTCTCCCAATAATGTATTCCAAACCCTGTCTTTGTAGGGTTATTTTTTCATTGCTTTAATTGCTCCAGATATTTCTTTACAGCCCTAACCAGGTGCTATTAATGTACCCAAGCTCTTTCATTGTTACTCTCTGCAAAGAATGTTTTCCAAGCCCTGAGTCTTTGCAGGTTTTTCTCCCCATTGGTGTAACTTGCTCCAAATGTTTTTTTCCAGCCCTAACCCGGTGCTAAAGATGTTCCCAGCTCTTACCCACTTGCAAGCTCTTTCATTGTTACTCTGTGCAAAGAAGAATGTTTTCCAAGCCCTAAGTCTTTGCAGGGTTTTTTCCATTGCTCTACTTGTTGAGACTGTTTCTTTCCAGGAGCTAATGATGTTCCCAGCTCTTGCTGGCTTACAAGCTCTTTCATTGTTACTCTTTCAGAATAAAAAAAAATTAAAGCCCTTAACCAGGGGATAAAATAACGTGTTGAAGCTGACTAGACTAAGGATGCTTTCTAGATGAATACCTGGTAAGCAGCAAGGGATGCTTTCTAGATGAATACCTGGTAAGCAGCAAAGGATGCTTTCTAGATGAATACCTGGTAAGCAGATTCTTTTCCCTATTTTCCTCCCCAAAAACAAAGGTGCGTCTTATATTCCGGTGCGTCTTATACTCCAAAAATATGGTAATCAGCTTGGCCAAAGTTCCTTTATATCTTTAATTCTATTTTATTGTGCCAGTAAAATGCATCATATGAATGTGTATTCCCATCTGGAACATTACTGTTAGGGATGATCTGTAAAATTCAAGATATGCCTAGAGAAGAGCCTATTCACCTGTGATCCCTGAATTTTGGAATAGTCTCCAGTTGGAGGTGAGCTCTGCCCTTTTGGTCTTTTGGGAGAGCCTTAAAATCTGGCTTTGGAGGCTGGGGCCAATAATTGAATTTAAAACCAGTCCGATAGCTAGGAAACGTTTGTAGGTTTCTTTCAGTCTGTAGGACAAGACCATTGAACCCCATTTACACCTGGATACAATTCTGATTACTGAGTTTTGTAATTTTAGTTTTAAACTCTTTAATTCTGGTCAAATTTGGACACCAAGATTTCCTTTTTCTTTCTGGGTGCCTAATACATTCAATGTTTTTTACCCCAGCCTGAAAAGATTTGAAGACTGACTTGATCCTCAAGATTCTTCCCTGATTTTCAATTTGGCGTAGGTTCTTTTCATTTAATCTGTTGGATTGAAATGGCAGAAAGCCTTTCAAGAGACTTGTATCATATCTCTGAAATGCTGGTTCTTAACCCATTGGTATTAGTTGCCAGACATGCATTTAAAGAATTTAGGAAAGCTGTTTCCAAAACACTGGGCCAAGTGTAACTGTTCAGCCCCTTTCTTAAATTCTATTTTTATTTGAAATTGCTTTGGCTCCAGACTATAAATTTTTCCTCCTCTCCTCATAATAAACCACAGGAACCTATTGTGTCAGAATATATCTTCCATTTAGCTACTTTGTCACAACAGTGTTTTCAAATGTACCAAAACAGCTTGATGCTGTTTATCACTTTTAAGGCAATATCTGAAAATTGGGAAACCCAGAGTCTTATGACTTTCCATACCCACTCTAGAAATAAGGTCCTCTGTATGTTGGTTTAGACATTGGTTATTTCTTCTCTTTTTTCTTTTTCCATGGCTCATCATTTTCACCAGTATTCCAGCTTTTCTGATACAAAGCAATCCTTTGTCACATAATTACTGACATTGGAACATCATCTTTCATCTGTGGCGAGGAGGGCGTTTGCCCAGGTTCACCTGGTGCACCAGTTGCGGCCCTATTTGGACAGGGAGTCATTGCTCACAGTCACTCATGCCCTCATCACCTCGAGGTTCGATTACTGCAACGCTCTCTACATGGGGCTACTTTTGAAAAGTGTTCGGAAACTTCAGATCATGCAGAATGCAGCTGCGAGAGCCATCGTGGGGCTTCCAAGATTCGCCCACGTTTCTTCAACACTCCGTGGCTTGCATTGGCTGCTGATCAGTTTCCGGTCACAATTCAAAGTGTTGGTCATGACCTTTAAAGCCCTACATGGCATTGGACCAGAGTACCTCCAGAACCACCTGCCACCGCATGAATCCCAGCGACTGATAAGGTCCCACAGAGTTGGCCTTCTCCGGGTCCCGTCGACTAAACAATGTCATTTGGCGGGCCCCAGAGGAAGAGCCTTCTCTGTGGCAGCCCCGGCCCTCTGGAACCAACTCCCCCCGGAGATTAGAACTGCCCCCACCCTCCCTGTCTTTTGTAAACTACTCAAGACTCACTTATACCGCCAGGCATGGGGGAGTTGAGATATTCCTTCCCCCTAGGCCATTACAAGTTATGCACAGTATGTTTGTGTGTATGTTTGGTTTTATAATAAGGGTTTTTAGTTGTTGTTTTTTATTATTGGATTGTTACATGTTGTTTTATCATTGTTGTTAGCCGCCCCAATTCTACGGAGAGGGGTGGCATACAAATCCAATAAAATAATACATTTATTTATTTATTTATTTATTTGATTGATTGATTGATTGATTGATTGATTTGTATGCCGCCCCTCTCCGCAAACTCGGGGCGGCTAACAACAGTAATAAAACAGCATATGACAATAATCCAATACTGAAAACAGTTAAAAACCCATTTGTCATTTTGGAATTAGTTATAATGGTAACAGTTTTATTTTGGGGTAATTTATGTACCTGTGGTAACTGTGCACTTAAGATTCAGTCAGCCATTTTAGGCCATAACTGAAGAAATGAGTAGAAATGTACTAGAGTAGCTGAGGTGTCAAAAGTAAGGCTGGGGAAATGTTTAAATATCAATAAGAAGATGATTCAGTCAATACAATGGACAAGTTACATTGGTTAAAACATAGAATAACAGATAGATAAATAGATAGATGGATGGATGGATGGATGGATGGATTTGGGTAGGTGGCTGGGTGGAAATAGTGAAAGAGATAGAGGTATATATTTTTTTTTGAGAAAGGTATCAGAGTATTATAGTCTAATAGGAATAATTTAAATAATCATCAAGTTACTACTTATAATTTGCTATGTCAAATCAGTGGTGAGATTGAGGAGCAGAGATGATTGACAAAAGA